>NC_140617.1:33439661-33857161 GCF_057381915.1 Diplotaxodon limnothrissa | reverse complement strand
AGCTCCCCTCCGAATTGGGAGCGATGCCTCTTGGGTATATGGCTCTCTCATCACCGTAGCTCAGCATGAGCCACCACAGTCAATAATAGGAGACAAAACAGAGGAGGCAAGGGCCCAGTTTCAGACTAGATCAGATCCTCTGGACGCATGTCACTCTTCATTAGGGAGGCGGGGTAGCAGGGGACGCCCTTAAGGTGAGGATGGCCACAGAGTGGAGAGGGCTAGGGAGGGGAGGGGCAGAGAGGCAGCTGTGGAACAATGACAGAATCTGTGTCCAAGGCCCCCTCGGGCCAAACACCAGCTCTCCTCCACCCTGAACTGATCCTTCGCCTCTAGACCAAGAGAGAGAGGGAGGGAGGAAAAAGAGACAGAAATAGACCAGTCACACTCAGTGGACTTTCTATCCAGACTTGCTGTAGTGAAGACTGGCTGACATTGATGGAACACATCACATCAATGTGTCTAATGTCATATTCATAGAAATGTGATTGGTTTACCTCAGGCATGGGTGGTTCCCCTTACAGCACAGCAGCTTGGATAATGTCAGGTATTAATCTTTCATAGCCCCCATTAAATTAAGCACTTTGATTCACTTATTATTAATTTATACTGATTGCTGCAATGTTGGTGTACATGCAGGCAAAAGCGGTTACTAAAGGATACCCCTCCCTGGGATTGCCATTTGGGAAGACAGTGATCTTTACCCAAGTAGGAATAAACATTTCACAGTGTAATTATGTGATCTGTTCCAAAGCTAGTGGGATGAATTTGAAGTTTAAGAAAAACATCCGATAACAAGTTTTTTTCTGAATGCAGAGCACATCTTAAGTGGGAAGCTGGAACCTAACGTTCCCCATCTTTGTGCGTTCATTGCTTTGGCACGATTGCCTCCAGGTTTACTTTGTTGTGTTTGTGCAAACACCCACTCATCAGCAGACATGTGCTTCACAGAATGGATTAAATAATGAATATTGTCTCTGAAAAGGGAAGCTAGAGCAAAAGGACCTCAAAAATTGTATCCTTCTTAACAACCAGCAGAGAGGGGTCACTCAAGCTGCAAAATGTTTAGAAATCTATACAACAAAAACCCAACTTCTGACTTGATCAGTAAACAGTTTCCTGATTTGTTTGTGATCTTAACTGATAATTTTATGTCTTACTGAACACAGCACAATATCTATTTTAATGCCCTTGTTCAGAGTATAACTGATGAAAAACCAGGGGTGTGGCTACCTTGTGGTTAAACACATAAGTACACATCCTCAATTTCTAATGGTGTTCGATGGACGTCAAATTATACAGCGCACCACACTTTTTGTGGCTATTCAGGCAGTCGTGCAAAAGGATTTGATTGTGGTTTTGACTTCTTCTTTTACTATATCAGCACTTATGTGGTGGTGAGTCTGAGTGGGGACACCTATCATTTAGGAGAAAACTGCAGCTTCCTGCACCTTAACGGCAGGTATAAATAAAAAGGACTGTGCGATGATGTTCCACAAGCGACAAATCCAGAGGGTGTGCTGATGCCCACAGTCTGATCCACCACTTTTGAAGTCAAAAATCCAAATCAGTTGGTGATGTCACTGTGGCTGCATCTATCTTTTATATACAGTCTTTGCTTCGTCTTCCTGACCAAAAAAGACCTGATGTGCTGTAGCAGAAATGTGCTGGGTTTACTGCAACATTAGAAAAACAACGTCCAATCTGTCTTAAAACTCCACGACTAACAAACACTGTGTTACACTGTCAACATGAGATCTGGCTTCTGTTTGCAATTTCTTAGATTTTTTTTTAAGCAAAAAATAAAAAAAACCTAGTTTCCATCAAACGTGGGGATATTTCATATTCCCTATTATGTGACGCACCAAATGGTGCAGCATCCGAGCACCTGATGTTTGAGCAACACACACATTTTTTTGGCATCGGCGATACATCAAACTAATAACCTCATCTAAAAGAGGACAATGGGCGCTGTGACGCAGGCCGCGGTGCTCTCCTGCCACACGTAGGTGGCACACACTCGCCTTATTAGCCAGGTCAAACATAATCAGTGATAGACACGGCAGGGCTGTTTAATTATGGCTGGCAGCTGGCAGCGGGGGCCTTCCTTCAGGGGCCGGGTTATGCCCATGCATGAACCCCCTCCCCACCACCACCACCACCACACACACACACACACACACACACACACACACACACCACACCCTCCACACCAAATACTCCACCACCACCCACACTGCCTCAAATGAAGAATAAATCTAACCCTGCTTTTGTTTGGAGTGAAGCATGTGGCAGCCCCTTCATTTAAAGCAAGAATAAAAATGTGGACAGAATACGGGATTAATAGAGGAGAATGGGGCATTAAATTAGTGTAATTGTGTAATTGTGAGGTAGCAGCACTATATACGTGTGTGTGTGTGTGTGTGTGTGTTTGTGCGTGCAAACGTAATAAAAATATCCCTCCAACGAGAGCAAATCCATTTCTCAGAACAAACCAACAAAGCACCTGAGCTATTAGAGGGCTCAGATTTTTCCGTTTCATAACACAGAATGCCTGACAGCTTGTTTGCTGCACTTTGGATGACACAACAGATGTATTCACATGGCGGCTTCCTCCCAGCTAGGCATGTTGAAAAGGCACCTAAGCTGCTGTCGCAAACAGCTTGTAAATCTGCACTTAAATGAGAGCAAGTGAGAGCCCGACTCCTGCCTGTCTGTCTGCCTGCTTACCTGCTGCGCCGCTGAAGAGATATAGCCTCGTGAAGTTTGCAACAAAGCAGTCTGGAGGCAGATATACTGTGTGATTACATTGTTGCTTCACCTTAATGTTTTACACACACAAAAATACACACACACACACACACACACACACACACACACACAGTCTGCTCTTGTGCATGCAGCAAAAAAAATGAAACCCCAAAAAACAGCTGTGTGTGTGAGAGACCCAAACAGAGAAGCTGTTTGAGGCTGCAAGCAGTTGTGCACTCTGATCTCCCAAGGCTGTCTGTCCACACACACACACACACACACACACACACACACACACACACACACACACACACACACACACACACACTGTCTCTCATATATGCAGGACTCCCTGATTCAGCCCCCTCTGGTATATTGATCCACTTCATTCTGCCTCAATGAGATGCAGACAGCATCCCAGGCCCAGACCACTCATAATCATCATATAACACGGGGCTGCATTGAAATCTGCCATAGGAAGGCATAAATCGGATAATGCTACAGCTGGGATAATGAACAATATCAGATGACATATTGATGTTGTCATGCACAGCCCGCAATGAAACATAAACGCGTATTGTGCAATATTAGGTTTGAACTAGTACACTCAGGCTGGAGCAGCCAAACAGCTGCAAACACACGTTATTTGTCCTTAACACTGCTCCACACGACACGTACGGGAAGTTATGAAAGCCAAAGGAGCTGCGACCGCTTTAAAGCAGGCCCTTGGACATGTCTCCATTCAGACTCAAGGTTGTTTTAATGCGAGGTTGTGCTTATATATACGTGAATTCAAGTCCACTGTCCTCCTTTATTTTTTTCCCCTTTCAGCCTCTCCCCTATCACGCTGCACCGTAGCCATGGCAACTATTGTGATCGATCCGGTGCCATCTAATACCAAATCTTTCTCCGAACCAAAACTTAAACAATCATGCAGGTCGTCAGCGACGGATCGGGGAGCAGAGGGGATGATGGGAGAGCGAGGTTTGCTTTCCTTGCTTGCTGGTGTGTCAGCTCTGAATTCAGTTCAATAATAAGTACTGTGCAATCCCATTTAAATCACACAAATTAACGGATCGTCTATTTACACTGTGAGTCACAACCTAAAACAGATGTGCATACATTGGCTTGTGAAGTCTCATCTGCAGATTAGCGCTGAGTAGCACACAAATAAAGTGCGAGAAGTTCAATCACCAGAGATTGAGCACAGACTTCTGGGAAGGCCTGAACTCAAAGAAAAGGAAAATATAAATAAATCTGCTCAAATTAATTTTTTTACATGTAATTTTGCATGTCGTTTTGTTACATAATTACAATGCAAAATGTTACATTTAATAGAATCTGTGGACATCAGTTTGACAAACACAAGTGAGAGGTCCACGTCAGCGTCAGTGTCCACTCGTCATTCAGTTCAACTTAAATTAATTTAAAAAGGGTAAATGGTTTTAAAAATCGCCTTGTTTACAGGAGCAAAACATTTTTTTTTACCAGTAGTAAACAACTTTATTTCCACTTAAAATTTCTGCACATTACCACAGAATTTATCACACTGACACGCTTCCGGAGCCACATGTGGAACTGTAGTTTGTAGTTTTGCACTGGGTTTATTTTTCTGCTGCTTTGCACAGCACACAACAGAGTTTTGTCCTTCATCCGTGTGGTGTCACTTCTTTTTCCAAAGGCTACAGAGACACTTCAAATATTCTCTGGCATTTCCTTTAGTTTTTAGAGCTGTTGGGGCTTCCATACAGCACCACAGCAACAAAGAACATAGCATCTAATGCAGACTTTAGCACTTGCCCAGCAGCTGGAAGGAGAGAGAGTGGGGTGGTAGGGGTGGTGGGTGCAGGGGTTTATGTGAGGAGAGATGTGTCATGTTTACTTTGTGTCAACAGCCATAGATCGCTGGTCAGGGTTCAGGGGTTACACTGTGATATTTCGCCATGTCTCCATTCCCCTAAACAGCAGTGGAGCTTGTGTTTATGTCCAGAAGCAACGCTGCCTCTCGCACCAGATCTCTCTGTCTGTCTGCGTCTTTTCATGTCTGGGGAATGAGAGCGAGACAGAAAAAAACCCTTCCAAAACAAAAGTAGAATCAAACAAACACAGAGAGGATGAAGGGAGGGAAAGAGAGAGACTGAATGAAGAGAAAGCTTATTACCAGAAAACAGATGGCCCCCCAATTCATAGTGGCCCCACGGGGGACCTGGAGGGACAACTCTTTGCACCTCCAGGTTACCAGCACTGCAGAGAGGGGTGGAGCACTTAAACACGACTCTGTGTGTGTGCACTTTTGTGTGTTAACTTGTAAACAAAAAGCAAATTTGTGACATCCTTGGCAAGGTGCCACTCTCAGCTCGATTTCCCAGGAGCTTGTGTTTAAAGACTATTTCATTTAGAGCTTTTGTTACATCTGAAAATGGATGAAGAAAGACAAACAACTCTGCGATGCCACAATGCTGCCAGCTACGAAGAGCTGTTGAGAGTTGAAACTCTGTTTCCTCGGCGGACGCTGCGAAAATCAGACTTGCATGTTGAATGGTGGAGTAAGTATTTTTAGGAAAATAAAACACAAACACACATTTGGCATCATCTTTTGTTTCATCAAACCCATCGCTCGACATCGTCGCCGGGCGAGCTAATGTCACAACATCCGTAAAATGAGATCTCACACGCACCCAAACATTCACACCCTTTCAGTGTGCCTATGCAACTGTACGAGTGGACACACACACACGCGTGCACACACACAGATGACAGGCAGTGAGTGGAAATGAAGGATTTGGAGTTCCATCCCGTTACATTATGCAGCAGATGGCGTGCAGGCCAAGCCCGGCCAGGCCTCTCCCAGGAGAGAAAGAGTGAGAGAGAAAGAGGGGAAGAGAGACGATGGGGGAGGTGTAGAAAAGAAGGGTGAGGGACAAAGCTGTTGTCTTTTTTTTCTTTCTTTTTTTTTTTTTAACTTGCGTGAACGCACGTGTTTGTTTTCCTTTTTTTTTTTTTCTGACTCCCTCTCGGCTTCCCCGTGGGACAGAATCCTTCTCCTCTCTTCTCCTCTTCCTCTGCTCTTCCTCACATCACCTCTCCGCTCCATCCTCCCCCCTTCTGCCCAGCTGAGGCTACACCTGAGCCCAGCCACGGAGGCTCCAACCCCAGCTGACCCGCCGCAAGGAAGCAGAGGACAGAGGAGGGAAAAGGTGAGAGCAGAGGGAACGATGAAGTATGGAGTATTTTGGAGATATTTTAACGAAAAAAATAGACCAACGCACCTTTTTTTGTTGTTGTTTCACATGGAAAAATTATAATCATGTGTGTCTCGGTGTAGGAGCTGTATACTCTGACTAATTTGAAAAAAATTCACACATACATAAACTGCCGCTGATTTGATCAAATGCCACAGTCAATGCACACACACACACACACACACACTCTGATAGACACACATGCAAAGTGTACTGTGACGTCCCCCAGATCTTTGCCCCTGGCACTTTTTGTTTTGTGTTTTCCGAATTAATTGAGCCAACGCTCAAGTGCAGGGCCAGATGTCACTGCGACCTGTGGGGATTATTAGAAATCTGTTACCCTCATTGTTTATGTGGACCCCTTCAGACCACAACGCCTTGCGTTCTTCCCTCTGAAGTTTAAGGGAGAAACAAGCCCCAAACCAGATTGCTAATGTACGAAATAACAGTCTCCAGGTTCCAGGAATGGGACCAAGCCTGCATATTGACATGTGGGACATTATGGGACTTTTCTGTCCCAACTCCAATGGCCAAGGCCTGTGCCCAATGGCCACCGGGGGCCCCCTGATGCCCTCCCGGTTTGGCCCAAACAACGCCATACTCCTTGGCAGAGCTCTGGGCCTAATGAACTCATCAGCCAGCTGGAGGCCCTAGATGGAGCGACAGGGTGCGCTCAGGGGAGGATGAGGGGCCAGGGGGAGAGAGAGAGATAGAGAGAGAAAGAAAGGGTCATCGGGCTGGGGTGCAAGGTATGAGGAAAGTGGAGGTGTGTGGTGGCTGAAGATAGCTAACGAACACCATAAATGAGACAGGTGCAGCTTCAGAGGAGGGCTGAGGGCCAAGACAGGAGGGTCAGCGGGCAGGAAGAACAGGTATGGGAGGCTGTGGAGAATGAGCAGAACAAGGTGGGATGGCAAGAGAGAAAGAGGAAGGAGAGGAAAGGATGGATGGCTCTAACATGGGGTTCAGATGGGCAGGTGATAACACAAAAGTTCTGAAGTTTCCAGTCAAGATTAAGAGAAGAATTAAATGCACTAAAGAAGAAGAAGAAAAGAGAAGCCATTCAAAGTAACAGAGCTTTAATGTTCTAATTGAAGCTGCAGATCCACTCAATATATAATTCCTATCGTAAATAACAATTTTCTGAGCAACCTTCAAGAAAATGATATACAGGAAGCAATCATTTTGAGTAAAAGTCGAATGAAATATTTGAAAACAAAGGTTTATTCATTCAAATGATTAATCTTAAAGGTAAACATATTTGCTAAAATCCAATAAAGTCCATTTAATTTGACAAGAACATTAAATTTAATATTTTACATTTTTTCTTGAGTCTATTGCCATTCTAAATTATGTACCAGCCTAGTTTTGCTCTGAAATGAAAGTTGCAGAAAGGAATGAAATATGTTTTAAAAAAAAAAAGTCAGTGCACCTCATGGATTCATGGATAGTGCATAAAAATAATTATGCTAAAAAAAGGATCATAGTCAGGATTTAAAATCTGAACTAAAAAGCTGAAAATTATCCATATATACTCTTGTTTTTCTCATATCTGTTTGGGCAACACAAAGCTAATGATTTAAGTTAAGTTAGACAAATTTCTTAAAAAGTAAGTTGAGACAACAGCTGCTTAAGAACTTGCTGATTATTGCTGTGAGCTCAGATAGAAAATCAGTCTGATTGAATAAACAAAGTCACCGGAAAAACACAAAACTTCAGGCACTGCAGAGCAAACTGAAACAGGGCTTTACGAAGCTACAAAATGTACAGTTGTGACGATCAAAAACAAAAGGGCAGAGGCTGACCAAATGCATTTTCCCACACACAGAAGAAAGTGTACGCTGATGCTGAGAAGAGTGATACAAAGACTGACACCTCTTTTAGGTGCGGATGGTTGACGGAAAAACATGAACCCTTGACCCATACACTGCAGGTCATGTGTTCCCTTAGAGGGAAGGGTCAATGCAAATCAATACCAAGTTGTTCTGAGTGATCACCTTTTTCCTGTGATGACACATTTCTGTCCTCATGGGTATGAAAATGATTTATATTCACAGCCGGACCTTCACAGTCAAACCCAACTCAACACCTGTGGCTTAGTGAGTCAGACATCACTTTCCAACCACCATGTTCAAAATCCTAAATATGGGAATATAGTTTTCCAAGAATGGTTTTCTATCCATGTACTAGAGTTCCAGAGACTTTCAGAGTCAATCCCAAGGAACTGTTCTGGCAGTACATGGTGGAGTAATGACTCATGAGGGCATTTTATGATGCCTTTTTCTATAATTTGCATGTAATATCATGCTAGCAAGAGGCTAGGTTAAAGTACTCTAACACCAATGAACTTCTAAATCCTTCTAAATATGCTTGTTTAACCCATTTTTAAAACACACAAACGTGAAAAATTGTGGACTATTACATTAGTTCAGCTGCCTGGCAAGTTATGAATGTCAACCTAGCTCCGCCTACCAGCTTTGCCATTTGTATATCCAGTCTCTGACTGTAGCGTGGTTGTTATCACACAGCACTGTTGAGGTCATTACTCAACAAAAGTAATGTATTACACATTACTCTTTACTTTTCTTAAAAGTAATGCAACATGTTTCTGAACTTCTCGCCAGAAGTTACATTACATTCCTTTTGCATTCCTTTTGTGTTACTTCATAAATTGTCACATTTAACAATATAAACCTTATCTACAGTTCTGCAGATGGACACAAATCCCTATCCTACTGTGAACACACAACCTCTCTTTGTTAAAGTTGAAAACTAGAACACAGAGACTGCCAAGAGTGATTCTACAATAGAAACATTTACAAGAAAAAAGTTCCAATGTTACAAATATGACTGCTCATCAGGATCTCGGCTGCTTGGACTCAGCTTTAATACCATTCTGGACTCTTGGCTTGCTTTGTGTTAGCATGCTATCTGTGCAGATGTAAAGATTATAAAGAGCTGAAGTTGTATTAACAGTATAATACGGCTGTTTCTGTACAGAGGCTGTATTTGAGTATTGTGCTGTTGTCCTTTCATGCAATAAAAATAAAAGCAATGGTAAATGGACTGGTTCTTATATAGTGCTTTTCTACTCTATTTTGAGCACTCAAAGCGCTTTACACAACTTGTGCATTAAACCATTCACACAATCACTTCATCCACACACATTCATACTCCGATGGATGCATCAGAGAGCAACATGGTAGGTGACCTGCTCTACCACCTGAGCTACAACCACCCCGTAATGTCATTCTCCTTTATAATCTCCACTCTTTAAAATCTGTAGACCACTCCACCGTTTTCCTCCTTCCATACAAATATGGGAACCAGCCAAGTGTAGCATAAATGTGTTGGAAGAAAAAGGTATGTTTGTTTGCTTTTATTTTTGTCTTTCCTCTTCACGCCACAACCCTGAACTGGGTAAGCGCAGGAAAATGGATCCTCTTAGCATGCAGATAACTGAGGAACCTTTTTAATGCAAGTAAATGGTAAATGGACTGGTTCTTATATAGTGCTTTTCTACTCTACTTGAGAACTTCCAGTAGCTTCATCCACCATTCATACAACCATTTCTTTTCTATGCTTAAGTGCTTTCTGTCTAACATTCACACTCTCTTGGATTCAGAGCAACTTGGATTTAGTATCTTGCTCAAGGATATTTGGCATGCAGACTGGAGCAGCCAGGGATCAAACCACCAACCCAGTAGATGACCTGCTCTACCTCCTGAGCTACAGCCACCCAGTAATAATGTGATAAATACGTTTTTTGTCCTGTCTTCCTCTCCTCACCCCCAACTCGTCCTGGCAGATCGTTGCCCCTCCCTGAGCCTGGTTCTACCTGTTAAAAGGAAGTTGCTGCTGATTGTTGGGGTTTCTTTATTTTTACCATACAATATAAAGTGCCTTGAGGTGACTGCTGTTTTGTTTTAGCACTATGTAAATAAAATTGAATCAATGTAATTATTGAATTTGGTGTGTCAGAGCCAACACTGGCACACAGGTATAATAATGACTCTGCTTAAATTAGTCAAAAAAGAAAAAAAGTTTTTTAAAAAGCACAGAAAATGAATTGTCATCTTTATTAAAATGAAACTGAATGTTTTATGTGAGCAGAGCACATCTGGGTCATTTGCTGACTAATCTTTGCCTCTGAAGTCATCACACTTAGATCAGCATCATCACCAAGACATTCTCATCCTGTTCACTGCACAATCAACAAACTCATCATCTGTCCTCCTGCACCTCTCACTATTCGTTCCCAAGTGTGTGTCTCTCCACTCCTGATGAGTGAGTGTGCGCGTAACTGCACATTCATAAGAGAGAAAGCGAGCACCTTTGTGTGTCCATATGCGTCTGGGTGGCGTAGAACGTGCTGGGCGCCCTGCTGGGAGCACAGATGGTGCCGAGGCCTGCCACGGCAGCGCTGACGACGGCCACATTCTCACATGGGACCTCCAGCTTTCTGGATCCCACACCTCCTGTTCAGGCCTGAACTGACAAACGCTTCCCCTCCCCATCCACACACACACACACACACTCACTTTCTTTCGCTCTCTCTCTCACACACACACACACACACACAAACACACACGAGGCCAAAGACCAGGCCGCTGCCTATTTCACTAGCCTGGAAGAAAAGAGAGAACACAACACATGGACGAGTTGGCGGTCACACGCTGCCCAGAGTGTTCCCCAGTGCGTGAGCGTGTGTCTCAGTGATGCAAGTGAAGCAAAGGTGAGAGGGGTCGAGTTAGAGTTCTATCAACTTTTTGGCTTCTGGGGCTAAATGATCAGTCGCAGCAACTTCCTCAATGTGTTCTTTGTATTTCTCAAACTGTCTTTTCTCCCACTTTGTCTTCATTTCGCTCACCTTCGTGGAACCTCCTGGCCTGCGTGCCTGCTCTTCTCCATCTTTTCTTTTTCTCTCTCAGCCTCTTAGTTCTCCTCTCTCCCTTCTGCCTCGTGCAGACGCCCCCTGTGGCTCACCGTCCACCTGAGAGAAGCCTCATACATCTCCTGACAAAGTGACTAATCCTTCCCATTTCACAGCTCCATCCCACTGCTCTCTGGGAATGTTCAAAACTGTGTGTATGTGCGTGCGAGTGTGTCTGATAGGTGACAGGAGGGAGTATGTCACACAGGTTCAAGGTGGGGGTTTTTTTTTTGTTGTAACAAGCAGCTCAGACAGCCACAGGGGTCTACAGAGCTCTGACTGATTAGAGAAATAACTCCATTACAGACATCTCATCAGAGTGATATCACCTCCCAACTTCTTGTTGACAGCTTCGTCACCACCTACGTCCACCTACGCACAAACACACACACAAAAAGGCTTGTTTTTAAGTCTTTTCGGCTTTTAGACTAAGCCCGGAAAACAATTTGATCCTTTCAGGTTTCAAATTTGCATCTTATTTCCTCACAAACTCAGCAGCAGTATTCGGCCTCAGCTGGTTGATATGAACCCCTCAAATAATAATCATAATCATAAATCACCGAACGGCTTCCTTCCCGTGTGTCTGCCGGTCTGAATGATTATGGGAACCACAGCAAGAGAGAGTATCAGCCTACGCCAAACTCGTGTTCACAAGGTGATTGTTTCGAGGGAATATCTCAGTCTGAAAAAAGTTTCATTAGTTCTTTATAATGCTTTTTTAGCCACTTAAGGAAAAATGAGTGTGCGCTTGATTTGTTGAAATTTTAAGTATGAGATGACACTGTTCATTGTTTACATTTTCATCATATTACATTTTTTAAGGGGGTGTGTAATGGTCAAAACCTAATGACTTATTGGATTGTTTTATCTTCATATTGCTACAATGTCTGTGTGCAATGTCTCTAAAACTTTCTTTGCATCATCTCTGCGCCCACTGACCTGCTGGAAATGACACGTGTGAGGTTGTTATTAACATGCAGTGTTGTGTCACAACAAAATTTCATTTTCATAAGCGGAAGCACGACTTGACGTGCACACAAATCAGCTCGGAACCAGCTCAGCTTCTTTACCAGCACCGCCATGACTAAAGCAAACATCATCCATTAACTGTTCTCTGGTGACTCCACCACCCTGCAGCTTGCCTGTCTGTCTCCGGAATCACTACATCAGCTGTGGGATGTAATTGCAGCAGGCACTAACAAAACAGCCTTGGAGGGGTCCTTCATGTCTTTGGCCAAGGGCCTTATGGTCTGAGGAGGGGTCCGGACGATGCAGACCACCAAGCTTATACTATCTCCACTTCTTCCATCTGTGAAGTAATTAGGGTGGTGGTCCGTGCGTGTGTGTGTGTGTGTCTGTGGGCTCCAGCTGTCAGGAGGCCTCTGTCTCCTGGTCTTGACATGTCTCCGATACGCCCCGCTGTGAGTCCCTCTGTGACACACACACACTCCACAGACCCGGCCAGAGCCCAAGGCGAGCTGTCCGTCATCTCACACACAAGCATTCCCTCTCTCTCTCTCTCTCTCTCTCTCTCTGTCATGCACACACACGCTGATTTTTCAGTGATATGGTCCTTCTGGCACTGTGGTAGTACTTCTCTCCCTCATTCACATATTGTGTGTGTGTGTGTGTGTGTGTGTGTGTGTGTGTGTGTGTGTGTGTGTGTGTGTGTGTGTGTGTGTGTGTGTGTGTGTGTGAGACAATAAACACGTCGGTGGCTGCGGGCCACGGGAAGTCATCCGTGCTTCCCCTTATCGTTTTAATCACCTCGTTAGGCGCAGCTAGTCCCCACACTTACTGGCCGCTGCTCCTCCTCTGGAACCATGCCCTCCTGACCCGACGCTGGTGGTGCCACCGGGCACAGGGAGGCATGATGGGAGAAGAGAAGAGATCAAGTTTGCTTGATTTGAAGTTTTCCTAAATCTAAATGTCAATATAATAAGGAAAAGAAAAAGTTATGTTTATGTTTGTGTCAATTCTACTCCAAAAACATTATATATGACATAATCCTGGGATATATATGTGACAAGCGGGACAATATGTTGGCATTTATCCCCACTTATATTCTTCACCAGCCATTCTTCCGCTGGACTCAGCTGTTACATCCATCTTTATTGTGTGTCTGGATATCAGGTTTGTTTCTCCGAGGCCCTTAAACTACACTTCCACTTCTCTTTTTTTACAGGGACAGGAAAGAGCTGCAGAACTTGGATAAAAGTCAGCGATGTGTAGGCTATACTGTAAGTCGCATATCTGAGAAAATAGGAAAAATGTTCTCCCTGATGCTTCTTTGCTATTCTTTAATATCAAAGTCCTTTAATAAGCAAGTGTCATCAATCAGGGCCTTCTTGGTAACACCTCTGGGCACTTATTTGGGCAGTCATTGAGTAGCATAGAGCAAATTAAAGCATATTTTCCCCTGCTGTAGATTAGCAGCCAGGATTCTTTGAGGTGCTGTTTTTCTCTTTTATAGTTTCGCTGTTTATTTACCAAATCAAATGAGGATGTCAACAAATGGATATGAATTGTTTTAAACATAAAAAAGATTCAATGAGTGTTAAACACTGTGAGGAAAAAAAATGAAAGGAAGAAGTTTGACTGACAACAGTTGCTTTGATTCTTGTTCTTGTTTTATAACCTAATCCTAATACATCCTCGGACTGGCATGCAGCTTCTCCACCCTTTTCTCTCTCCACACCAACTAGTTTTGACAATAAAACAAATATTTATTTATTTATTTATTTTAATAATCATTAGTACAACAGACCACTGATAAACGCAGGGTGAAACACACTCAGGTGTGTCAGCCAGGGAAATCTAAGTCTCAACCTGTCAACAGCACCAAATTAAAACCATATAAAAAAAACAGAGGAGCTGCTTTATTATTTCACCTCTTTACAAAAAATGGTTTCTAATTTTCATAAATCCAAGAAAATAACCAAAAATAAGCAACATTTCTAAAGCATTCTAGAAAATATTTCTTTACAGGCTTGTATCGCATTTAAGTTGACCCCCCCCCCCCCCCCCCCTTCATTTGCATTTAAAATACATATATACATTTATTTATAATCATTAATATTCACTACAAATGTGAGCACGTGCAAAAACTCACAACATGGACAAGTATTCCTTTTTTTCCACGCTTTATCATGCACACATCTCTGCTTTCCCTTTGCCCACTGCTCCCACGGGAGTGAGACCGCTTGAGAGGGGGCTGAGGGGAGTGAGGAAAGAGGGAGGAGGTGTGTGTGTGTGTGTGTGTGTGTGTGTGTGTGTGTGTGTGTGTGTGTGTGAGGAGGAGCGAGAGAAGGAGAGAGAGGGGTGAGAGAGGAGGGAGGGAGGGAGGGAGGGAGGGGCGGCGTTAGACAATACCATTCCTCAAATATATTCCATCCCCTCCGTCCATGAAGTGAGCCTTTATTAGTCCAGATCGCTTGGATCTTATCTCGCATATGACACTCGGCGCAAGAAGGAAGAGAGAGGGGGGATTATCCGCGAACCGCCTTCCGATCCGCTGATTCCTGACAAGGGAGAGCCTCGCTTATCTGTCCCTCTTTTTATCCCCATCTTCCAACAGGCTCACGGACGAGTAGCCCTGGCTGCACTTTCACCGCTATCAGCCCATCTCCTCTATTGTCTCTCCATCGCTGGGATCACACAGGGGGGCTGACTGATCCACGCTTATCATCACCATCACCACCACTGTCATCATCATCATCATTATTATTATTTCTTTTTCTCCAACTCGTCCGACCTAATCATCTCAAGACTTTTGATGGGCTGTTTTTTTATCAGCAGAAACATTTCCACGCTTGACGTTTGACCCCGCGTGATCCCATGTTGCAAGTTCGCGGCTGAGAAAAGTCAAAAACTATTTTTAAAAAAAACCGAAAGAAAGAAAGAAAAGAAAATAATTTTTCTCCTTTCTTTGTTTTCTTTGAATGTTCGTCTCATTAACATCTGATGTTGTTGTTGTCTTTTTTTTTGTTGGTTCTTTTGGCCGGTGGAATATGAGTTAATTTGGAGTTGAAGCTCCGCTCAAGAGCGCCTTTTAGTTCCCAACAAGAAAAAAACTGAACAAAACCTCCAACCCTTTGTCAAGGTGAGTCTCAGATTTCTGTGGAAAATTAAGCTTTTAAATAAAAACAAATTAAATACGATTTTTTCCGATTTGTTCATTTTTATTATTATTATTTTTAGATTCGTAGATCTATTTTTCTTTATTAACAAAAATCAAGAAAAAAAGCAACTGCTCCAATAATTTGGTGTCCAGCAGATGTCAACATTATTTTACCATCTCCTGCCTTCATGCTGTCAAGTCGCTCCGGCCTCAGCCAAGCAGATGTGTTCATCACACTGTGACAGATGGCCAATTCTGATTATGTTAATTCGCAAAAAAGTTTTTTTTTTCTTTAATTTAAAAACAAATAGTATTTTTAAAGAGTTTCGTCGTTTAAAAAACAATATTTTGCAAACATGACACTTGGAAATTCAAATTTGTTGGGCTGTTTTTAAGGCCTGAAGCTTTCGTGAATTAACCGCGAATTTTGAACCATTCATTATTTATGGAGTTTAATTTTATTATGCAATAGGCACAGGAGGGACTGGAGCACCCGCT
The DNA here is from genome assembly GCF_057381915.1 of Diplotaxodon limnothrissa. Lineage (NCBI taxonomy): Eukaryota > Metazoa > Chordata > Actinopteri > Cichliformes > Cichlidae > Diplotaxodon > Diplotaxodon limnothrissa. The sequence goes on along the minus strand of NC_140617.1, from coordinate 33,841,617 downwards.
GTGGGCTTTCTCATAGTGGTGCCTGAGTGCAGGAAAACAGCAAAAACGATGATTTCAAAAATCAATCCAGTTTTTTATTTCATCCAAACGCATGTGACACAGTAGCTCTCTGACTGTAAAATGTGGAATTTAAAATGACCATTAAAAAAAAAAAAAGCAGCAATGTTTTAATGTTTCAATGACAGATTTTTCCCGTGCACAGGTTCTTGAGAAGGACTGCCAACACCGCAGAATAAAAATGATGCTGAGCCCGGATCAGGCTGAGGCGGACCTCTCCTGGACTCAGTCCGACCCGGAGACGATGCTCAATGGGTTGAAGTCGGCCGGTTGTGCCTCGGACGAGCCGGCGGAGATGGAGGACAGAGCCAAATGCAAAGCCGACCAGCCCCTGAGCAGGGAGGAGAAGAGGAGAAGACGGAGGGCCACGGCCAAGTACCGCTCAGCCCACGCCACCAGGGAGAGGATCCGGGTGGAGGCGTTCAACGTGGCCTTCGCGGAGCTGAGGAAATTACTCCCCACATTACCTCCGGACAAGAAACTCTCCAAGATCGAGATCCTCAGACTGGCTATATGCTACATCTCCTATCTCAATCATGTGCTGGATGTCTAAAAGTGACCCACTCCACCCCCCACTCCGCCCTCTACGCGCACACATATGTGAGAGAAACTGGTTGAGTTGTTGGGAGACTGGACTCGCTCGACGTGCTGGGAGTTAACTGGTTATGGCAAGGTTAGCGGTCAGGGTGGAATGATGCAGGAGATTTTTTTTAGCTTTCAACACCACAAAGCACTACTTTGAATAAAAGGAAGGTCAATTTTTAAGTAATCAGATAATTTTGCAGTGAATTAAAAAAAAAAACAATCGAAACTTCTGCTGCAGGGGTAGAAACTGTTGTTTTAAGGTGGACTTGCTTAATTGATTGATGTAAAAATGTCGATATCGGCTCCACATATATATCGGTCTAACACCTGTGACACAGTGTTGCCTTCATCTCACCGAAACTTCTATTTCATTTAATGATATGTAATAAAAAATTTCCATCCAATTCAAGGCCCAAAATCTGCCCAGCATCATCTCCATCCAAACTAAAGCATCATTTCCCCGGATGCTGACACTCTGCCATACCTCTAATGGTGAGCTGAGCCCTTTAGTGCGAGTCCAGTGTTGATTGATGTAGTGGCAGCGGTGCAAAAAGTTACGGGAGCCTAAACTCTCAGTCCAGATCGCTCACTGCAAGCAGCAAGCGCCGAGTTGTTTTGAGCCGTTGGATGCAATAATGACAATTATTTTTTCCGATATTCAGCAAAAGGGGAGGGGGGGGGGGTCTGGAAGAGCCCCCGCAGGCATTCATGCTTCCTTTGCAGTGATGCAGTGGAGGACAGAAAAAATAATAATAATTCGCGTGGGCTGCAAAAAATTCAAGAAGATTCTGGTTATTTTAATTTGCTTCACATTTAATCTACATCTAAAAATGATATTAGCCTAATCTCATCTAATATCATGAATAGATTTCTGAATGCTCCCCTCACTGTGTCACTTTGAGGTTGAACAAAATAAACACGGGGTCTTTCCCCCCCCGATCGGAACGAAAGGACGTAAACATAGCTGCTTTAGATCTAGCTTAGATTTTCCATAAAGGAAGAAAAAAAAAACATTTCAATGCGTAAGTGCCACTTATGACATATAAAATTGTGACCTTAATCATGCTTTTTTGTTTCTCCTAAAGTGTATGGAATTATTTATTTAATTGTGTTAATATTTAAGGCTAATTTATTTATGTTAATATCATAAGCTGCCGTCTTTTTTGTATAAATGTATAATGGTTTGTTGCTTCTATATTTTAGGCTGTGAATTTGAACTTGGAAAGTGGTGGTGTTCTTCAAAAATGGCACTTTCTGTTAATCCATTGTATAATTTATTCGTTTGATGTATGTTCGATGCTTTTTTCTGTTGTTGTTGTTGTTGTTGTTTTTTGTTTGTTATTATTTTTCATGTCCGCTGTCTATCGATGGCAACGATAAGCACTTCAAGATGGGGTCTAGTGGCCCCATGAATTTGTTTCCCATTTTTTGAGAGGTTTCTCTGTGAATTAGAATTGGGCTGCTAAAGAAAAAAAACTAAGTAAAAAAAACATTTGCTTCATCGACACTGATTGTCAAATAATTCAAACCACTAAGGGGATACGATTCAGAGCTCAACCTCTTTGTCTTATTTATTTATTTATTTGCTATAACCAAAAAATTATTATTTTGAAAAAAATATTATCTTCAGTGCGCTGATTTGACTATTATTTTATTTTCTGATTAATTGGGTTATTTATTTGTCTCTGCTTTGTATTAGGAAAAGTCAATAAGTAATTTTATAGTGAAAGGGAAAAAAACATATCCTCTATCCAAAGATTTTTTGTCTCTTCAGGGTTGTGTAGGCTACTTGTTGCTTTATGCAGATCTTTTGTAGTAGAGGTATTGTGTGACAGCTGGTTTCTAATGGACAAACTTTTCATATTTTTCGGTGTTATTTTTAATTAAAAAGGTAATACTTGAAAAGAAAAAGCACGTTTTGTATTTTATTTTACTCAAAAAAAAAGTTTTGAGGTTTTGGAATGTAACAGAGAACTAGGACATAGCCACCGTTAGAATATTCAGCTTATCCTAATGAAGAAAAGCCTACTGGCCTGATGACGTCAGGCTCACGTAACGCGCACGCGCGTACACGCACGATCGGAGTGACATAAGTGTACATGCAAATCATTCAGCATGCATGTAGTGCAAGCTCTCAGATGCTTTCTGGGCGTCTGAGAGCACACACACACACACACACACACACACACACACACACACACACACACTAGCCTACTCACATAAAAATGTGCATAATGTACAAACACACACACAAAATGAAAGGTGAAACAAGTGCAAATCCAGTTTAGCATACAGATGAAAACTCAGCCTACTGTACACACATGCACATGGCTGTGTGTGTTTGCACATGTGCATGATAAAATAAGCGCACATTCATAGAAGGAAACTCAGTCAGCTGCACACGCACACACTTGCTCTCTCTCTCTCTCTCTCTCACACACACACACACACACACACACACACACACACACACACACACACACACACACACAGACCCAATGGTCAGCAGCTAAAGGCAGTGGTAGCCTACATGTGTGCTCCTGGCTGAAAGGCTCTCTCCCTCCCCAGAGAGGGGGCAGGTGTTACTCCAGACGAGCCAAGACAACCAAATTACTGGCCGTCTGGCACCTCCCGTGGGAAACCCGGCGAGAGAGGAGGGATGGGAGAGATGGAAATTTATGAGTGAGAGAGCAAGTGCTGAGATGTAATATTGCCAAATGGTATGAGCAAAAAAGAGATCCAAATATTTATATTCATTTGTGATATAAATATAGACGCCTATCCCCATCGATTGTGCTATAAAAGGCTTGTAGCTGAGTCGAGTTACAGAAACAGAGATGTGCAAATGCTTTTATCTAAGCCACATTAGATTATCATGAGAGAACCTTTTTTAAGCATGCACAGCCCCAGAGGGAATTGAACCTTTAACCCTGGATATGCCAGAATTCCAAATCAGCAACAGAATAAATAAAAATCTATCTATCTATCTATCTATCTATCTATCTATCTATCTATCTATCTATCTATCTATCTATCTATCTACCTACGGTGGCAGGTGCAGTCACATTTCTCCTTTAAAGTTTTTTTTTTGTAGACACTGAAGGTAGCAGGACATTTTGTTTCCTTTTCAGCTCAAGGGTCTCCTGGGTCTTGTTTTTCTATTTGGTATTTCTCAGTCAGTCATCTTCCAGACATTCTTGCTTTAACTTCAACTGCAGACTGGGAAAGTTTGCTGGCCGACATTGCTAACTCACTAATCAGACTGACACGTCAGTCATTAAATTCAGCATACAGTATATACCTTCTGAAATATAAAAGAAAAACTCATTCATGTCTCATATTCTGAAAAAGACAAAAGTAGTTGATGATTTCAGCTTAAACTGTGGGTAAGGAGTCCTTGGGGGCTGCGCAGAGCTTTGCATACTCATGTCTAAATCTCACTAGAAGCAAAAGTGGCAAAAATACATGGAACAACACAGGTCACTCTTGTTCATGTTTGTGCATTTTTTGGTCCTTCTGTTTAGGCCCTGCCTCTGAGAATATAAAGTCAGTAAAATTAATAAAACCCTCCACTGCTGCCTTTGCTTTGTACTTCTACACTTCTGGTCACTTTGTTTGGTAGACCTTTCTAGTACTGGATTGGACCCTTGACTTCAGAACTGTCTTAATTCTTTGTGCTAGTAAGATTCCTCAGAGATTTGATCCAAATTCACGTGATAGCATCATGAAGTTGCTGCAGATTTCCCATCCAGCTACATGACACAGACAACAGACATTACTCAGGTAGCTTTTCTGTTTGCGGTCAAATACTATCCACTCTCAGTTTGTCTCAACATTTACATGAAATCTTGAGAGTTTGAAAAAGCCACCAGCATGGACTTTCGGCATTTTGTCTGGCTGTCAGGCCTCTAACTAAAGGTTTAGGTTCAATCTCAGTACTTTCTGGATTCTGTAGTAGAAGGATCTTTCTTCACAACCCACACCTTAAGGCTGACAACACATTCTGGGTATCAATAAACAGAACTCCATAATAAGCTTTCGCCATTATGTAAGTAATGCTATCAAGTTGGTCTAAGAAGAAACACACAGGAATGATACATGGCCTGTTTCTTTTTACAGCGCTATTCTACTTTACTGAAGCGCTCTATACAAAATGACACATTCACCCATTCACACAAATGTACATACAAGCACCTATTCACACGTTTCATAATCTGACAAACACATTGGAGCAACTTGGGGTTCAGTATCTTACCCAAGGATACTTTGGCATGCAGACTGGAGCAGCCAGGAGTTGACCACCAACCTCCCAATCAGTGGATGACCTACTCTACCTGGTCGAACAGGTCATCCATCGGGAGTATGAATGTGTGTGAGTGTTAGATAGAAAGTACTTAACCATAGAAAATAACTGCTTGTATGAATTTACAGTTAATCTGAGATACAACAATCACATTGAGTTCAGGAGGGCTCACAGTGGTATGGCTGTAAGCTGGAACTGAAGGAAGATGTGATGAGACAGTGGGATAAGCAAAAGACTTTTACCTTGGATAGCAGGTTTAAGTCTTTTACAGTTTTTCTCAGTCGCTTTGGTGCGTTTCTCAGAACACCATTAACATTTGCACAGCAGTTAGTGCATTTCCCAAAACAATTAGTGCAAACTGCAAAACCTAGTGGATAGCCTGCAAAAGCACGTCACATGCACAGAATTGATTATCCATACCTCAAAAGCAAGTATCCATGTCAATGAAACTGTCAGTGCCATCAAAATGAAAAGTCTTGACACCATCTTTATGAACAAGATAGTCAAATGGCATTGTCATGTTTCCACTATGACAGTTTATAATTTCAGTGTTTCCCATTGCAAAAACAATTGGTGACACCTGAAAATGCTGACGACAGCACTATGGCCTACCTGTACAGCCATCTGAAATGTGCAGTAAAGTCACTGTAGATGTTATGGGAGTCTTGGGAGTAACTGAGACACTGAATACGTACGTCTCACATTTCCATTGTGTAGAAGTGTTTGTAATCCTACAGAATTGTGCAAAAGAAAAATATGCTACAGTCACTTGTTCACTGTAGAATACATGTAAACATAAAATCACCAATTTGGTAGAGCCTCCTCATGAGTGACAGCTGTAATTCACCTGAGATCAATTGTTCAATTTCGGAGACATTTCCAGGAAAAATGATACAGAAAGGTATAGGATTTGCTTGACAGATGGCCAATATTTGGCATGTGATAACTAGTTCAACAATTTTGTGTGTGATGACTTAAGCAATGGATGTATGACTATTAGTTTTATTGGGAACGACTATTCAGCATCCATAGGTATGATTACTTTTGACTGACATGACATAAGCAAATGGAAATGTCAGAAAGCAGCAGGGAAATGTATGGAAGCAACTGATTCATGTCCAAAATCATTTGCAGTTTGTTCAGAGAGAGGAGAAATTGCTACTATGATGTGCACAAATGACTGAGTGTTGTGGAGGTTGAACTAATAGTTATGAGAATTTCAATTCTGATCTGAGAAACGCACCAAAGCGACTGAGAAAAACTGTAAGTAGCTAAAGGCAACAATGAGTTAATATCTCTAGAAGGAACCGTTTCTTATTTTTCAAGCAACTTTAATTTGATCTAAATCTAATGTTAGGCTAGCATAAACAAAGACGCTGCACCTTTTATGCACTAAGTGTACATACGATCCACTTGGCGGGTTTATTTACCATTGTACCAAGTTTGATAGCAACAGGCACTGCTGCTGTGTGTGTGGGAGTGTGTTAACATATAGCCTAAACTTGTGCTCAGCTCAGCCTCTGACCAAAAACACCAGAAAATCTGATTCTTTACTCCACGTCCCTGTTGACTCGTTCCCGCTCTCTGCTCCCTGTACACCCTGGGATATGTGTGTAAACTTTTTTGCTAAGGCTCTTGCTAAACATTTTTAATGAGTTCATGCCTAAACTTGCTTCCCATTTTACCTGAAGTCACAACAACTGTTAAAACACGTCACTGAGGACAAGAACACCACACCTGTCACATGTTGAAAGGACGCGGTCTGCTACACTCAGCTCTTATTACTGTCGACATTTCATTTTGATTTCCACGAGATTATTTGTTTTACATTATCCAAATCTGACTGGCCCAGTATTTCAGAGTCTATCAACGCTTTCATTTTTAAAAAAAAGGAAAGAAAGAAAGAAAAGAACACCAATATGTTGCATCAACAGATTGTCCTCTTCAGAAACACAAAACAAGCTCTGTGATTCTGGCATGGCGTGGAGACAGACTTCTGCTCAAGCTTATTGAATGGAGGAGTCCATCTGTACATTGCCACGAAGCACTACAAGGCCATTTGTGCTCTTCATCCCAAAAGCTTCCATAGCATCAGTCCTCTTCAATTTATTCTTTACAAACCCCCAGAAGGGGCAGGGGAGAGAAAAGTGACAGGCGAAGCCCAAACTGCTGAGGGCACTGAACAGCCTGGCTGACAGTGTGGCCGGTGCTTGTGTGTGTGTGTGTGTGTGTGTATGTGTGTGTGTGTGTGTGTGTGTGTGTGTGTGTGTGTGTGTGTGTGTGTGTGTGTGTGTGTGTGTGAGAGAGAGAGAGAGAGAGAGAGAGAGAGAGTGAGAGAAAGTGCCACGTTTCACCACATCCCCCCACTCTCTTTGCACCGTGTGGCTTATGTAACGGCGGAGGCCGAGGAGTGACCATATGTCAGGAGGTGTGTGCAGACGGCAGGGGATTATACAGGGGCCATTAGCAGCATTTGGACATCCTTCTCCTCATCATCATTCAGATATAGAGCTACTCAAATCCAGGAGAAGCACACACACACACATTTAATTCTGAGAGCTCACTAGCTCTGTGTAAATTGGACAGGGAGAAAGAGTATGACAACAAACAGCCATATGTTCACAGTACAAGGAACAACATTTGGGGCTTTTTGTGCTGCCTCATTTTTTCTCCCTCGCTTTTATTCTCCACGTCACCGGGTATTATGGAAGTGTTCATGTTCAAGGCGAGAACTCCCCACTGCAACTCCTTCCCCACCCACACCCGCCCCTTCCCCACCTTTCCTTCTTGCTTGCCTCTATCATTGCAGTGTGCTTTTGGGAGAGTGCGTGGAGTGTGCACATCCCTGCCTGTGTGCGTATGTGTGTGTGCAGTATGAAGGGTGCTCGTGCTGCAGAAGTACAAAGCCTGGTCCATGTGTTGAAATGCAGCCCCCGGGATGGACCGTATTATCCCTGCCTACTTCACCAGCAGGGTCCCGGGGCTCGAGCTGGCTCGTGGTCCTTTGTCTCCAAACAGATGGAAATGGGCAAAGGAGAGGAGAAGTGGAGAATCGGAGAGGAGGAGGAGGAGGAGGGAAGGAATAGAATGGATGGAAGAAGGCAAAGGGGAGGGAGAAAGAGTCAGTCTGTTCTCATTAAGTGCTGTATTGAAGAAGACGTCCCCCCACAATGCGTCAGCAACCGTGGATGTTCCCCCTCTCATTCAGGCTCACGCTCGGACCATCTGTACCACAGGGTCTGTCATAAGGTGTGCGTGCATGCATTAGGCCCCGGCATACGGCCCAGTCTGGCGAGTTAAAATGGTGATATTCATTGGGTTTCTATTTGGTTAAGATCGTTTAAATCCAATTGTTGGACCTTTGTTGCGGACGCCTCATTGGATGTGAGTCACTGTGAGTGAGGAGGGGAGTTTATTCAACATCCTGCTGTCCCTTTTTTAAGTCTCAGAGGGCACAGGGACAGAGCCAAGATGTAGATTTCTAATTAGCAAATCCTAAAGACATTAAGGAAGAATGATCTCTACTTTAATCCTGTTATTATATTTTAGTGTGAAATACATTTTTGCTCCTTGTGGCCCTGTTTTGAACTCAAGCCCTCAGGTTGTTGCAGAACTGGGTAGCTAATATTAGTTACTAATTTCTAGTTACTCTGCCACACCACTGTTCGGTGTATAAAAATATGATCCCAGACTCCACAGTGAAAATAAAATTAATCTAAAAAAAGGTTTTGTTCGCTGTTGTACTTCATGGCTCTCCTTCAGGGAACAGAAGTTATAGACACAACTGTTAATTTTGCAGCGCAAAAACACAAAAGATATTAGATTTGGCATTATGAAACACACAGAAATATATTAAATATTCACGTGAGACATAGAACCTGGTCATGTTTTTTCATTTGTGTTTGATTTTTTTTTTTAACTGATGTTCAAGGGCAATTTTGGCATTCAGTGTTGCTCTTCTCCTTGAATTATTTGCAAGGCCGCTCAACGTGCTGGGAGGCAAAAACTGGCAACGAATCTCTATGAATTAGGTACATTTAGAAAGGTAGGGCCTTTTGGACAACATCATTTCAGTTGATATTGCTGTGATGGATATTAAACTTACACTTGTTTAAAAAAAAAAAAAAGAACTTTATTCCTGCAACCTAACTTTTAGGTTTTAGGTTTTTAGTGCCCTGTAGCTGCTCATTTTGTCTGTTGGTAATCCAGCTTTTTGTCTTTTTGGATTTTGTCTTAATTAACTTTATTTGTGTCATTTTATATCAAATTTAATGATTTTGTCTTGTTTGATTCTCACTACATATATAAAATTGTATGTTATTAGTATTAAAGTTTATTAAACCATTACTATATAAAAAATATTAAACCATAGATAATATGAATATATATAACATTGCTCATTTGTTTTTGATGTTAACAATCAGTACTTGATCTTATTTTAGAATCTGATACAGCTGATCATATAATCATTTTAAGCATTGGGCTGAAAGCAACACATTTAAATTGTTATTTGTTTATCTTTATCGTAGAGAATTCTTGACAACCTCTAAAATAACAAAGTGACTTCATTTAAGGGCTCATGTGGACTTTCCAGTAAATCTACCCTTCATCAACTTAAAAATAGTGCTATGTTCATCCTTTTGTCTGTCTGAGTGCCTCAAAGAAACTAATGCATGCGTTTACATCTAGCATGTATTGTAAGTGTATATAGCCTACCTAAAAAGTATTGCTTGTTTGGAAAGCTTATTTTTAAAGAAGTTCATGACCTACCTCCAGTATAGAGCAGTTCCAAAGTGCAGGACAAAAAGATTTTCACCCTTTATGACCTGAACAGCTACAGTCAGTGGACCTGAAAGCAGCTGGAAATGTAAGTCTGTAAGTCTTAAAACTGTACTCTTATGTCTGGCTTTTGATTCAGTTGATCTTTATTGAAATAACTTCATTTTATTTGATTTATATCTGCTCATCTGACCTGTAGTTTTATTCTGTTTAATTATTTGGCCTTAAATCTTTTAATGTTTCAGCATCACACCTTCTTATTTGCTGATTATAACTTATTGATATCTGACTGGTCATTTTATTGTATTTATGTTTTACTTTTTAGTACTTTTTAAATATTTCTAATATTTGAACTTTGTTTTTGAATTCTTTTACAGGCATCTTATATTGTACTTACAAGCTATTCTTAATATAACTGAATCGTTTAATCTTGTTTAATCTTAATCTTTAATCTTTTTTAAAAAATTATTTTAAGGCTGTTTGTTGTTGTTATTATTATGTTAATTACGTCATGTTCTGTCTGATTATCTGTTTCCCAGTCTGTGAAGCAGATCAGAAATACACCAACCTTCATGAGAGATGATACACAAATAAAGTCTGAATTGTGAATGCGCCAAAAATATTTTTATGATATATATATCTGAGAGGAAGCCTTGAACTTAAAGTTAATTTGTCACATACACTGAATGAAACAGGCCCCGAACATGGAATCTCATCTGGCTGACTGCGAAGCGGTGTTTCTCTGGAAACTCTGGCATTCATCTCTTTCTCTCTTTCTCTGCATGCATGCGTGTGGTCTCATAAACGGCATCTCTTCCCACTTCGTCTTCATTTTTACGCGCTTTCATTTTTCTCCCCTATTTACCAAAAAAAGCCCCTCTAAACTCATAAACTCCGTGTCTTTGGGGAGGGATCCATCCATCTTCCCAACACCAAATTGAATTGATCTCGGGGGGTGGGATGGGTGGGGAGGTGGGCGCCTCGTTTTCTCAAAAGGGGCCATCTGCGCGCGCTTCCCGCTTTGAATAAACGTGAAAAGTGACAGCACGCGCTGCTGCCGCTGCTCCTGCTGCCTGCCGTCACACGACGCGCGTGCCAATGAGGGCTCCTCGTGCTTTCACTATCACTCATGTGGGGGCGGAGGGGCCGTGTGTTAACTTGAGTGTCCTGTAATTACATTGAAACGTTGCGCTTTATTAATTCTAAGTTAAAATCACAACTTTTCACTTTTAACCGAGGAGTAAAATAATGGCGAATTACAGACAAAATAACACGTTATCGCAAAAATAATGTGCACGTTTCTTCAATTTTATGGCGTTCGTTACTGCAATAATAGAAATTATTATATATACGTCTGCCAGCTGCTTGATATACACTGGTCAGTCATTTGGGGAGTGTAATTGTGGCAGATTACCACTTGGTGGCGCACTAATCTTAAACTACGATGCCTGGAAACTGCTGCTGCACGTGAACTGGATTATTCAAAAATAAAGCAGCTAAATTGTGAAAAGTTGTGAAAACTGTGAAAACATTTTCACTGCTGATTTTTTAAAATCACACGTGTTTTCTTTTAGCTTTCATATAAAGTGACGGAGAATCTAACATTCACCCATGTCTTCCCTCCCCCCAGGCTTGACACAAGACTGGTGATTATTTGGTTCTCCAAAGGGGGGAGAAAAGAGGGAAGCTCCGGGGTCGTGTCCCAGTCATGACCTCCATTGTGTTCTGGAGGGGATGAGATATATCTAAAAGAGTGCTGCGTGCGTGTGTGTGTGTGTGTGTGTGTGTGTGTGTGTGTGTGTGTGTGTGTGTGTGTGTGTGTGCATTGCATTTCAAAGCAGGACAAAATATTGATTCATATACAGCTGTGCAACTGCTGGAGGCATCTGTTGCCTTGTGGATTGAGCACTGTGTGTTTGGAGACTGAATGAACTGGCTCGAGCCCTCTTTGTCTTATGACACAATAGATGGAGAAGACAACAACAACAGAGAAATGTGAAATCAATTGGTGGGGATATATATTTATCACTGATGTTCTGTAGCCTTTATTTAATTTGTTTATCAAGGTTAGACTGCTATATATAGAAGCTGCAGGGGAAAGTCTAAGTAGAGGTGTTCTACTTTGGGTCTCTCCTCATCAAGCTCCTTACTTTATCTCTTAGGGAGAGTCCAGCCAATCTTCAGAGGAAGCAAATTTCCACTGATTGTTTCAGCAGTCTTGTTCTTATGGTCTCTACAACGAGTTTGTGGCCATAGGTGAGGATGGGAATGTAGATTGACCAGTAAATCAAACGCTTTGCTTTGACACTCAGCTCTCTCTTCACTATAATAGATCAGTACAGACCCATCACTGCAGACGCCACCCAGTCTGTCTTTCAGTCTCCCACTTCACTTTCCCATGAACAAGACCCAAAGACACTTAAACTCTTACACTTATTTCAGCAACTTGTGCTTGACCCGGAGTGAGCAATCCACCCTTTACAGTGAGGACCACTGTATCACACTTTCAGCCCTTTTCCACTACTACCTAGTCAAGTTGGCTCAGCACAGCTGAGTTCGTAGGATTTTCCATTAGGTGGTGGTTCCTTGTATCAGGTATGTTTTTAGCGCCTACTCGGCCAGGGTTCCAAGCGATCCAGGGCAATCTGAAAATATGATGTCAACAGACTGAATGATTGGCTAGTCAGTGGCATCACTTGATGAGTCACAAGAACATCTCTTTCTTGAAAGTCAAAACCAACATTTTTGAAACCCAGCAATGAGGGAAATGACTGCACAAAAACTATACCATGGTCCCTGAGGCTGACAAAAAGACACAGACCAGCAGGTATACCATTGCGTTGACATCCTTATACTACCAGCAATGCGAACCAAGCTCTCACTAAGGCTATACATGAACCGAATGACCCATAGCAATTGGCCACTCACCCTGCATTCCCAAAGAACCCCCACAGGATTCTCCAAGAATGCTTTCTTCAAGTCCAGAATACACAATTTGGCTGGTTGGGCTACCTCCCACACACCTTCACACAAGCTGTACCAGGACAGAAACTGCATTGCTCTTCTTAAATCAGTGGTTTGACTAACAAATCCAATCCTCTCCAGCACCCTGGCATACCCTTCACACAGTGGCCGAGGAGTGTGAATCAGCACACCCTCCAGTCCTCCTTCTTAAAAAGGGGGACCATCACTCCGGTCATCCCAAGGCTCTGTCCCTGACTTCCACAAGATGCTGCAGAGGTGTGTCAACCAAGACAGCCCTACAATATCCAGAGTCTTAGAGGACTCACCTTTCTCTCCTCCTCCCCCTCTCCCCCACACTCTGCTTCCAGGTGTGTCAATAGGGATTGTCAAACTATTCTTTGCACCACCTGGCTATATCCTCAGTTGAGGTCATCAGCATTCTATCCCCATTGCATATAGCATAGCAGGAAGCCAGGTCTCCTTCCTTCCTGAGTCTCCTGATGGTTTGCCAGAATTGCCTCAAGGCTGACCGAAAATCTTGCTCCATGGCCTAACCGAGTAATCAACACCTGAGGTTTTGCTTTAGCTACTGCTAGGACCACATTGCTTTACTCGGCATCTTCGTATTTGTCAGCTGTCTCCAAAATCCCACAAGCCAGCCAAGCTTGATAAGACTCTTTTTTTCAGCTGCCTTCACCTCTGACATCTGGTCGGTAAATTACCACCATAACAAACACCAACCACCTTGGGGCCACAACTCTATATTGCAGCTTCGACAATAGGGCTGTGCAACATGGTCTACACGGACTCAGTGTCTACAGCCTCCTTTGTAATGCTGTTGAAGTTGGATTTGAAGATCTCACAGACTGGGACCTCTGTCAGATGCTGCTAATGCACCGTCATTACCCTAGACTACATCAGGTCCATCCAGCATCCTCCCCCACCACCAGATTCAGCTCACTATCAGGTGATGATCAGTTGACAGCTCTACTCCCTTCTTGTTCAAACATGCAGCCACAGATCTAATGAAACATACACATGTACTATATAGCGGTAGGTCTGATGATACAATTAAAAAATCAATGATCGACCTGCGACCTAGGGCAGCCTGGTGCCAGGTGCACTTATGGACCCCCCTATTCTCACATATGGTGTGTGTTATGGGTAAACAGTGGTTAACACAGATGTCCACATAAAAAGTCCCCCGGAGGGGACAATGGAGCCCAGCTTGGGTACCTTCAAGCACCACATCCATGGATTCCAAGGAGACTGGGTACACTGAGCAGTAAGTGCAAATGATATGAAGGTGCAGAGAAGCAGTCCTCTTGTCCACCACTGAAAACTCCCAACGTGAAGGCACTGAACCACTACAGTCCGTCCTGCGAGTGGCGGGCCCACAGACCGACCCATGTATTGCTTTAATGCAATTTCCAGCCTCGGTCCATCACCCGTGTCCCTCGATTGTTTCTTCATCACAGGGGTTTTTCTGAAACCCATTATCTGGTCTCTCACCATGGATGAGTGGATGTATTGTTTGTCTTAGAAAAACCAGCTAACAGGAAATATCTTAATGCACAATAACTTATTTTTCTTTAATACTTTATATTGGTACTTTTAGTAAGGTTAATCATCTAAATACTTCTTCCACCACTGCTGAACTGTTAATCCACAGAAGTGTGATTATCTCTAAAACTGAACAGCCAAATGCTCAGGCGACACTGACTATAGCATCATAACATTCGTGTCTGCCTTTATCAAAAGAAGAGTAGTTATCTGGAGTGCTTGTTTACATTCTCTTTTCAGAGGCTTACCCAAGGCCTCACTGACTTCATTGTGTTTGTTTCACTAACTGTGTCCAAGCCAGATTGCTATCGCTCCACTGCTTTGATTTTTTGCTCTGAGTGAGTGACTGACATCATTGACGACTGTTTACCTTTTTCAGCATCATGAGCTGTGACAAAAACATTGCCTCTCTGTGTAAGTGGGAGGGGAGAAAAGAGATTGGTGCTTTTGTAAATAAACAAATACATTTAATATATCAATAAATCACAGGAAAAATATCTTTTTAGAACTGTGCTAGATTTTCATATTCTGCCCATTTAGTTCATGCAGTTTTACATTAAAATATCTAATTTTAAATCTTTCTTAATGTTGTGCTATTTTGATATAAATGCCTGCAATTTTCACTTAAAAATCCAGATTAAAGAAGGATATTATATTCAATCTACAAAAGCACAGAAAACCCCCAAAACAAACAAAACAACAACAAATTGAAATTATTGTATTTGCGTTTTCCAATATAGCCCTATGCTTAACATGTCTTACAAAAGTTGAGATATACAGTAAAATATTAAAAATGAATTCAAAAACAAATGTACCCAGTAAAAAACAACAACAAAAAAACAACAAAAAACAAATTGCGCAAATAAGCGATTCATTTGTAATATTGTTGCATATGAAGAAACAGAGATAAGAAGTTCAGCACTATGAAAAACTGCCAGGTCTCTTCCTGTTTAAAGTAAGTTCTTGCTCCCCACTGTCACTAAACACTTGCTCACAGGAAACTGTCACAGTGTAGAGGTTCTCTCTCTATTACTACCACTGTGGATGGATGGATGGACTAACTGTACAAATAGTTAAGTCATTTAAAATTATTTTCCTTACAAATGTTCTAAATTAGTTTCTCATGTTATTTGCACAGTATTTGTGTATTCAATAAGCAGCGCTATTATTTTTAAGATGTTTTGTTTTAAATGAGAGAAATCTCTGCATACAAAGACCAAGGCAAGGACTACTGAAGAGCTAAAATCCTACACTCACAGTTAAAGTACAACTTTTCAACTATTTTTAAAAGCCAAACAGCTAATCAACAAATCACATAGCAGCTCAATGCATTTAGGTGTGTAGACATGTCAAGACAGCCTGCTAAAGGTATAACCGAGCAATGGATTGGAGAAGAAAGGTGATTTAAGTCACTTTGAGTCTGCCATGTTTATAGGCTTCAGATAAGCTAATCTGAGTATTTCAGAATGTACTAATCTCTTGGGATTTCCCACACAATCATCTCTAGGGTTTAAAGAGACTGGTCTGAAAAAAAGAAAGTCTCCCGTGAGTGGATGAGAATACCTTACTGATGCAGGAGATGCGACAATGGCCAGATTACTTCATGCTGATAAAGAAGACAAAAGTAGCTCAAATAAGCACTTCTTACAACCAAGCAAGAAAGTGAAAAAGAGCATCTATGAACACACAAGGTGTCAAACCAAAGCAGATGGGTTACAGCAGCAAAAGACCGTGCTGCTGCCCCTCCTGTCAGCTAATATTTGAAAAGTCTCTTCTAAATGGAACAGTAAACAATTTTTAGAAATGTTGCCTGGTCTGATGAATCTCGATTTTTACTGCAACATCTGGACGGTAGGGTCAAAATCTGAAAGCTGAACATGAAAGCATAGATGCAACCTGCCTAATATCAACGGTCCAGACTGAAGCTGGTGATGTAACCGTTTGGGGCATAGTTTTTTGGCACACTTTGGGCCCCTTATTACTGAGTGTTGTTTAAATGCCAGAGACTTCCTGGGTATTGTTGCTGATCGCTTTATGATCACACTGTACCTATCTTCTGATGGGTGCTACCAGCAGTAAAATGCTCCATGTGACAAAGCTCAGATCATCTTAGACTGCCTTACCAGGGTTTTGTTTATCTCACCAGGTTAAGGAGACGACGCATACGCCACAAGGTTCATGCAGCGACTGGTGACTGAATCTGCTCTGGACCGTTTGTTGCCTTCCACCTGCTCTCTTCTATTTTCCTCTCACATTATAACTGTTTCTATCATAAAAAAGGTGAAAAGATCTGAATACATTTTCTCAGTCTAAACTTTGTACAATTTTCAACTTGACATCCATTTTCTTCTTTTTATCCGATGCAGGATTCCAAGATAGCTGGAGACTCTCCCAGATGTCATAGCACAAGAGGTGGCTGGACAAG
The DNA here is from genome assembly GCF_057381915.1 of Diplotaxodon limnothrissa. Classification (NCBI taxonomy): domain Eukaryota; kingdom Metazoa; phylum Chordata; class Actinopteri; order Cichliformes; family Cichlidae; genus Diplotaxodon; species Diplotaxodon limnothrissa. The sequence continues at coordinate 33,824,941 of NC_140617.1, read as the reverse complement.
ATTCCAGTCTGTCACATGTTTAACCCACTGAGATGGACAGCTATTCCCACCTTTGCATCTATGGCTAATATAGAATGAGCAGTTAACCTAACATGCATGTGTTTGCACTGTGGGGAGAAGCTGGAGTACCTGGAGAGAATCCATAGAGATCCCGCAGGGCTGGTGAATTTGAATATAGGACCCACATGCTGTGAGCTGACAGAGCTAACCACTGCACCATTGTGCCACTCAAATCACTTTTCAAAGTACTGCATTCTGTGTCCAACTGTTTGTGGAAAAGTATATGTTTTTTTGAAGAATGAGATATTCTTTAAGGGTCCATTTTGCTATAAGTCTCTCTTTTGTTTTTGTGTCTGGCAACAACCAGGACTGTAAGTCTCTGTGAGAAACGGTTTCTTTTTTAGAATTCATCAGCAGCTCTGGAAGGATGTATTTGAGTATTTCCTTAGATCTTTTATACCACTTTGGCTTACCTACAAGCTTAATCCTGTGATGGCTTAATCCTGTAGAAGTGGGCAGAACTATCTCCAATTATTAACGAACAGCTGAAAAGGTGTGTCTTGTTGTATTAGCTATTTATCATTAAGTATTTTTTAAAGTAAAAGTATCATTATTAGTATTGGCAATACTTGCTCTGTATTTACTTGGTACTGGATGGATATTGAAATTCACAGTATCACACAGCACTATAATCCTGACAAGGAGAAAAACCTCAGTGTTTAGCAACTCTGTGAAACAACTCCAGAGAAAGAGAAAAACAGCAAGAACCACTCATCAAGATCAGCCAGAAATCGGTTCCTTTCTACAGCAGTGGTTGACCAAAGCAAGAAATGGGAAAAGGCAACACAAAGTCTGCAACAAAGACTACGAGTAAATGATAATTTTTAAGTTTTTGGCATAATGTGTTCCCATTACATTTAGTCTTTTCTACACTTTATGCTCAATAAAGTGTTTTACACTTTGTTAAACAATGGTGATTTTAATCCATTGTGCTGTAAAATCCAATATGACTACACATTTTAAAAATGATTCATTATTCACTGTAAAGTGATGCTTAGTTTTTATACTTCCAATTAATCCCAAACAGAATAATAGAAAATGGAAACAAGAATTTCAGGAGGATGATCTGTCATCAGTTATGTAACTAACATGTGTGAAAGTTGTCATTTTCACATATATTCCAAGAACCTTCTGTTTTCATCAGCTTTACTGACCATTTCAACAGCTAACAACACTTTTTTTTTCTACAAACATTAAGTCCCTCTGGACACCGCAGTTTTCAGTGGGTGAAACATTTCATTACTTATCCAGGAATTTACTAAGGCATTTTTTATTGCACAGTTCGTTATCGAATGCTTTATTTCGACTCTTCTGGTCCTTCATATCTTATATATTATTAAACGGCTTATGCAGCAGGTTCACTTTAATTCGGTGTTTCTGTGATCTTTGCAGTGGCAAACTGGGGGCAAAGACACCCCCCTAGCGCCATGTATCCGCACTGCACCCCCTCACGCCGAGAAGCACTGCCCCCTGTGAAATTCCTGACTGCCAGGGTGATTCCTACGGTTACCAAGGGCTGCTTCCTACTGTAGCTTACCGTGTGGCAAACTATTTTATAACCTCTGGATAAATTATCAACCACGGGAATGATATCCCCAGCGATAAAGGGTGAGTTATGATTTAATTACACCTGAGATTGTGTCGGCCATGTGTGTTCTGCAGATGTTAGTGTGCGGGCTCAGCAGTGTGTGAAGCTCAGTCTTATAGCCTATAACGTCCTGTCTTGATTCCAGTCGCCTACAAAAATGTGTGTTAGCGTGCCTACCTGTTTTTCCATACAGACAACAAAGGCAGTTATCCGCTGAATGTGTGTTTTTAGAGAAAGACTTGGGAACACGCCCTTGCTTTTTTCCTACCTGTATGAAAGGAAATATTTTTAACTTAATTTCAATACCCTTAAACTGCGGTCAGACCCACGCACAAATCCACACTCGGAAAGTTACCCGTATTTGTTCATATTTGGCCGCAGTTTGGAGTTTCTAATCGTCTCGGATCGAGTAGATATACATATTTATTACTGTCGCTCTCTCAAACACAAACTCCCAGAGCTACTGAGAGAGAGAGAAAAGTGAACTATGTTTCATACGGATGGCTGGATCCGCATAACCCCGGCTGGTGCACCGCAGCTCAGCTGTTAACTGTAACCTGCGGCGGCAGAGTTGTCGCGGACGGATACATAATGACACCTCAAGCCTCGAAAAGCAACCAGTAAACCGAAAAACACCCAGTTCGCCCGCCTGTGACCACTGCAGCACGCTTTGGGTATTCAGCTCGTCGTAAATATGGGCTACAGAGGTTAGGGAGAGCAAGAGGGGGGCGTCCGAGGCCACGGTAAAACCGGGGAGTTTCCTGCCACTATAGGTCCGCCTGCGTGCCGGGTCACAGGTAGAGGTTGGGCGGGTAACCTTGCTCAGCAGCTCCACCAAACCGAAACATGACTTCTGTTTAGCTAAATGGTATCACTTTCCCTCGTGTAGGCTTAGGCTAGGTAGCTTTTGCTTTCGTGTGTGACTTGCTAAAATACTCCACGAGGGGAAAAAAAGTCTAAATTGAGTTAAGCAGGTGCTTATGTGGCACGTGCAAGTTAGGTGACTTCTAATTAATAACCTGTAATGGTTTCTGTTGAGCTGCTTTCATCATCAGTGGTTGCCTGCTCTGTCTACAGGCCAGTGTGTGATTGACAGAAACTTTAATTTCCAGTGAAACACACCAGGCCATCCTTTGCCATGTTAGTTTAGACAGGGTAGCATCTAATTATCAGCTGCTGTAATAAAAAAAAAGAAAAAAAGAAAGCTCATTACTATGAGCCAAAGACTGCAAACTGTAATAAATGATACAAAACGGAGCAGAACAACAGATTTGTGGCACTTAGACTTGCTGAAGTACTTGTTAAACGACTAACCACTTGGTTAGCCTTAATAAAAAAGTTTTATATATAATTACAGTCAGTCATATAAAGGCTGATGTTTTCACACAGTTTCTGAAATCTGTCTAAATAAAAGCTGCATGAGTGATGCAGTGAGATCCCTGACCGACATTACATTGTGACAACAGCTTCCTCTCCATAAATTATGTAAGACCCTCATCATCATAAGGACTTTATATTCACAGTGCACATGGATTCTTTTTCATTTCCTGCTCTAGAACAGTGTCTCTGGTTTCCTCAAAGCTTATCAATGGTCTGTCTGTCATATGTAAAATGTGTGTTTGACAGTGCGTCTGTGTATACAGCATATTTGGACCTAATTCTTAAGCTTGACATCAGAATTACTTCTGTAAAATAACCATGAACTCTAGGCATTGCATTAGCTGGTTAGAAATCAGTGAGCTCTGCAGAATTCCTTACATTGCTGGGGTGGTTCTGATAAACAAGAGGCTCAGCCACTTTACATGCACTGCTGCAGTATAATGTGATGTGCTGAATAGCTTCTATTTAAATAGTTACACGAGCTGTTCAAGTAGAATCATAGAGGAAACAGGGCTTTCTCTAAGAAAAATAAGATTTGTGTAATCATGTTAATTTATGTCGTTCATGTGAAGGTGGAGTGATTTTTTTTTAAATTCTTTTTACTTTTCTACTGCTTTTAGTACAACAATAATGATTGTGAAATGATTTTTTTTAAAGTATGCTGGCATTTTCACATGTCCAGTGGTTGAAATAATAAAATATTTAAAATGTAGTTAATAATTCATAGTGACATTTTGAGACTTATTGTCACTATTCTGCCTGGAAGAAAACAAACCAAAGAAAATACTGTAGTTATTTATGAGACCTCTAAACGACTCGGTGAGTTTTGGGGAAAGCTTATGGTTTGTGTCAAATTAGTCCCTTTCGCAATGATAACCATGTTTTGAAAAGCTTATCTTGCTTATCTTGCTGACTGAAAGCCCTGAAGGCAAACCTCTCATATGTGTGGTCTTTTTTCCCCCTTGTCTTACAAAGCCATGACATCACAAAGAGGTAACTGATCAGTTTAAACGATTGTCCTGGAGCAACGTCAGATACACAGGTAACCAGATGAAGTGTAAACAGAAACGCCTTTTGTAGTGACTGTTCTCGTTTACAACAGCTTCTTTAAAGTGTGAGACAAAATGGGGTTGAAGAGGATCCTAAATTGGATATATTTAAAGTCTCACATCAGTGAGGCTTGCGTTTCCGAAGATTAGCAGAACATCTGATTTTCATTCTGCATAATGGGAATTATTTTGCTTTGACAGGATAAAACGAAGAAGTTCACTACTCCTTCATAACCTATTGAAACTTTTTTTTTTTGACCGGCATATTAATGTAGGGAAGCACTTTGAAAACAGAATTTTTTTTAAAAGGGCTGCTTCCTGTTAAAAAGGAGGGAGCAGTTGCCAGTAGCTAATTTGTGTAATTCAAGATGTAAATAGTTTTTAAAAATTCTTTTAAAGTAGGATTGGGCACTTCATTCATTCCCACAGCATGTCTTTATCATGTCTTCCTTCTCTCACCCCAACTGGTCACGGCAGATGGCCCCGCCCCTCCCTGAGCCTGGTTCTGCTGGAGGTTTCTTCCTGTTGAAAGGAAGTTTTTTTCTTCCCACTGTCGCCGAAGTGCTTGCTCATAGGGGGTCATATGATTGTTGGACCTTTCTCTGTATGTATGATTGTAGGGTCTACCTTACAATATAAAGCGCCTTGAGGCAACTGATGTTGTGATTTGGTGTTGTATAAATAAAATTGAATTGAATAAAGTCAAAAGTGAATCGAAAGCTAATACCACCAATCTGTAAAATGTTCCATTAATCACGATTTTGTTTGAGGGCATATTGCCCAGCCCTATTGTATAAACCAGGAGCTTCATATCAACTAGATAATCTGACTGTAGCTATTGCGTTCATCAGAAGTCAGTTTATTGACTGACCACCGAGGACCAGCTCATTGCGGTTGCCTAGTAACACCGGCACAAAACTGCAACAGGTAAAGGCCAGCTGTGAATCAAGCATAAGGTGTGGAGTCGGTGTCAGTGAGCCTGCCACTCTGCAGCAGCGCGAAATGTGCACGTTGAAAAAGTGTGAAGTCAGAAATCCTCAGATTCCAAATATGAAATGCTCGTGGAGTCTGTAAGTGTCTGCTGCTGGTTCTCTGGCTCTGTTTTCATCTCAGTGGTTTTCTCTGGGCTTCACTTTCATGACACTTGGGGATGTTGATTGAATTCCACAGAATTAATGGCCCTCATTTGCTCAGTCATAGATGACAACACAGCGAGCTTGTGACCGGGGCCAGACTTCCACTGCGACATGCTTCCCTCGTGTCCCGGCACGCCTCATGACTGCAGCCGTCATTGAGCTGCCTTCTCTCCAAGTGAAGTGAAGTCGGTACTTTGAACTGGGAGCTGCTTGGGTCTTATTACAGCGAAGGGAGATGTTTTATCATGGTGGTAATAGAGGCAGTGCTGCGAGGGCCTTGTGGCTATGGAGCAGGGCGGCGAGGGAGAAGGAATGAGCTGCGTGCTGATGTTGGGGAGCAACTGAGCATGCTAATTTGTATTGTAATGAATGACAAAAACATCTTTGTGTAGAGATTATGTCAAAAGTCAGGTTATCCAGTTATTTTATAACTAAGTGATAATCCCCAGTTTAGCACTAAGGCCATCACATGCTGAAGAACTGATTAAACACGGGGCTCATACATAATTAGCTCTTAATAACGTCTTATAGGGATGCACAAATTGTGACAGTCTGGGCTGATGGAGATGTTCATCCACCTGTTAGAAAGTCTGTCAGCGCGTCATCACATCATTTTTTTGACCTTTATCAAGCACAACATTGATGAGGAGCAACACATAAACCTCTGTTATCAGTAAATACCTCTCTACCCGCATCAAATACTGATACTTGGTCAATACTTCTGTGCATCCTGAGTATATTTCCTCAAACCTGCATCACTCAGAGATGAGATGTTCACTACAGATTTGGCCCTAATCATTTCAACCAATATGCCGGGAACATTCGACCTTTTAAACTTGTGGTTCAGTTGGGTTTTGTTGTTTTAAAGCAAAGTGAGTGTTACTGAGTATAAAATTAGGGTTGAAACAGTGCAGGAATCAAAGATTTGCCATAAAAGGCTGTGGGATTTCAGGATTAATCAGCGCTGGGTGTGAATGATCCACAGAGCTTTGCACTCCTGCTCTGTAAAGGGGAAGAACGGATAAGCAGGCTGCCTGAAAGGAGGTTTTGAATGAAAACACGATAGATAATCTTGGCTGCTTCATTAAATGCCTAATTTGCTGTTCAACACTGGAAAGTGCCATTTCTGCCTCTAACTTGGCTCCTACTCGTATAATGAGCATGCCTTCGTGGTTTAGGAGGAAATCAGCTTGCAGCAAATCACCTTGTTGGTTCAGTGACTTCGGCCCGCATGAAAACAACAGGTTCTGTACAGGCTGCATGTCTCTTCGTCTGTTGCTGTAAAAGTTCATTGTGTGCTATGGGACCAGTAATTTGGTAGGTTGTGAGTGAGCTGTGTGCTTCCTGGAGTTTCCGTAAACAGCTTCACAAATGTCAGTCTCACAAATAATTGTTAATCCCCTCAAGATGCAGCTGTAACTACTAAGTGCTTCCAATTTGATGTATTAAAACATCACATATTTTTCTTTCAGGCTGGTTGCTGTGAAGCTGTCAGTCAGGTCTGCTCAGGACTAGACACCCAGACTGAAAATGACCTTTTCGGGGACCCTTAGTTCTATTCTAAGTGAACTCTAGTTTGTGAAAAGGCACAGGATATGTGATGGCATTTGTATGAGAATTAACACGTAACATGTTTGTATAGTTTACTTACTTCATTGCTATAATCAGTCTACTCCTCTTTTCTTATGATCCTACCAGTTTATGACATATTAAAGCTAAGAGAGTTCCATTTATTTCACCTTATTTCAGATCACTATGAAATTATTAGTACAGCTGATGATCTTCATCTGGAAGATCATCAGTCTTTTTACCACTGATAATTTTATCATATACAAAAAATAAATTACATCTTTAAATATTACATCTTTCAGCAGACTAGCATAATTTAACCGGACATTAACGATGGCATGCCTGCTACAGAGCAAGATGCAGACAGTATTCCAGATGTTTTGAGTCACAGTTTGCATTCTGGATTTTAGATTTGTTGCACCACGAACAAACGTCCATCAGTCCATAAGCATCGTCTTACAATGGCTGGAAGATATTCACTGTGGCTCGTGTTGCACGTCTGCTATTATAACTATTACATATTCATTGTAGTACTTTCCCTGGAAGTTATCTTAGCCTTCCAAACCACAACATTCTCATTAAAATACATACTATGCATTTTTTTTAAAGTGAATCTATTATGCTTCCCCTTATTAGTCAGCATACCTTTACCATGTTATGTTCATAAAACGTGAATCCTAATGCAACAAAAGCTCAGGCTTCAGACTGTTTTGTACATTTTTTGTCTTCTCTTGGATCTGTACGATGTCGGTTAGAGCAGCTATCCCTGATATGATCGCCTCTGGCACGCAGCTCTGGTTGTGAATCAACAGCTTCACCCATGTGCTGTTGAAATCACAGTTTTCAAACCATAGCCAGTCAGAAGAACCCTCGCTTAAAAACTGGGTGGTCTCACTTGTCCTCTTCTTGATTTCTCTTATTCTTTTTTTTCATGTATGTTTCACGTAATCAAACTAATTTTAATATTTGATAAATATAACCAGAGTGAATAAATGATGATTTCATTTATTAAAGGAAAAAAAGCTATCCAAGCCTAGCTGGTCCTGTGTAATTGCTTTGCTTATTAATATTAACCACAGTTTTTGGGAAGCTGAGTTCAATTTCACAAGCCACACCCAGGCCTGTTTACTGCCAGACCTGTTGAATCAAGAAATCACTTAATTAGAACCTGTCTGACAAAGTGAAGTAGACTAAAAGCTCCCAGAAAGCACAATATAAAGAAATGGATGAGAAATTTGGAAAGGGTTATTTGATTGATTTGAAAAAAAAGCTGAACTTTTTGTAATGTTATAAATTTTTCATTATATCTGGTAGGGCTGGGCCATATTATACCGTTCACGGTAATACCGGTATAATGTTAGGCAACGATAGGAAAATGAAATATCGCGATAGAATGGGAGTAAAACGCGCATGCGCAGTGCCTTTGTTTTCATACGCACATGGCCGATTGTTGAGTGAAACAGATGAACCAGAATTGGTTTGTAAAAATGGTGCAACTTCCGTGATGTGGAACTGGTTTGGTGTTTGTCCGTCAGATACACAACAAAGCACATTTTTTTGCAGAACATGCAAGCGGCCGTCGTTATTGTCGTATTTGTCGGACTAAGATGCTCTTAAATCTGGGAGTAATCTGGGTCCTAAACTCCGTATGCTTCAGGTCAAACAACACTGCAGCATCACTTAGAGTTAAAAACTGTCTAAATTCTTTCATCTTTAATAAAACGATCAGCATTGCTGCTTTACCAGGTGTAACTATAAAGTTTAACTTCCAGGCATCCATGAAAACAAAAGTTATTACATTTAACGGAGTTAGAAGTTAGCAGGAAGCTAGCGGAAGTTAGCTCGCTAGTTTCGCTAGTTACCTAAGCATGATATTGCATGTTCTGACTGAGAGATTTCTGAAAAAAATCAAATGTACAGCTCTGCTATCACTTCCAACATAAATGAAGACAGGAAACTAAACAGCAGTGACGTTTGTAGGGTTACTGAAGTTGGGCTAGCTGGTATATAATGATGTGCTACGTGATCGCTAGCGACACAGCTATGTTAGCATAACATAAACAGTGAAGCTGGAGGACGAACACTAACACTTTTCCACTTATAAAAGTTAACGTTAAGGTTCTTCATGGTTAGAGACAAATGCAATCGCATGGCAGGATGCTGTAAACGGACCAAACTTCAGTCAGGAGAACAACTGAGATAATCCATCCACAATACGAGGTTAGTCATTAATATACTGCAACAACATGGGAATAGAGCAGCTGCCAGAGAATTCAACATTAATGAATCAATGGTACAGAAGTGGAGGAAGCAAGAAGAATGAGTTTAATAAAGTTTGATTTATCTGACTGCTTTGTTTCGCTTAATGTGCCTTATAATCCTGTGCACCTTATGGTCCGAAAAATACGTACTGCACACTGCAGTTTAATGTTGCAAAGCACCTCTTTTTAACTTCAGTGGATATTATACATGGTTATGCTCAGGATGTGTCAGCCCATTTCTACTGGAAATGCCTTTTGGTTAAACTTTCAGCAAGGAATTTGCATTTGCACTGTTACATTTTTATAAAGCTTTAATGTACATAAAAACCAGCTTCTTGTTTAAGTGAAAATAAATGGAAGGTTGTCTTTTTGCGCTAGTAATGTTGTGGAGTTGTATTTTGTCTCGCATCAATTATATCGTCGGTTATATTGTTATCGCAAATTTTCAAATATATATCGTGATAAATATTTTTGGCCATATCGCCCTGCTCTAATAGCTTATATTAACTCTTGGCTGATATTAATGTGACACCAGCCTCAAATAACATAACAAGTGATGTGGTGCTTTGGTTATGGTGAACCATGAGAAATATTTTTGATTCTGAATAATTGCATCCATCCAGGCTTCCATACCATATCCTAGCTGTGTCCTGGAATGGTTTTATTAAACAATAAAGACACTAACTTCAAAATTACTTCCCCTCAATTGAAGTATGAGACATGGTCAATATAAAGTCAGTAGAACTCAATCCATCCATATTTTGACAGACACCAAACCAATTAGGTGGTTGGAATAAAACAGAAGCCACATCACGTTAGGTTGATGCACGGAGCGTAGGAGGAGTTGCTGGCAGCAGCACATGCACTAACGTTTGAGGTACTGCAGTCACACACACATGTTAGGAGTGCGAGAGGGTTCAAAGAAAAACTGACAACAGAAAATGTTAATGAACTCGAGCAACAGTGTTACCGAACTTGGTGGGGGACAAACTGTAACACCAAGCATCATCTAAGACAATGCCATAAACAAACACCCAGCACGCCCCTGCGGGCGGTTTTATCCTTCAAGCTCGGGTCCTCTACCAGAGGCCTGGGAGCTTGAGGGTCCTGCGCAGTATCTTAGCTGTTCCCAGGACTGCGCTCTTCTGGACAGAGATCTCCGATGTTGTTCCCGGGATCTGCTGGAGCCACTCGCCTAGCTTGGGAGTCACCGCACCTAGTGCTCAGATTACCACGGGGACCACCGTTACCTTCACCCTCCACATCCTCTCGAGCTCTTCTCTGAGCCCTTGGTATTTCTCCAGCTTCTCGTGTTCCTTCTTCCTGATATTGCTGTCATTCGGAACCGCTACATCGATCACTACGGCCGTCTTCTTCTGTTTGTCTACCACCACTATGTCCGGTTGGTTAGCCACCACCATTTTGTCCGTCTGTATCTGGAAGTCCCACAGGATCTTAGCTCGGTCATTCTCCACCACCCTTGGGGGCATCTCCCATTTTGACCTCGGGACTTCCAGGTTATACTCGGCACAGATGTTCCTGTACACTATGCCGGCCACTTGGTTATGGCGTTCCATGTATGCCTTGCCTGCTAGCATCTTGCACCCTGCTGTTATGTGCTGGATTGTCTCTGGGGCATCTTTACACAGCCTGCACCTGGGGTCTTGCCTGGTGTGATAGACCCCAGCCTCTATGGATCTTGTGCTCAGAGCTTGTTCTTGTGCTGCCATGATTAGTGCCTCTGTGCTGTCTTTCAGTCCAGCTTTGTCCAGCCACTGGTAGGATTTCTGGATATCAGCCACCTCCTCTATCTGCCGGTGGTACATACCGTGCAGGGGCCTGTCCTTCCATGATGGTTCCTCGTCTCCCTCCTCTTTCTTGGGTTTCTGCTGCCTGAGGTATTCACTGAGCACTCGGTCAGTTGGGGCCATCTTCCCAATGTATTCTTGGATGTTCGTTGTCTCATCCTGGACTGTGGTGCTGACACTCACCAGTCTCCGGCCCCCTTCCTTCCGCTTAGCGTACAGCCTCAGGGTGCTGGACTTGGGGTGAAACCCTCCATGCATGGTAAGGAGCTTTCTTGTCTTTATGTCAGTGGCTTCTATCTCCTCCTTTGGCCAGCCTATTACCCCAGCAGGGTACCTGATCACGGGCAGGGCGTACGTGTTGATGGCCCGGATCTTGTTCTTACCATTCAGCTGACTCCTCAGGACTTGCCTGACCCTCTGCAGGTACTTGGTGGTTGCAGCTTTTCTAGCGGCCTCTTCATGGTTCCCATTCGCCTGCGGGATCCCCAAGTACTTGTAACTGTCCTCTATGTCTGCAATGTTGCCTTCTGGTAGTTCAATCCCCTCAGTTCTGACTACCTTCCCTCTCTTTGTTACCATCCGACTACACTTCTCCAGTCCGAACGACATTCCAATGTCATTGCTGTATAGCCTGGTAGTGTGGATCAGTGAATCGATGTCTCGTTCACTCTTGGCATACAGCTTGATGTCATCCATGTACAGGAGGTGGCTGACAACTGCTCCGTTCCGTAGTCGGTATCCGTAGCCAGTCTTGTTAATGATCTCACTTCGTCTTCATTGTCATTTATTAAAATTATAAATATATATTTTAACTCAAAAGTACAGTTTTTAAATTTAACCCTAACCCTTGTGCGTGTTTTTTATTTTGACAGCGAATGCGCACCTGCGGACCACTTATGTGCAGCCCTGGTTATTTAGCTCGTCATATCGCAGCCACAGAAATTATTTTGTCCATGAAGCCATAAAGCTGCACTTTCTTTTTGCCTTATAGTCTGATTTGTCATAACTTCTCCGTTTTGTGGTAAGCTTTTCTTTGGCTGTCACTTCTTCACCCTGACCTGTCTTATTTGGCTCAGCAGAACTAAAATATATATCCTGCTGCTTTTACACACGGACTCACATAAGCTCAGCGATTCTCTGCGCGATCAACCTCTCACATGTTTAAGCTTGCTGCGGGAGATTTCACTTGTCATGTTTGCATAGTAAGCTAACGATTAATAAGACGATGTCAGAGGAATTGGTGCACAAATTATCATCACTCACAGATCAGTGCTGTCGCTCTCTATACACAGTTCGCACGATTGCAAAGTGAAAGCAAAAAAACAAGCGCAAATTCAAACGCGATTTCAATATGTCACATATTGACAGTGGCTCACCGATGCCAATGACATAATTACCCAGCTACATTTCTGAAAGAATGCAAAAGCATTGACATATATTTTTCCTTCCTACAATAGCCCGACGGGCAGGGTAGCCCGTGTGAAAAAAATCGCTAGGCCCAGGACGTCGGGCTAGCGATTTTGCGAGCGCTGTATCTGATTGAGGAATCACTCATCTTTGGAAAAGAGAGTTTATTACAGAGAAATGTCTCTTTCCAAAATAAAAGCTATACTATCCGCTTCTTCTGGGCTATATTCTCAGCAGCATAAGGAGAATCATGTGCTAACAGCTGTCTAAATGACTCGGCTAAAGTTAGTAGCATGCTTGTTGTTTTTGTCTTTGCACTAGGATGATGTCGGCGTAAATGTGCAGTCATATTCGTTGTGTTCCCACTAGTGCTTTCAGGTTAATCTCGTTGAAATGACCTTAACGCCACAACACGGCAAATCTCCGTTAACGAGCTACCGCCGATCGCCCCGTGCATGGGGCTAGACGGCCAACACGTTAACGAGCTAACTGCGCTAACACACTAGTTCCCACCCATGTAATTGAGCATTGCATGGCACATCCAACATACTGTTTTACTTTAGTCCATGACTCGCTTACCTTCAGGGTCATATGTCACATGAAAACCAAAATAATTCCAAACGCCAGATCTGAATGAGAGTGGGGGAGGTCCATGTTGCAAGGAGAGCTTAACTTCTGTCTCGCTAGCTTGCCCTGTGCTCTTCCTTCTGACTATGCTGTCTGTGTTGAGCGCTCAATGGATCTGCGCTCGACAGTGCAGCCTCAGCGGAGTAGTCAAACGCAGATTCACTGAGCGCTCCACACAGACCGCATCGTCAGAAGGAAAGTTGATAAAATAAATTACAAATGTTGTATTGTTCGATACATATGCGTACCGAACCGAAAGCACTGTATCGAACGGTTCAATATCGATACGAATATCGTTACACCCCTAATATATCTCTCTCTCTATATATATATATATATATATATATATATATATATATATATATATATATATAGTATGCATATGTATCGAACAATACTAAATTTTTCATTTATTTTATCAACTTTCCTTCTGACGATGCTGTCTGTGTTGAGCGCTCAGTGGATCTGCGCTCGACAGTGCAGCCTTGGAACTATTTTGGTTTTCATGTTACGTATGACCCTGAAGGTAAGCGCATCATGGACTAAAGTAAAACAGTATGTTGGATGTGTCACGCAATACTCAGTTACATTGGTGGGAACTAGGTGTTAGCGCAGTTAGCTCGTTAACGTGTTGGTCGTCCAGCCCCAGGCACAGGGCGATCTGCGGTAGCTCGTGAACGAAGAATTGCCGTGTTGCGGCGTTAACGTCATTTCAATGAGATTAACGCTGACAGCACTAGTGGGAACACAATGAATATGACTGCACATTTACTCCGACAGCATCCTACTGGAAGCAGACAAAAACAACAAGCACGCATGCTACAAACTTTACCCGAGTCATTTAGACAGCCGTTAGCACATGATTCTCCTTATGGGGACCTGATATGTTTAATATGCTGCTGAGAATATAGCCCAGAAGAAGCGTATAGTATAGCTTTTATTTTGGAAAGAGACATTTCTCTGTAATAAACTCTCTTTTCCAAAGATGAGTGATTTCTCGATCAGATAGATTTATTATTTTATCCCTTTGTTGTTTCAGCAACATTAAATTTAAAAACTGTACTTTTGAGTTAAAATATATATTTATAATTTTAATAAATGACAAATTAAAAAGGCATGAACAATTTTTTTTGTATCGAAAAAATACCGCACCGTGAAACCAAAGTATCCGTGAAACCGAACCGTGAATTTTGTGTATCGTTGCACCCCTAATATATATATATATATATATATATATATATATATATATATATATATAGGGGAATTATGCAAACCATAGCATATATTGATGGATCGATTATCAACTGATATGAGAATTTTTGTGATAAGACTGTTTCCACGTTGACAAGCCCTAGTCTGAAGCTGCAAAAGTTTCTAGATCGAAACCTGCACTGAAACTCTGAGCAGTGGCTTGGAGCGCAAACACAAAGATTTATGGCTGATTTATGGCTCCAGTCGGCTTGAAGGTGATGAGAAACTGAACAAACTGTCTCCCTGTTATTCCACATTCAAAATTCCAGGCAGAGGAGTCACTTAGCCAGGTTTAGTGCACAAACTACACTCCCTATCTAACACTTAATGGGGACCACACACACACACACACACACACACACACACACACACACACACACACACATACATTTCTGGTTCCAAAAATACACTCTAAACATCTAGTGTGACCCATTTCGAAGGAGAATGGTGTCGGCACATCTGTGACTGTGTGAATGCATCCTTGTCTGACTGTCATTGATCCCTAAAAATACTTTGAGGACTGCAAAACTGCATATCTGGATATGCTAATCCTGTAAATCATTTTTAAATGTCTGAATCATCCTCACATGATGACAAATCCTCCCTCAACTGGCTCTCTGCAGTCTTGCCAGCCTGCTGCATTACCCATGCATGCAGTATTCTGTCATGGACTCACATAGAAGAAGTAGGGTTTCCATAAGCCCCAATTTTTGATGTAATTTCTGCCTCCAACAGATCAATACCAGTTCTTTCCAGTATATTTACTGGCCAGACTTAACAGGTAAAAAGAAAAATCCCAGAGCTCTTCTCAACAAGCAGGGATTTGAGTAACAAGTAGTACATCAAAGTATCGATCTTGGGTAAAGTTTTAAAATGACAAGTCAACACAACTTTTGAAAGGAGCAGTTTAACATTTTAAATAAACCCACCCTCTTTCTTGCTGAGTCTAAGACGAGATACTCGTCATGCCTATAGAAGCTAATGCTGGAGTCACCAGCTGAGTAGCTTACTATAAAGACAGTATCAGGTGGAAACAGCTAGCTTGGTGTAGCCCAAACTCAATACAGTTTGACTAAAAGCACTTTTAAAGCTCAAAATGTTACATCCCATTTGCCTAATCTGTACAAAAAACCCAAAGCGATTCAGGACTTGTGTTAGGAAAAACAGCTAAATGCAGTTTCCACATTATGGCTACTATAGAGACCCAAAAACCAAACTAAATAGCCAAAACATCTGTTTTATTACGTGTAGTTGTCAAAATCTATGTTAAATCTATACAACAGTCATCTCAAGGGGGCCTGTATATTATAAGATCAACCTTATAAGAGCGAGAACTCCAATGAGCCAAAAATCCCCTATTTGCAAACACTTAGCAACAGTGTAGTAAAAGAACTCCCTTCTAACAGGAAAAGATCTGCAACAGTGCCTTGAAGGAATGTAGAAATGTAACTACACGTTGGGTTGACGTAGTCTGCAACTATTACAATACAGGAATAAAAATCATAGCATCAATGTAAGGACTCAATAATGTCTGCAGGTTCCTGGAGGGAGATTGCTGAAACTATCGGAATGGATATAACTGAATATACAAAGATGTGGAAAAACTTGAGGGATAAATATGTTTGCCCCTGAGGAAAACTTACCACAACAAGGAGTGGGAACCCAGAAAGAAAATTAGTCCCAGCATTATATTGGTCTTTATCATGGCTAGCACCGCATATAAAACACCAGGACACAACCTCATGGTAATTAACACAATGCACCAGCACACGCATAAATGCCTGCAATGACATCAGCCACTTGCTGGTTACATCATAGGCTCAACAAAGATTCCTCAGAGAAGTCTAAATCAGGCCATATGGTCAACCTCTGGCTTTAACCAGCATGGCAGCAACCAAAATGTTAATGTTGAGACTTCAGAAAGCAATGGATGAAGTCACAGTGGCTATATTTGTCTTTTATATACAGTTTATGATCACAGGAACATTTTCTGTAGGAAAACAGGCATTACCCGAGGCTACTAGTGGCTAACACTCAGAGGTGTAAATACTAGGAATTTTTTTCAAAATTACTCTAACTACTCTTAATTTCTACCTAAAAGTATTAAAAAAAGGTTTTCTCCAAATCAAAAGCAACTATAAAACCAAAAAAACTTTATTCTGGTGGCTCAGCCAACAGCTTGCCAACCTTGGTTAAGTGGTCCAACCTAGTGCTCTCCTGCAGACTACATCTACTGAATGATGTGCGCTAAGTGAGCTGGACATGTCGCAGGTGCATTTCCAATACCTGGTTTAATCCTCTTAACAGTGAGGGCACGCAGCTTCAAGAGGGATTAATTGGGTTAAATGAGAGCGTGGTCCAGGTTCAGTCTGAGTGCAGGCACGGGAAGGATCAGCCGGGTTAAAAGCTGATCGATTATTTCCTGCTTCAGTGCATGCAAAAAAAGCTGAATCCCTTCTCTTAAAGAGGGAGGCAACCCGACAGATTCTTCACAGTAATCCAAGACCCTTGCTGAGCTGCCGGCTTGTCTGTTTGCCCTCGAAAACACCCGCAGCAAGCAGTGGGAAAAGAGTAGGGGCTATATTATATCACTGCAATCAAGCATGAAGGGTATAGACTCTCACAAGGCCCTTTTGTGCGCTTTGTGAAAACATATCGTTCAATTAAGTGACTCAAACCCATCAACTAAACTCTGAAAAATAAATGGTAGAAAGATTATATACACTCCAGTCTAATATAACCTAACAGGTACAACAACCTGAGCACATACATAGAATATAAACACCCAGCAGACATTAGTGGGAATGGAAACAAACAACCTTGCGTAAACAGCCCAAGAACATACTTTCATCTGAGAGCAGAGTTCCTCTGTGGCCACGAGACATCTGCTGTCAGCCACCAGCTACACAGTGCTGCGTAGCTGCCCCTTTCCCATCACATCCAATAAAAGCTGGCAGCATGGCAAGATCTGATTATTACCGGCTTCAGTGAACACATGTATGTAATTTAACTAAAAGGACTTTGGCATTGTAACATAGCTCAAAGATCATTTTCTTTGTTTATCCTTTAGACAGCAGACAAAGAGTGCTCTTTGTAAACTGAAATTTAGATGAAAATCTAGCTATTGTGTTTATTTTCAGCGTCACGTTGTTATTCTTGGACTGAACCTAGGATAGAGTGGTGGAAAACGGTATTTACCCCCATCTTCATTTCTTAGTTTTTAGCATATTTGTCACCTAATTTTAATATGAGACAACAAAAGTTGTCCAAACGTGCAGAGTAACTGAATACGTCGTTCAGGTGCTAAAGCAGCAAAGGAGCCCCAGACCATCACACTTCCACCACCATGTTTGAATGTTGGTCTGATGTTGTTTTTATGAAATGCTGTGTTAGCTTTATGCCAGATATTAGAGCTGGGGCCTGTTCTTCGTACCGCGCTAAGTGAGTTAGCTGGATTAGATTGTTGACGATTTCGCGTGATCCTGGATCGTTCGGTTCCCCGAAGCCCATCCGGGACTTGCTGTCATAGCAACAGAGCCGTAAGCGTAAACCTGCTGGGGAGCAGGTTTACTTTATGTAAACAGGATTAGATCGCGGCCACGCAGGTATGTCCGCTTCATTTATACGAAAGCAACAGCGATATTCTACCACTGTTTCACCATAAATAAATAACATCAATGTAACTAAAGATAATGCAGCACTTGATCCTTTTATTGATGTCACACAGATACATACAGGTCATTCCCTAAAAAAGGGAAATGTACTATTAACATTCTATTACATGTATGTGATTATTACAGATGTAATTCATATTTCAGAGTAGTAATTGTAAATTACTTCGTGTAATCAAGATGAGAGACCACGGCTATAAAAGCGAAGGTGGATTTGGGAAGTCTGTCGCAGTCATATCCTGTCCGTTTACGCGAGCAACCCATTGCGGAAGGTGCAAGATTGATAAGGAGAGTCCTCAGAATTCAGCGTATATTGCGGGACAGACAGGATCCTTTAGCTCAGCGCGACAGTGTGCTCATAGAGAGATATCGATTTTCCCGTGAGGGTATTATTCACTTAACCAACTTGTTGACGAGGGGGTGCAGGACCACCACCTGTCTTTTTTTGCTCTGCCCTTTTCTTGGTTGCTGTTATAAACAAACAAACAGATTATTTCAGGGTCTCTTTCCAAGAGACGAAAAGCAGTATAAGTGATAAATATTACCATTCTGTAGAATATTCTTATATTTCACTTTTACTTGTTCCCATGTTCTAGTGGGTCCTGTTGTGGCTCTAATGTGAAAGGGGATATAATATAACATATTATAATATAATATAATGTAATATAATATTGGATAATATGGTGTGATATGATAAATCTACCCTACCGCCTACTGGTGTTGGCCAGAGGGGCCGATGGCGCGATATGGCAGCCTGGCTTCTGTCAGTCTGCCCCAGGGCAGCTGTGGCTACAACCGTAGCTGCCTCCACCAGTGTGTGAATGTGAGAGTGAATGAATAGTGGCATTGTAAAGCGCTTTGGGTGCCTTGAAAAGCGCTATATAAATCCACTCCATTATTATTGTTATTATTGAATTACTTACGAGTTTGATTTGTCAGCAACTTTCTGCCAGCCCTCTCTCCTTGCTTTTGCAGCCTTTGCAGTGTTCCCTTGCGTTTTAATTAAACTCTGAAACTCCTGAAATCCCTCACTCAAGAGTTCTTGCTCTGCTGCCGAAAAATACCGAGCGCGCTCCTTCGACATTTTCGCCGACCAATCAAAGGGTTGCCGATCAATGTTTCTACTATCGATGCGTAGCCCCTGTTGGGCCACCCAGTGATCTCACATTACTTCATCCAGCTATACTAATCGTCAACAACAGGTGTGTTCGGGGAACCGGAATAGCGAGCTCAGAGTTAGCGCGATGATTTGGTCTTGGATGTTTCATTTGATCTTGGATGTAGTAAGCGACGTACGAAGCACAGGGCCCAGGGCGATATGGCCAAAAATATTTATCACGATATATATTTGAAAATTTGCGATAACGATATAACCGACGATATAATTGATGCGAGACAAAATACAACTCCACAACATTACTAGCGCAAAAAGACAACCTTCCATTTATTTTCACTTAAACAAGAAGCTGGTTTTTATGTACATTAAAGCTTTATAAAAATGTAACAGTGCAAATGCAAATTCCTTGCTGAAAGTTTAACCAAAAGGCATTTCCAGTAGAAATGGGCTGACACATCCTGAGCATAACCATGTATAATATCCACTGAAGTTAAAAAGAGGTGCTTTGCAACATTAAACTGCAGTGTGCAGTACGTATTTTTCGGACCATAAGGTGCACAGGATTATAAGGCACATTAAGCGAAACAAAGCAGTCAGATAAATCAAACTTTATTAAACTCATTCTTCTTGCTTCCTCCACTTCTGTACCATTGATTCATTAATGTTGAATTCTCTGGCAGCTGCTCTATTCCCATGTTGTTGCAGTATATTAATGACTAACCTCGTATTGTGGATGGATTATCTCAGTTGTTCTCCTGACTGAAGTTTGGTCCGTTTACAGCATCCTGCCATGCGATTGCATTTGTCTCTAACCATGAAGAACCTTCACGTTAACTTTTATAAGTGGAAAAGTGTTAGTGTTCGTCCTCCAGCTTCACTGTTTATGTTATGCTAACATAGCTGTGTCGCTAGCGATCACGTAGCACATCATTATATACCAGCTAGCCCAACTTCAGTAACCCTACAAACGTCACTGCTGTTTAGTTTCCTGTCTTCATTTATGTTGGAAGTGATAGCAGAGCTGTACGTTTGATTTTTTTCAGAAATCTCTCAGTCAGAACATGCAATATCATGCTTAGGTAACTAGCGAAACTAGCGAGCTAACTTCCGCTAGCTTCCTGCTAACTTCTAACTCCGTTAAAATGTAATAACTTTTGTTTTCATGGATGCCTGGAAGTTAAACTTTATAGTTACACCTGGTAAAGGAGCAATGCTGATCGTTTTATTAAAGATGAAAGAATTTAGACAGTTTTTAACTCTAAGTGATGCTGCAGTGTTGTTTGACCTGAAGCATACGGAGTTTAGGACCCAGATTACTCCCAGATTTAAGAGCATCTTAGTCCGACAAATACGACAATAACGACGGCCCGCTTGCATGTTCTGCAAAAAAATGTGCTTTGTTGTGTATCTGACGGACAAACACCAAACCAGTTCCACATCACGGAAGTTGCACCATTTTTACAAACCAATTCTGGTTCATCTGTTTCACTCAACAATCGGCCATGTGCGTATGAAAACAAAGGCACTGCGCATGCGCGTTTTACTCCCATTCTATCGCGATATTTCATTTTCCTATCGTTGCCTAACATTATACCGGTATTACCGTGAACGGTATAATATGGCCCAGCCCTATAAGCTATATATTTGTTCTCCACTCCACAGAGTTTATAGCTGTTTAATGTCAGGTGTAGGCAGACAGGCTCAGTGTGCAGAGTCAGGCAGAAATTAGATTTAGTCTGAGCTACCTGTGTATTTCATCTCCCTCGGAGTAGTGTGTGTGTGTGTGTGTGTGTGTCCTGCTGCTTTATTATGTGAATGTATTTACAAGCACGCCTCAAGCTGTGACTCACATCTTACTACAGAACTGTGACTTCCATCAAATATGAATTCTGCAAACATTAATCTCCTGCTAAAACCAGACAAAGACCCTGTATATCTCTCAAGCTATCGTCCAATATCCCCTATAAATGTAGGCCTTAAAATAATCTGCAAAGCTCTCTCAAAGAGACTGGAGAAAATAACCCCCCTCTTAATTCATCCTGCCCAAACTGGTTTCATAAAAGGTAGGCACTCATCAACAAATACACGTAGATCACTTAATTTGATAGACTACTCATACAGTAAAAACCTAGAAACTACAATATTCTCTTTAGACGCAGAAAAAGCATTTGACAGAGTTAACTGGAAATTTCTATTTGCAACTTTACACAAATTTGGTTTTGGATCCTCTTTCATTAACTGGTTAAAAATATTATACAATTCCCCAACAGCTTGTGTCAAAACAAATGACCAAACATCCTCCAGCTTCTGTCTCCTGAGGGGCACCAGGCAGGGATGCCCACTCTCCCCTTCACGGTTTGCAATTTTTATTGAACCACTAGCAGCAGCAATTAGACAGAATTCAGTAATTACGGGCATAAAATGCAAGAACGTGAAACATAAAATCAGCCTTTATGCGGATGATGTGTTACTTTTCTCCAAAACTCACAAACCAATATCTCTGGGGTGATTGAATTGATAAACTCTTTTGCAAGAATATCAGATTACTCAATTAACTGGTCAAAATCTACAGTCCTTCCGATTAATTGCTCCTTCCATAATTTTTCTTCTACACCACTGCAATTGGAAAAATATTTGGGTATTAATGTTTCTCCCAAGCTTGCAGATCTAACTAAATTAAACCATATCCCACTTTTAAAGAAGGTAGAAGCCGATCTGGCTAGGTGGAAATGTCTACCCATATCAATTTTTATAGCGGTTGCCGCTATAAAAATGATGGTCTTACCAAAAATAAATTATTTATTCTCAAAGATCCCAACTAAACCGCCACAAGATTGGTTCAGATCTCTAGCTTCATACATGTCCAAATTCCTTTGGAAAGATAAACCCCCACGTATAAGCTTAAAAACACTACAAAATAGGGCTGCTCAATTAATCGAATTTTAATCACGATTACGATCTGGGCTTTCAACGATCATTAAAAATGACTGAGCCGATTATTAGCCCCTCCCTCATGCTTTACTCTCGCGCTGCTCCGTGTGGCAAATCGAGCGCACCTCTCTGCATTTTGAACACGCGTCACAACAATTAAGAGGACCCGAGGGATGCTTGGAAAGCTAAGCAGAAGTTATTTGGAGAGGAGAGTGACTGCTGTTGGTTGAAAAGAGGTAAAAAAAAAAAAAACTTCAGTAGTGTGGAAACATTATGGATTCGCGGAGTCAGACGTGGATCAAGTAGACACAGTGTGTAAACTTTGCTACGGTGTCGTAGCTGCACCACAGAGCAACACTGCAAAGTTCACTAAACATAGCTGTTTACATTTTTAATTTATTTCTTATATTGCAAACATTTGCACTGTTATCAGTATTTGCACACTGTTTTATATTATTTTTTAAAGTCATTATTCAATACATTGTTATTGTTAACCCTTTAAAGCCGGTCAGAGCAGCACGCTCCGTTTTGTGTAACTATTTTTAAATCCCTGTAGAACCTGAACCATGTAAGCTAGCGCAATAATTTTTTTGCATATGAAACTTAAATCTTATGCCATCAGCTTGTCCTAAGTCACGGTTTCCTTCCACATATAGCTTTGCAAAAATTGCATAAAAAGCGTTTGCAGGAACAAAAACATAATACTCCAGAAACACGCTTTGCCGATCCGATCAGCTGTTCATAACACTTCCCACAATGAAACAGACGTCACCGCTAACTATCGCATGTCCGCCATTTCCTGCCCGAAACCGGAAGTGACGTCATTTTCGCAGAAAATGTAGTTTTTTACTTGTAGGCCTTAAAAGCCTGTACTGGTGTTTTTATAAGTCATGTTTGACTTTTCTGAATAGTTGCTGGGATGCTTAGAACTCGAATTGCACTGCTGGAAATAGTTTATTTTGATGCACATGCTGCTTTCTTTGCAAATTTGCATCATAGGATTGTTTTTCGTTTTTCCTGCAGTATATAAAAATTGCTGTATATCCAAAATAAAACTATGAAGACACTCAAACTAAATTTCCTGTTGTTGTAAACTATTTTTTGCAACTTTTTTTGTATTTAAAGTTTTGAGGGATAAACCTCTTAAATTTCTCCAAATAGAAATATATGTAAAAAAAACAAAAACGATTTTCAATTCTTTTGTAGTTTATTGCACTTTTTTGCAATTAATGTAGTTACTATGGACTTAATACATACATATTATGAAAATATGGGCTATAACAGTTGTATTGATGTATAGCAACTTGAAATGCTCCCACAAATGGCACTACAACATGTAAAAACATAATATAAGCTCTGGCAGACTTGGTTCTATGGTAGGTCTTAAAGGGTTAAATAAATATCGTCAAATAATCGAGATCTCAATTTCAGTGAAAATAATCGTGATTATCATTTTTGCCATAATCGAGCAGCCCTACTACAAAATACCAAGGATAAAGGAGGATTAGAACTACCTAACTTTCAGCACTACTTCTTAGCCAACAGGCTTCAGTTTATCTCAGGATGGCTAAAACATACCTTCTTAGATGAACCTTGGCTAGATGTAGAACAAGCACTTTGCAATAATCTAGCGATTTCAGATCTACCATTTATCAGCTCAAACATCCAACGACATGAATGCTTCAAAAGCGTCAACATCAGCTCTTCTCTGACAGCATGGTGGGAGTTTCTAAAATTGATGGAGCCTTCATTAATCCCATGCAAACGTACACCTATCTGGAAAACCCTGACATATTACAAAACAATAATATGATAAACTTTTCAGATTGGAGTAGTAAAGGAATCAAATATTTAGAACATATATCAGAAGGAACAGAATTTATTTCATTTGACAGACTAGTTACACAATATGGGTTCAACAAGAAAAGATTTTTAGAATATCAACAAATTAAATCCATAGTAAAAAATAAATTTAAACCAGGTCAAGTTTAACTACAAACACCACCAAGTGTGGTTCAATTTCTTAATCTTAAAACCCCCAAATTACTTTCCAAAATATACAGAATGCTTTCTAAAACAGATGAATCAATATCACTTCCTATTGCAAAATGGGAAGCGGATTTATCAGTTAACTTAGACCAAAACTTCTGGTCTCAGATTTGCTTAAAAACCTTTCATCTAATTAGAAATCCCAGTCTTCAATTAATTCGATACAAAATACTACATAGAGTGCACTGTACAGGTCATCGGATGTTCAAGATGGGCTTTACGTCTACCAACAACTGCTCACACTGCCAAACCAACTCACCGGACAATTATATCCACGCTCTTTGGTTCTGTCCACCAGTTCAGACGTTTTGGCGCGAGATATGTGAGGACTTATCAAAGTGTCTGAAATGTAACATTCCAACTTCCCCTTTAGTGTGTTTGTTGGGCAGCTTAGATAATGTCACTACAGAAAAGAATATAGCCCATATGGTTTTCACTGCCCTATGCATAGCCAAGAAAACAGTCCTCATGAACTGGAAAAATAAAACTAATCTTAATTCTAACCAATATAGAAATCTATTATCTATTAGATTACATTAGTCTTGATACAGCCTCTGCCACCACATCAGATCAATTGCTCTGGGCTCCTTTGATCAGCTCCATCACCTAGTGGGGGTGGGGGGTCATAGTTTAGTCCCACCTTCGCTGTTGTGATTGGTTGGGGGTAGAGATAGGCTTAGGGCGTCGGGGGGTTCCCCAGGAACATCTTCCTTGGAGGGCTCAACCCGGGGTAGCGGTCATGGCCTATTAAGGGCTCTGTTGGCTCTTAGGTGACGGTTTCCTCGTGGCTGCGTGCAGCGGGGCTAGGGGAGGGTCTGTGCTGACGGACGTGGGTTACTGACCTGGTAGCCTGGCTGCCCTTCGGTGGGCCCGGACGGGCGTGAGGTTCTGGGGGCGCTCCGTCTCTGGGCTGGGGCTCTGGCTGGGCCTCGGGGGCTTGGGTCCTGGTTGGTGTGTTGTGGGTGGGTGTATGGGGGCCCAGTCCTGGCGCAGGGTGCTGCCGGTGCATCGAGCCACCTGGGGGGCTCTTCAACTGGTGGGGGAGGTTATTACATCTTGCAGGAGCTCTCCTCTCTTCAGGAACTCACTCTGCAGGAGGGGGAGATATAGGAGAAGTGGAGGAAGATCTCAGCCTGGGCGTCTATTGTCTTGTATAGTCTGGAAGATGAGTGGATGACGGGGTGGGTGCAGTTTTCTCTGAGGTGGGGTTGGGTAGGCTGTCCCGGGCTCTGTGGGGCCGGGCGGCGCTGCTGTACTGGGCCCCAGTCCAGATGGGCCTGGGCCCCCTTTCCCTGGCAGGTTGCAGAGTATGGGGGTGCCTACTGGGGTCAGCAGGTGAGCTGGCCCCAGGGAGGGGTCACCTGCCCCTCCCTTCCTTCCCTCCCCATCTCCAGCTGCCTCCCTCTTCCTGCTCCACCACAATCACCCACACATGCAGGGCCTTGGGGTAAAGATGTATCACCAGAGTGCAGGGGAGGCATCCCCCCCTTCTGTCCCCTTCTGGCTTCTTGTGCCTCAATTTTATCTCACAACTTAGACATTCACATTACTCACGCTCTCATAACACATACATATAGGATCTTGGGGGTGGGCACGCTACACGCAATCCAAAAGACCATCAGGGTGTACAACCTCACCCCTGGCGTCGTTGCCCACCTCTCAAACCCTCCTGGGTTTTAAAGGCACCTTAGAACACACATGCATCAACACCATATATGAGTGGGCGGAGGGAGGTTTGGAGTCTTCACACACCCCCGTTCTCTGCGGCCTGTTGGAGCGGGGGTCTGGAATGTGGGGCCTCCCTGCTGCTGTGGAATCGGAGCGGTCTGCTTCTCCCCACCCCAGGGAAAAGGGTAGCACCACCTGGGTCTGGGTGCAGTTTACCCCTCCAGGGGCAAGGGTACCTAGACCCGGGGCTTGGAGTACGCTTGGGGAGTGTGATTGTGTGTACAGTGTCTCTCTATGTCTGTCTCCATGTTGGGTGAGTGTTGAGTAATTGCATATGAGAGATGAGGGTGGGAATGGATGTTTGTATCTGTGTGTGCCTGTTTGTCTGTGTCCATATGTCAGGTCGGGTATCAGATGCCACCTCTCTGGGGACATCCCAGGTCCTCCAAGGTATGGAGGCCTATCTCCCCCACCACTTCCCCTACCAGTGGCAGACGCTCTCAGACATCGGTGCGTTGGTGGTTCTTTGTGTCCGGGGATGGGCGTCTAGGTACACACCGGCTCACCCCTTGGTGGCTGCTTATCGGGGCCTGGAGCCTGGGGCTTGCTCGGGCCACTTCGGGGGTGGGGTGCCCTTGGCCTCTCGGCCTGGGGCTCGGTCACTCTGGCACAGCTGGCTGCCGACAGAGCTCACGGGCACGTCACTGCAAGCCCCTCTAGCTTCTGCTCGGCGGCTGCTGAGTGACCCCTCATCTGGGGCTCTCCTCAGCTCTTTCCGGGATAGTGGCGCGGCTGCCCCTCTGTTGGTCTTCCTTGGTCTCTTGTGTTCTGAGGGCCTCTGGATGTCTGGAGTTTTGATCTCCTCCATACTTGCTTCATGCCCTGGTGGACGGGGCTGTAGCTCCCCAAACCCTCTAGCAGATCATTACATGAAGAAACCTTTTAAAAACAAGCGCGTTCATGCTCACAGTTGTACACACGGGTGCTCACACACACAAACTACACCCTTTTTGGCTCCTACCTCAAAGCACACTGTGCGCTGTCGATCTTATGTGCTGCACAATAATGTTTAATATTTAGTATTTACAGTTATATTCCCATATATCATCGTGATGTTGTTTATTCTATTGCTCTCGTTTTCTTCTGCTTGTTTTCTTTTTTCATTCTCAACAGGTGAAATTACAAAAGTATTTACTGTTATCTATTGTTAGCTAGTTTATTGTGATGGTGTTGTTTTTATTATGTTGCTCGTTGTTGTTTGTTTTCCCTTCTGGTTTTTTATCTCCGTACAGGTGATCCAGGTGTTTTGTTTTTCTTTCTTTTTTCTTCCCCCCTTTTTCACCATCTCTTCTCCCCTCTATTTTTCTTTCTCTCCCTCTCTTTCTTTCATTCTTTCTCACTGTCCTATCCCCCAGTCATGTCTGTCCCGTCTTTAAAAAACGAAAATAAAATAAATACATAATTACAATAAAGGTCAATCAAATGGACCAATAAGGCAAGGCCATGATGATCCACTTGATAAAGTAAATCCACTTGGCATCTTTCTTGGCCTTCAGACAACAATTCTGATGGCTAAAGATCCAAAGGGACAGGCAAAAAAAAAAAAAAAGAACTGTGCTTTTAATCTGACTCTGAGCCAAATGTATCTCACTCTCCACACCTGTGAATACAAACTCTAACCATTCCAATAAAAGGCGTCTTATATTCCCCGTAATGAATCCTTCAAACCTTCTACCTGCTCCGGTATATGATTTTAATCTATTGTTTTTTGTTGTCATTTTGCTTTTTTAAAGTGCTGGAGCATTTTTAGAGCTATGTGATCTTCTTGAGGAAGATTACCCAGTGAAATTCTGAGAATTATAATTGATGCAATCACTGTTTTGTTGAGGGCTTTGGATAAAGGCATCAATATACCTGAACAATGTTTGTATATACATCCACCCATCCATCCATCCATCCATCCATCTTCTACCACTAATCCAGGTTACAGTGTCAGCAGAGACCTTACTGCCCTCTCCCTGACCACCTCATCCAGCTCGGGACACTTGGGCCAAGCAATATCACCTCTCCAGCAGGTCCTGGATCTGACTTGGGGCCTTTTCCCTGTAGGACATGATTGGAATACCTCACAAAGAAGGCATCCAGGAGGCTTGCTAGTCATATATCCAAACTTTCTCAGCTGGCTCCTTTTAATGTAGGGGAGTAGCAGCTTTACTCTGAGACCCTTGTGGCTAGCAGAACTTCTCGTCCTTTCTCTAAGGGAGAGCCTTAGAGATAGCCCAGGCACCCGTTGGAGGAAACTCATGTCTGCTGCATGTATCCATGGTCTCATTCTTTTGGTCACTAAACAAAGCTCATGATGGATGTACTTCGACTGCTTTGCTTTCACATTCACGATTACCATTACAGACCAATACAGTGTCTGCATCCTGCATCACTGCAGAAGCAGAACCAGCCCATCTGTTAATCTCTACTGGACCCTTTTCCAGATGAGACACTTTTCAGTTTCAGTTTCACAGTTTCAAAAAAAAAATTCCATTGCTATTGTTTGACCATTTTCTTTTTTTTATATTATATCAGGATAATCCCCATTACCACAACACAACCCATTACCACCCTACAACCTTTCCCATGCATTCCTACTAGTTAAAGCCACACTTGTTGACTTCTTCATTAGGTATGCCTGTGCAATCTAGTTCAAGCAGGATAAATTATAATTGTACTTTATATTTATTATTAAATCCACACTGAGGGCACTTGGTTGAGCTGGTGAGGCATATACTATAAGGCTGCAAGGGCCTGAGTTCACTTCCTAATAGTCTAATCCTGGGTTGACACAATTGTAACAGGAGCTGAATTTGTGTTTGTAGCATCCAGCTATTGAAGCAGAGGAAATACCAGGACAAAGGGGGTCTTGCATATGAATCCAGGATCCATATATGAGACTCCAAATCTCAGAGTTCTCAGTGACCTCGACCTCAAGGTGGTCAGGTTTTCTTGTAAATGAGGTAACTCATTAAGCAAGTCCTGTAGGAGTTAACTTAAAAGGCTAAGGGGTAGCACTGGAGGCCACCAGTATTTTTGACAGTTTTTCTCAAGCCAGGATTTTACAGATATCTACAGACATGTAGGTGAAACTGCTGTTTGTGTGAATTTCCTGTGCTATCACAGCTCTTTGAGACTCACTTCCAAACTGGCAACACCTCATTCTCATTTTGACGTCTCCTTCGAAAATAAGCCTTATCTCTATGGCACTCTTTCTGTATTCATCACGGAGCTTGTCAGTGCCGGGCATAAATTGTTTACTGTGTGTCACAGACTTAAGGCTGCTTCAGAACAACAGTCGCCAGTCTAATGGGAATAGGAGCAAATTGCTGTTTCGGGATAGCGGCGTTTCTTTTATCTGGAATGCTCAGTTGAAGTGTAACCTCTTGGGAACTGCCTTTTATGGGAAGTGTTGTCACTGTGCAGGTTTGGAGCTAGGAGGCAGTGATTGTCATGCAGCTGCAGATAAACGTCGGCACGCTGAGCATTTATGCACTAGAGGAAAATAGATGTGGCGAAAAAGCTTGTGACTTGAATGCTTGATTTGGGTTTTCGTCTCTATCGCCAACAGATGTGGACAGGTTTTCCAGAGACTTAACATTTTGAATTTAAATTTTCCTGTCTCCCCCTGTCCCCTCCTTCCACTCTGCAGGTTAATGTTTCCTTACCGGGCGCCCCCAGGGTCGCTTTCAAGCCTGACTGCTGACAGCTGACACCTCTGTCATCCTCCTGAGCGATCTAATCGATCACCTCTAGCTCGACAAGACAGCACACCAGGTTCTGCTTCGTTCTGCTGGCGGTTGAGTAGAGCAGGCTCTGTGTTGCCCTGAGCCCAGCTATCTCAGCAGGACTGCATCACCATGGATACAGAGTCCACCTACTCGGGATATTCCTACTACTCGGGGCGCTCCCGGGGATCCCACAGACATGGGTAAGTCCTGCCAGTTGGTTATTACGGTTTTTCCTGACTCTGGTTTACGTGAAGTGTTGGTGTGGGCTGCAGGATTTCCCTCAGTAAAACATGCCTGAGCTGGTGCCTATTATGTGAAGTTGAAGTGATAGTGGATGTGATACGATTACTACTGGTTGGTTAGTAGATATAGATGTAGTAGATGTTAACAGCAAAATCAGTTTTTAGGAGATGGATAGAAGAAGCAAGGATTTTTACAGATGTCTTGGAGAGGACGGTATTACTACTTTGTCCCTGTTGGAGCCTCTGGGGGCTCAGTAAATCAGTGGATCTGTTGTACTTTCCTTTTGTGATTTTCTTTCTGACTCTGAGCATTTGTTTTCCTGTCCTGTTCTGTGTCTTTGTCCACCTCCGTAGTGTCACCTTTTGTGTATCTGTGTCTGTCCCTCTGGCCAAACATGTGTGGAGCCCACAGCTCCTGGAGGCGCATTAGTCTGTCAGCAGCCAAATGACTGTGGTTGACACGCCTCAGGAAGGCAGCAGGAGACAGGTGCTGAAGAGGCCTGACTGACTGGCTCAGCGGATACATTGAGACTCAGAGAGGAGATGAGAGTAGAGAACTGGAGAACAGGATCCTGTTCCATAACAGCCCCTCCCAGGTCAATGACAGTCCCCTCCAGCTTGTTTGCCATATATCTTTTGGAGTACTTGTGCCTGCCTTTCCCACTCTAGCTGCCACCTGTTGCTGTTTAAGGGATTTGTCATGCTGTCTGCAACTTTCTGCCTCTGTCCTCTTCACACTGCACCCCCCTCAGCCCTGCCCTCCTTATCTCTTTCCTTTCATTCTCCTCATCATTAAACATTTTGCTCCCATGTGGCCAATCGTGATATGAAGGCAGCAGCTGCCCCCGCTCTCTGTGATCACCCTTCTTCCCTTTTCTCCTCCCATTTTTTAAATGTAGTCAATGCTGCTCTTTGAGGATGAGAAAGCGCAGGGATATCACTCGCTCCCTGGTCGTCTGCATTCCCCAGGGCACCAATGTGTCCTTGTAGCTCAAAGTTAAACTGAGCAAAAGTGCTCTCACTTAGCATGGAATCAAAGACAGTGGGGAGAGGTCAGTGCTTAGGAAAGTGGTGGAGACCTGTGTTCTCCTATTTCTTTTGCTGCACTCTTTCAAGTGAGTGACAGCAAATTGGAAAGAGACATATGGGCATCCCTGCCAGGCGCCATTCCGCTCCCTGCTCCTCCGGTCCTACCGTGACTGTGCCAAAGCCACCGGCTGGCCTCTAATTTAATGTAGAAAAAACTAAATTGTTGCCTTTGAAACCCCTTGCTGTTCTCGCGGGAAGGTAATCTTTTTACACCAAGGGGTGCCATGCGTGAAGCTGCTTCGGATCGCTGTCGTCTAATTACCCTGATGCCAGGAACAGATGCAAGCATGTGGGAGTGGGCTCACTACTTGTGTGCATACAACCATAGAAATAACAGATAAGAACAATATCCTTATATATGGGTACATGTGTGTAATTTGCTAGGACATGATAGAAGAATGGGATTTGCTTAGAGTCTGAGTAACAGAAGTTGCAGGATTTTTGGAGTTTTTTCCCCCCTCATTGGTAAATGGTAAATGGCCTGTATTTGTATAGCTAGTCCCGCCTAGGGACCCCAAAGCGCTTTACACACCCAGTCATCCACCCATTCATACACTGGTGGAAGCAAGCTACAGTTGTAGCCACAGCTGCCCTGGGACAGACTGACAGAAGCAAGGCTGCCATATCGCGCCATCTGCCCTTCTGGCCAACACCAGTAGGCGGCAGGTGAAGTGTCTTGCCCAAGGACACAACGACCGAGACTGTCTGAGCCGGGGCTCGAACCGGCAACCTTCCGATTACAAGGCGAACTCCCAACTCTTGAGCCATGATCGCCCTCATTGCTGGCTTTTTACCCCTTCCTGTTGCAAGACATCTTCTATTGGTGTTGTCAACAATACATTCCCCTGTCCCTCCAATAATTGCAGCAGCAGATCTGTCTGCAGATCTGCTGTTGCCATGTTTTTGGCACAAAAACATGCTGAAGACACCAATTTCTTACTTGCTTTTAGTTAATTAGTGTATTTCTGTATTTAGAGCATGACATTAGCAGTGAAACAACCAAATTATGCACATGCACAGGTTTAGCTATCCAAAGCTTTGCTTTGCTTCTCTCTCCCCAACCGGTTGCAGCAGATGGCCCCGCCTCTCCCTGAGCCTGGTTCTGCCCGCGATTTCTTCCTGTTAAAAGGGAGTTTTTCCTTCCCACTGTTGCCAAAGTGCTTGTTTGTTGGGGTTTGCTCTGTATTATTGTTGGGACTTTACCTTGCAATGTAACTTGTGATTTGGGGCTATATAAATAAAACTAAACTGAGATGAATTGAACGTGTTTGTAGATTGCAGTACTTGAATCACCATTTTTCCAACAGGTGCAATCCATAATAATTGCTACTCAAAATAGGCTGCTTCTAAGTAAATCCTAACAATTTGTGTTTTTACCTGCAAATATAATAATTGCAGCTGCCCTAAAGAGCTTCTCCTCTCATACTTTCAGAGCGTGGAGTTTTGATGCAGAGCTAATTTAACTTTCTTCAGTTTTGCTCTCAGAACTTCTCCAGAGCTAGGCTCCTTCACTTATTCAATTTTAAGCATTTAAATGACTATAGACTTGCAAATCACATATTAGCAGCTGTTCATGTGTAAAATTGGTTCTTTTGATTGGTTCTTTTGCTGTAACTCCAATTACAGAGCAGCACCCAGTATTCACACAGGACAGAGTCACTTCAACTAATATTAAGTCATAGTTTTAATACCATTCAAAGGTTCCTGCATGATATTATTCTTAAAGCAGAGCGGTTTACTTTTTGTTTCAACTGGAAAGTTAAGATTGGATCAGAGAAACACAAAGACTTATCTCACTTAGTGCCCATTCAGCTCAGGTTTAGACAGCACAGCAGAGGCTTCTTGTGACTCATTACTTTGTCGATTAAACAGGAGGCCAACAATCTTCAGAATCATCTAATGGTAAGCTTATGGTTAAGTAATATAGCTACCAAGAAGCTTAATGAATTCAGGCGTGTCTAGGCAACAATATGTTGATCTGAGCACCATGTACTGTCTTTTTTTATAGCTGAGAACTAAAAAAAAAAAGAGATTTCAGCAGACAGACTTTTGCTCTGTTTTTACACTGTGTTAAAACTCACAGATAATAAATAGGTGTAGATTCAGATGCTGAATACCTTATATTTCCCCCCCTCTCATAAGGAATTAACAAGGGATTGCTAAAGAATCAGACCTGCAATCAGGATTGAGAAAGGCATCAATGTTCATCCTTTCTCACTGTTTTGTTTGGGTTGTTTGACCCCCAATAAACTGACCTCAAAGTCTGGGCTTTATTTCCCAACTAAGACATGTTCAAAGGGAATTTGAGACTATGGATATGCCCGTAAACGTTTTTCCGAGGCTTTCTTGACCTTTTAAGCTGCTGTGAAAACATCAGATCAAGTATTTATATGGTATCAGTTCACAACAACTGCCTCAAGGTGATTCATGTAAGATAAAGACTGTACAGTATTAGAGAGAGAGAGAACTCTTACAATTAGATGATTCCTATAAACAAGCGCTCGGTGATTGTGGAATGGAAAAACTTCCTGAAAGATTTCAGGAAGGAGGTAGGGGCAGCTACAAACCATGACCAGTTGCGGTCACAATTAGCTGGAAAACCTTGTTTCCCATGGGGATTTTGGTCATCATTAGTTCTTTGGAAATGAAGTTTCTGGGACTTGTGTGTCAGTTTGAATGAAAATCCAAGTTCACGTAAGACAGAGTGGTGATTGTTTGCTCACACCACTGCTAGCTCAGTGTGTGATGTGCTGGTTTGGACTTGTGTCACCATTGTCGCTGTTGGTGGTGGCTGATCTGGACACTAGTGCTTTGGCTCAGATTGCTGTGTTGACACAAAGCTCTGTGCCGCACAGGTGTGTGGGTTACTCTGCCAGCCAAAGAGAGGACAAATTGGTCCACAGACAGTTTGGCATGCCACCCTAGTTGGCTGTACTTTTTCACTAGCCTCTGTGTGAGGTGGAGAACACACTCGTCCTCAGGTGTTGGAGGGAAATACTGCTTCCAGAGACAAACTGGCAGGACTCTGCCTCATCCATTGTCAGTTTTCCAAAAAGCCACACCCATTTCAGGGATACACGCTGCAAGTCAAATCCCATTAATCAAATCATAGCAGCACAATTTTGGAATATCAGTGAGCCAGCTGCATGCTAATGAGGCAGGAAGAGGATGTGGTAAGAGAGACAAAGGGGGAGGAGGTATCCATACAGTGCAGTAATCCCAGGATGTTGCTGAAGGGGGAATGAGAAAATGTGCTGGAAGAGGGGAGAGGCTGGTACACAGATTGGTAGGCCAGTCTGCGAAACCACTTGCTGGGCTGTCCGCAGGCTTGCTCGCCTCTGTGTTACTTTGCAAATTGCATATTTTATTGCATTCTTAATTGCTTTTTGTTCCGTTTCTGGGGTTTAACTGACATTATCTTTTATCTTATTATTTATGCATCGTCTGTCTTTTCCAAGCAGTTGAGGGTCAGGGTTGTTTTTGCTTTTTTTTTTTTAAACTGAAGATGATCCCCCCCCCAATTTCTAGAATCTGAATAAACAGATCTGACCAATCAGATCACTGCATTTGGCGACAAATTTAGTTTCAGTTTGTCACAACTCGAAAGTTCAATTTTTCTGGTTGCTAGAAAACATATGTAATCCCAACCGGCTGGCGAGTGGTTTCTGGAGGTTGCTGGCTGTCATTAGGTGAAAATCAGTTGCACCAAAAAGCTCCTTGCTTTAGAAACCACAGTTTCCTGTAATTTGCATGGAAGACACCAACTTATTTGCAAACTATCACCATTTATTCTCCAAACTGCAGTGAAGCTCAAAGGAAACTGTAAAGAGACAGATGTAAACTGAAAACTGAGAATTCCAAGTCAGTCTGATTTACCATAGAGTAACACACATTTGAAATAAAGCATTCATGAATTAATAATTGCTTATGTCATAAATTTATTTATTTATTAGTCAAATCAATTACAAATGAATGTTTAATGTATTTTACTTATTAGATATTAAAAAAACAATTAATTATTTGACAATTTAATATATAATAAGAGCAATTTTAAATACATGAATATATGTGTGTATAAATGTGTTGTGGGATTTTACAAACTGCATTCATAAAGATGGCTGTCATGTAAAAAATAAAACTGCGCATGTAGTCTCACATATAGTCTAGCTTCAGACAACAATAATACAGGGAATGATGGACTGATCGGTATCATTGTAATCACTCTTTTTCAGTTATTTTAAATCGTAGGTATCAGAAGGTTATGTGGTAACAGGTGGACTCCTGAGACTGTTTACAGACAGTGTTTCCATAATTAATTATTATTAAAGGCTGTAGGTTATAGCTATTGTTTTAACTGTGCTAGCTGATTCAGGCTTCATTTAAAAGGAGCAGATTAGCTTACTAAAAATGGCAGCCCACTAGTACTGATGGGATGTAATCTTTTTCCAAGCTAACATGAGTCTTAAAGAGTATGGCTACATGCAGCGATGCTAGTCTTAGCCACATCTGCGTGTTACCTTCAGCAGATGGTCAGGTGATTCCACAAAGTGCACACTTCAAGATCGGGGCTCTCTTCAGTTAATGTCAAGGCAGAGCTATTGACACAAGCAGCAACCTAGAAAAACCCGGTCAGCCATCTTCATCATCATCTCTCTAACCAAACAGAGAGCTCCTTACATCACATTGCATTATTAATTTGCATTACTTTTTCTCCAAGGCCAAGAAGTCACAGAAAGGCTAATTGGAGACATGGAGACATAGGAAAAGGACATGGAGTTGATAAGGAGGAGTGGAATCTTGATTTTAAATATCAAGAAAATATATTGTTAATTTGATTTTTTCTTGTTCTGTTTACTTATTTCTTTTTTTGAAAATGTGTTTATCAAATCTGAATTAAAAATGTGTTTTCAATAAGACTAAATGGTTGGGGAATTTTCCCCATTAACAGAAGTTGCCAGATGGTTGGTGACTGGCAGACATGTGTGACTGGGGACATATTTGGGGGGGGGGGGGGGTCTGTTTTAGGAGTGGATGTGAAGGTTTTCTGAATAAGTAAAATAAAGTGATTATTATAATTATGTAAATGATTCTTTTCTTTTTCAGTAGAAGAAATGTTTGATTACTTCTCTAGGTGGTAAGCCCGTTTACGTGACTAGTTAGCATAGTTTTTTTGTTTTATTTTGCTCTTAATGTGACTTTCTGCTCCTTTCCACTCTTCTTTTGTAGCTGCTACCTTCTCCTTACTTGTCTCCCAGACCTCCTTATTATTCTGACTGTGATCTTGAAATAGGATCTCTGCTTTGTGAGCCCGGCTGCTCCTCCCTGCTTCCTCCTCTACAGCTTTTCTCTCCAATTAATAAGTATAATCAGCGCTGACGTTTGACTGATGAGCGCTCCCTCTGGAATAACCATCACCACAGCAATGACACTAGTTGTAATAATATTTAAAGTAATAATGATTGTGGTAATATATTTAAAGGCCTACATTCACCTCCTAATCTCCTGGATTTATTAGATAAGAACATGTCAGTCACTTTGTGAACTGGATTGCTGCAGGCTATTGAAAATGAGCTTTCTCTCACTCGGTGCAGGTTTGAAATGTTCGTCGCTCTCGTGATTTTCTGCAGGAAAGCGAGTCCATATTTAAAAAGGAAGGGCAAGAATAGAGGCGGAAGGCAGACTGGGCTACACCCTTTAATGAAAACACTTGGATCTAATGCAGCTCTTGCTGGACCATAACAGCTCCACTGCTGTCAGTCATACGGCTTCCTCCATTACCAAAGGCAGGATATCCTGTACTTTATGAATATGAATGGTTATTGTGTGACAGTAGTGTTCAAGGGTCACTTGAGTTTTTCTTGCATAGGTCACTGTAAGGTTGATGGTGATGGTTAATGTGTAACAGCAAAGATTGAAGCTGATCGCATCAATATTTCATATTAATATCAGAACAAATAAATATGTAGAATCCAAAGTGTGCAGTTCCTGTTGATTCTGCAGGCCAATTGAGGATCTTTTAGGTCATTGTTTTGGTTTTATAGTATATACACTTGCTAAATTAATGCTAATGTTTCTCCGCATTTGATGTAAATAAACAGAGGTCAGAAGGATCAGTTCATGTGGGTGTCAAAAGGACTGCTTGTGTTCTTGTGTGTCTTAATAGAAAGCAGGACACAAAAGCCTTCTCCATTGTGGAAATTAGATTTGTTACACTTCTGTTCCAGTGCTGCTCCTGCATAAGAAGTGATTACGAGGAAACAACAAGCTTAGAGACTGCAGGAAACTCATTAACATTTAGCATGACAAAGAATACAGCATCAAGAACAATCCTTCTGTCTTTAAAAGAAGGGGAAGACAAGAAAAATCATGTAATTTCTTCTTTATTTGCCTGCATATTCAGTCAGTAATCTTGCTGAATCTTCATACCTAGGTTAGATCCGACAGCCTTGCCTCGGCTCTGGTCTTGTCAGTCTCATTCATTGTCCAGCAAAGGTTCTCAAGCATATGACTGCTCACATAAAAGCTGAACAAAGCAGTTTATTTGTACTGTATTTACTGTATTTTAATCTGGAAGTGTTACTAAAATTAGAGCATAACGTGTGTTTGCCTAGGAGAAAGGAGACGGATAAGGGATTAAAGGGGCTGCAGAGTGGGCTCGGCGCCATGTGGTGGTGGTGGTGATGCTGGGTGGAGGATGGAGAGACCTGCCGCTCTCGCTCTATACCAGATTACTGTAGCGCTTACATTGCAGCTGACATGGTTGGAAGACCTCATGGACAGTGATTCAGATATTTAGGCTTTATGCTCACTCTGCACGCACTTGAATTCTAGAAAACCAGAATGTCTTCAAATTCCTTGTTGTGTAATTCAATTCTGTTTAATTTCTATAGCACCAAATCACAACAACAGCCGCCTCAAGGCGATTCATATTGGAATGCAAAGACCATACAATGCGCTCACTGATCGTGATTTTTGCTTTTTACTTTCTCTTTCAGAGAGCGAAGCCGGGACCGGCACAAGTCGCGCAGCAAAGACAGCCGCTCGGAGAAGTCTGTAACGATTAACACGCCGCCTGCAGAGCCGCTGCTAGGCGACACAGCTGTACGGGGGGAGCAAGTCCAGGTACGACCTGCTGCAAACACAAGGCACTGCACAGTCACTACCGTGCTTCTTCACAAACCTCTCACACTTTTGATTCACAGCTTAGTTTCCACACGTTCAGCACATTTACCATAGATGACCTCTCAACAGTGTTGCTATAAGTTTGACGGAGGGCTCTGCTGCTGTGATTTATATGTAGAATTTGGAGCACAGGAGACTTATCACTCGCACTCAGAATGAGCTGGAATGATAATTGTGTTTATCAGCCTGGGCTGGGACAGGCCATCTGGTATTTCAGGGCAAAAGCCAGGAGGGCCAGTCCATTTATGTCAAGATCTGGGCCGTCACTTTCCGGAAGCCTGTTTCTGAAAATATCTGCAACAGGGTATGGACGCAGCAGGCTTCCTCTCTCGATGGCGAAGCTCTGATAAATCCACTTCATTAAAGGCAAACGGCAGGCGCTGGCTCAGTTCATGAAATCCACCAGCACTGGGTTGGTAGACGCTTTCAGTGGCCCCCTCTGAAATGGTCTAGGCCAAGCCCATGCAGCAGCTAAGCTGGAAGCTAAGCTTTTGACTGTTAAAATTCAAAAGTGTTGCCTCAGAAATCATGCTGACTGGGAGTTCCATGATTGCGAGCTCAAAATATGGATTATGTGATGGATTATTTGATACAAGATAAGTATAAGGTAGGCAACATCATAGGTTACACCAGCTTAAATGTTTGCTAAACATCTGGTACTATACACTGAACCATCTGGCCTTTGGTTTGTTTGTGTCTAACAGAAAGTCTACTGACTCATGTTTAATTTCACGCACCAGGCAGACATTTGACTATGTTGCTTGGATTCAGATAAAAGGTCGGTAGATCAGATAGCTCTGTGTAAACTGGGCCGGTTGGCTGCAAGCTGTCATGTCGAGACATGAAATTCCAGGTAGCACTTGAGCAGTACACGACTTCTTAGTCACAGTGGAAGACACTGAGTAACAGCCGGTTTGTTTTCTTGTTTTGTGTGGTTTTTGTGATCCAGAACATAATTCATTGAGTAGAAATAGTTGTAGTTAAGTACTTCATTGCACAGAAATATTGTTTTTGGAATGGCTGATAGACAAAAATATTATTACATCATCTGCGATGTAATAAAGTCATTATTGCTTTAATAATTGCATAATAATTACAAAAACCTTTAAAATCGTGCAGTGGGGCACATTTAAACTCAGGTTCATTACTTTTATCAGCGTTCTTCTGAACGTGCTGTGTTATAAATGGTGGAAACGAGTTTGTTTGGATGTATTTACAGAGTTTCGGTTGTATTAGTAGTAGTGATACATCCCTCTACTAAACAGCATACATCACTTCTCAGTTTAATCCCTGTCCTTGCTTTTAGTTTTTATTCACTGCATGGCAACATAATGCAGTATGAATAACTTGTTAAGTCATTTACTCACAGCTGCTTCATAACGTGCATAAACACTGCTGTAATCATGTTGTCAGAGGGAGCCTCTCCTGATTTCTTCTGATTGCTACAAACAGCTTCGCTTCTGTTCTGCGGTTGCTTGTTAGCATCTTAAAAGCAAATTATTCAACAAAGCTTTTAAAGAAGGAAATACTTCTACTCCTGTTTTGTGTTTTGCCCCAGCCATAGTAAACATGATGCAAATATCACATTCCAGAGTTGCAAAGTGCAAGTAAGAGCAGATGGTTATTTTCCCATAGGCAGTGATGGTGACTCATTGTTTTGCTTTTTCGTGGCTTGGTCGGACATGAAATTATGTCAGTTGCACAGGATAGAGAGACACAGGTCTAACGTGTTAGTAAGTGAATAATGTTGATGTGCTTTTTACAAACCAAATAAGCTGTAGACTTGTTAACAAAGGTCAAATCAGATTGAATTTTAATTGACTATGATTTCTTTTCATCGCAGTTTAAGCCCTTTTAAAATTTGAAGGTTTAAATGTAGCATCTGTGCATCTTGATGAAAAAACTGGTGACCCCTTGTGCTACAGTCACACTAGGAAAAAGTAGTTGGAGACTGTGGTACTACTGGGCGATTGTGGCTCAAGAGTTAGGCGTTCGCTTTGTAATCGGAAGGTTGCCGGTTCGAGCCTCGGCTTGGACAGTCTCGGTCGTTGTGTCCTTGGGCAAGACACTTCACCCGTTGCCTACTGGTGGTGGTCAGAGGGCCCGGTGGCGCCAGTGTCCGGCAGCCTCGCCTCTGTCAGTGCGCCCCAGGGTGGCTGTGGCTACAATGTAGCTTGCCATCAGCAGTGTGTGAATGGGTGGATGACTGGATATGTAAAGCGCTTTGGGGTCCTTAGGGACTAGTAAAGCGCTATATAAATACAGGCCATTTACTGCAATTACTGCAATAGCGTACAATGAACTTGAGGAACAACTTGAGGAAATTTGCCACCTTTAAAACAGCTTTGGTGTCTCAAGATGAAGTAACACTTAGTCCGCAATCAGTCTGCAGCGAGTTTGTCACATTGTTTGTGATGAAATGCAAATTACCTGAAATAAACTGATGAAAATCTCACATCATCTACTGGCAGAAATTCACACTAAACAGAAATTTGCATTGACTGCTTACGTTCAGAATCCATTAACTGTCTGCTTTTCAGGTTGTTTTTTTTAAATTATGGACCGTGAGATTATAAGAGTTTGCAATGAGGAATGTCATCATTGGAAAACTAAAACATAATGGACCTTGTCTGTGCGGCCACACACAGCGATAAATTTTCCATATTTTTAGTTTTTTCAGAAACAAATTTGTTGGAGGTCATGTAAGAATGTTTTTAAAAAAGACAGTAACATTGGTAAGGCACTGATTTAAAATTGATTCTGTCATTTACCGAAACAGAAAAACCACTAATACTAATAAGCGAGAAATGCTTTCATCTGAGGCAATGGAGCCTTGTGACCTGCCTCCTCAAGGCTCCATGCAGTCTGCATTTCCACTAGTCCAAACGCATTGCGAGCAGACTGTGTGCTGTGTGCTACTCGAGAGAAAAGAGAGTAACTGCTCAGCTTAGTAGATGATGGCAGCTTATAATGTCTGATGTCGCACGGAGTCAGAGGACAGAGCCCTTTACTTCATCCACACTCGCCTCTCTGTGCATACGGTGTTCTTTATCAGTGGGTTCAGTCCTAAACATCTTCAAAACTACTTTGGGGGATCAAGATGGTGATAAAATGGCAATACGAAGGAGTCAGTATTGAATTCTTCTGTTTTACTTTTAAAGGTCAAACTGTCAAATACATTATTTAGGATTTAGCCTTTGTTTACGTGAGAGCGTTTAGTGTTTTAGCCAAACCGTGTGAAACAAGTGGAGTTCATCACATGTGCCGCTTCACCAGATGACTGGAAATGATGTCAAATGCAAACATGCACTTTTCCTGTGGCGAGACTCGTTTGCAGGAGTCTGCATGCGCGGCTGTTTGTTTTTTTCATCTGCATACTGTGTCTTATTTTAACAGACAACAGGATTTGCCACACAGCACAGCCGTTCTTAGTATTTAGCTCTTCATGTCTTATTCATGCCGTGGCCTGCAGTAGCGCTGCTGACAGGGCGGGGAGTGTTTGGCTTTAGTTTGAGTAATCAGGGCAACCAATTCTACTGAGAGCAAGGCTCAGTACAAATCCCTGTGCGCGTGCTCGTTGCGCAGGTCTGCTGTCTCACATATGCCCCCCGCTCCTCGTCTGCATGCGTCAGTGTGATCTCAGAGTCTCACAGTGCAGCACTGCGCTCATTACTCCACTGCTGAGACTTAATCAGAGTCTTGGCTGACAGAACAGTACAGGGATGTCTTCACGATCCAGCGGTAAAGTTTCCGATGGCTGTGTCTGTGATGTCTCACCACAGGAAGTATAAAAGAAGGGAGGTTTACATGGAAGTGCTTTGGAAAGCATAACTGGAGTTTTAAGCAGGCGGAGGGATGATGTGTTTTTGTTGATGTTACTCACTCAGTTTATATACACTTGTTTTATTTGAGCTTAGTGTGAGAGTCTTTGCTGTTTTTTACTGTTCTTTCTCCTGTCTTTGCTCTCAGTTTCCTTGGGTGTACACAGAGTGGAGGAGGTGTGACACAGGTGTCACTGTTAGTGCATAAAAGCTTTCCAATGAGAGAGCGGGTCATAAGAGGAAGTCACACACTGGTGCAAACAAACAAGCACGAGTTGTTGTGGTGGAAAGCATGGATCGCCGCCAAACTGCTGACCCTTTATTGTATTTTGCGTATATTCAACACATGTTTACTGTGATTACACGGACATTATGCACGAGTAGGTAATGGGTAATAAAGTACTGATTTGTAAATAACCTGAGCTTATTATAATATTATGATGCAGTTTATTTATCACTAACTTGCCAGCACATTCTCTTTATAAGATATAACGGGTATTGGGGACAACTTGAAAGAGGGAAGGTCAGAGGTCACATGTGACGTAATATTTGGATACAAACCATAATATAATATTTAGAATGTCCATACACCAGGATCACTTTCTAAATGTTGCCAATACAAACAAAGGCAGTAGAATTTAAGCATAATTTTAAAGATTTGACCTTGAAGAGGAGGTCAGAGGTCCAAAGTAGTGTGATAGAGTTTCCATATATCATTTCTTATATGTTGTCAGTGGAAACAATGGCAATAGGAAACATAGTTTTAAATAACTCTATAGAGCATTATTATCACTTTGCACTTCAGATCAATCCATTGCCTTTCGGGTCAGATCGTGGCTCAAGAGTTGGGAGTTCGCCTTGTAATCGCAAGGTTGCCGGTTCGAGCCCCGGCTCGGACAGTCTCGGTCGTTGTGTCCTTGGGCAAGACACTTCACCTGCCGCCTACTGGTGTTGGCCAGAAGGCGCGATATGGCAGCCTCGCTTCTGTCAGTCTGCCCCAGGGCAGCTGTGGCTACAACTGTAGCTTGCCTCCACCAGTGTGTGAATGTGTATGTGAATGGGTGGATGACTGGGTGTGTAAAGCGCATTGGGGTCTCTAGGGGGGGCTAGTAAAAGTGCTATACAAATACAGGCCATTTACCATTTATACGGTACTTTCTGTAAGCTGACAATACACGCCACACTTGTAGTTTTTTTTTAAGTTATAAAGCTTTTTGTCAGCTTTCAATAAAGAAATGGTTAAGTTGACCCTGAAGACCCTAACCCAGAAGGAATGACACACTAAACAGTACAAAAGCCCTGATTGGCAGAGGTAACCAGTGTAGTTTTTTCTGAAATTTTCAGGTGGCGAAGAGTGGTATCATACAGTGTCGATGGGAAGTGCGCTGTGAAATGACACTGGACGCGATCATGTTTTGCTTGTGTGAGAAATTGTGTCAGTTTATGCTGCTGTTATTGTTGCACGTGACTGGATATTGGAGTGTGTAGTATGCAGTAAGTGGTGGATTGGAGTAGCTGAGGTCAGTGTGGCATGGCAGCTGTGCAGCTTAGGAGTGTGCTGCGGAGCTGCATTGTATGAAGTGTCAAACAGAAGAAATGTGATATGTTTAAACCGTAAAGCATTCTTTGAGAATTAGCACCTTCCTTTCAAAGCTGATGGAGAGAGCACATGGAGCCAGGTATCATTTTACATGTTTATGTGCAGGTCAGGGGAAAGAACCTCACATCTTTGCACACCCTTCATAGCTTACACACATTTAGCCCAGTAATCACCTTATAATGCTTTCCTCTAGGGTTCCTTATGCGTCTCTCTCGATGTAGCCAGTTCTTTGACGTTGCACGCTTCCCTTCTTCATCACCTTCTGTCAGAATCCACAACTTGCTCCTCCACCTCCCGCTCTTTCACCTTTCGCTCACCCTCCCTGCAGCCTGGTTTATTCGGTCCAATTAAAAGCAGCTGCTTTATGATCTCAGCTGTCCCCCAGCTCGAGCTTCAGCACGGTCAGAGTGACACAAAGAACAGCGCAGGTAGCTTCACTGCCACAGACTCTAAACCATGTCAGGTTCCTGGAACAGGCGGAGTGCTTGGGCTGGTGTTTTGGATTCCTACTCTGTGGTGAGTGCCACCTGGCTCCGTGTCCTGTGAGAGAGAATCCCACAGAGCTTCATGGTTATCCCAGAGCTTTGTGTGTGTGCGTCTGTGCTTGTTGTGAGCTGCATGGGTGGGGAAAGAGAAAGGGAAAGACGTGCTCTTCTGCTGTAGATTTGGAAGATGATTTTTGAGGTGTTTTGGTGGTTTTTATGCCTTTAGTGAGTGGACAGGATTCTTCTTCTTCTGTTAAGATGCTTAGGTCCATGGTTCTTTTGCCTTAGCCCATTTGGGGAAGTTTAATAGCACAGAGAGGTGAACTTTGAATAAACATGCAAACTTGTTCTTGCCTGATTTGCTATTGCTTTAGATTAGCTTTTGTATTCTTTAGTTTAAGGATTATCTTTTTTAAGCTGTAGTATGATGACACATTGTGTGTCACTGTCAAAAAGTCATTGCACTATGAATGTTTTTAAAGCTGAGTCACATGGCTCAGCAGTATGCTCCTAACAGGCTGTTTCTAGTCAGTCAGAAGTGGTCTCTGGGCTCCATTTGGGATGCTAATGTTCACTAGTAGAAAACAGGCCTA
Organism: Diplotaxodon limnothrissa; assembly: GCF_057381915.1. Taxonomy (NCBI): domain Eukaryota; kingdom Metazoa; phylum Chordata; class Actinopteri; order Cichliformes; family Cichlidae; genus Diplotaxodon; species Diplotaxodon limnothrissa. The sequence goes on along the minus strand of NC_140617.1, from coordinate 33,780,581 downwards.
AAACAAAATATACTAGTGTGACTGATCTGTTGCAGTACACTGCATAAATGGGCACTTCTCTAAACTTGGGTGTCTTAACATGGAGGTTTATGGGGAATTACTCACTTTTAGAGCGAGCCTCAAGTGGCCTTTTGAGGAACTGCAGTTTGTGACATTTTTGTGCAAGAGAGCCAAAGTACAGCACAAGCGTCATTCTGAGAGACACACACGTCATTCTTTAGTCATTAGCTTTATCTTTAAATGTCATATATACTGTATATATACTCTATTTAATAGCTCAGAGGCAGCTAAATGTAACTGTATTCAGAGTTACTGAAGCAGGAGACAGCGTTGTCTGTATTTTCAGCTGTGTATTAATACACATGTGTTGCCCCGGTGAATATTCGCATTTGCACAACAGAGAAGAGGAATAAGATGAGTCTGATTTTTTTGGACATACAAAACACTTGTTATTAAGAGTTGTTCATCTTTTTATTTGTGCGTTCAAAAATATTTCGAATCTAACCCGACCTTTATTTTTAAGACATGCCATCAGTCGGTTGGATAAACTCGTTTTGTTTTACTTTGCACACATGCACTCTCTCACACATTGACACACATGCCAGTGGCAGCTCGGTGACACCACAGTGCTCACTGGGTCAGAAGCAATAGACGGAGAGTGGTGCTGAGGCAAGAGATGAACAGAGAATGAGGAGGATGAGAGAGGACGCCTTGAGGGGAAGAGGGAGGAAGGAGTGGGAGAAACATATCTTTGGGTGGATGGCATTGGCATCTAATTGTTGCTATTTGTTTGCCATCATCAGTAGGCTCAGATATTTGTTTATTGTGCTCGTCTACTCCTCTTTCTGCTCCTCTCTTCCCTTCTTTCTCAAGCCATCAATCCCTTTTATCCCCCCTCCATCCCTGCTGCTGTCAAGACAGCCCAAGCAAATGGCTCCTCTCTCCCCCACTTCCCAGCTTCTCTTCCTCTCTCCTGCTCCTCGCGGTCCCTCACTCTCTGTCTTCCTCAATAAAGCCCCTTACATTATGTGGCAAGTGAGCACACAGTCCCATACAATACCTCCTGAGGCACCATGGGAGAGATTTCTATATAAAGACGGATAAAGCGAAGGGCTGGGCTGCAGATCGGGCGAGAGTCAGGGAGGTCACATACACACAATAGCAGTCTGAGATGGATGAGGGGAAGAAAGAGCAGTAACTGAGTAACGGGACAAGGTTAGGTTCGGTAGGCGAGGATTTCAAGATGCAGACACCAGCAGTGTTGGAGGCGGGGGACGTATTGCAGGTGCTGGAGGTTTGTGAGGCTCCGGAGGAAATTAAAGAAGTTATTGTCACCACATTAGAAGAAGGTTCTAATACTAACTCGACTCCAGTGACCAGCTGTGGAGCAGGAACTAAACCAAGCCAGGTAAGGCTGACAGGTCTCTGCGACTCAGCAGAGACGACGCTCTGTTGTTTTTAGCAAGCTGTGTTTGCTTTTCATGCTCAGTGTGGCTTTATTTCCTAATGCAATCATTTGCATGAGTCCGGACACACGTCCAGTCAGGTGGAACGTGTACTTCACGGTATAGCAGGCATGTATTTGGTGTGTTGGTCTGCTGTAACATTGAACACAGCTGCACCACAGTATTCTTGTAAATGCAGCTGATGTGGAAAGAACACTAAAACATTTGTACAGTCTAATGGCCATTGAGCGGTGGCACGCTTGGCATTTATTTTGACTTAATATAATCTTTGCTTTCACTGCGCAGTTCTATGTGCCATCAAGTAGGAAATGAATTTTTTTGGTCAATAGCAAAACCAAAGCAGAAAGAGTGCAGCTCTGCTGGGTTTCCTCCTCAGGCAGCAGAAATGGTGGATGCTGGAACAACCACAGCAACTGTTTGAAGTCTACCTGACAGAAAATATAGCTCTGCTAGTGGAGGAGGCAAAGAAGAAGAAGAGGGATCAAAGTGAGAAAAAACCAAAGTAAAAACAAGCTGACTCGATGAATCTGAGACTTGAGACTGTTCAAGAGGCTCATTCATTTGGCACTTTTTCCAACTAGAGAAATACGTGGCAAAGCCTGACTAGTTATTTTTCCTATTATAGGAAATTCCTATCTCAGTTTTTCACTGGTAGCATAAGGAAAGCTTAGTTACCTCTTCATGTCAGGTATGACAAACACATGTAGGCATTTCAGAGCAGTTCTAGCATTCATTTGGACTCGTGTTTCTGATATCTGTTTCTGGTCTTCACCAACTTTTTATCTGTGGCTTTTTATCTGACAAATCCTTCATTGTGTTTATCAGCTAACGGCTAGCTTTATCTGGTTGTTTGGTGCTATGTGGAGTAGGATGGAGGGGTAAATGTACAGCGGGTATTTAGATCTTTTTTGTTGAAAACAGTTGCCATTGTTAACCTTGGTCATGCAGACGAGCAGGTGAAAGTAGTTATTAAAAGCCTTATTTATGGCTGGCATGTACTTGAATCTTGATCTGAAGCTAAATGACTGACACTGTGGCTTTTGAGGTGGGGATAGGACTCTATGAATCATGTTTCTGCATCCACTCTACAACTACCCCCTCATGATTACCTGACATCGTGTATAACCCTGTTAATCATACAGCAGTTTGGCTCTTTTTCATGTGCCACTCAGCTGTCAGTCTCCTGTTGTCTAACACTCCCTCCTCTATCCCGCGAATTAGTCAAAGAAACTTTTTTAAGTGCTTTGCTTCCTTGTCCAGACAAGTTGTTGGCAGCCGCACACGCTGTCCGCACTTTAAACAAAGGAGGTTTTAAATTGCTGTGAAGAGCTCTTTGGAGCAGCTTGATGCTATATTTTACACACACACATGCAGACACACACACCTTGCCTCCCAGGAGTCAGTAGAGTGCACTTGTTCCTGCCCTGAGTGAGGGGCTTTGTTTGCTGCCCACTTAGAGCTGAACAGAAAACAGGCTTTTAGTGAACATTTGATTTACTGTGAGAAACAATAGCTGTTATTTATACTCTGGTGGACCTAGAAGGCAGAAAATACTCAAGTGAAAGCTTTGTAAAAGTGTCCTGGCTGACACGGCATGCACTATATATATAAATATATATATACACCTGTGTCAAACACACATGGAGCTTTCTGAGTCTGTTTTGCTCTGTTATCACTCTAATAATTTCTTAACTACTCCACTACTTGCAGCAGAAAAAGGGAAGGCAGCTCAGGGTTTAGGTTATTAGTGAGCTGGCAGGCTGAGTTGAAAGCTTATGGCAGTTATTTCACTTGTAAAGAATTTCTGCAGGTGCAAAATGTGTTGGTTTCTCCCACTTATACAGCAGAAATGGGTTGATGTCTCACCCAGGGCCACTACTTTGGCAAAAACAGCTGGAACTGTCACACAGTTTCACATCAAAAGCACCCCAGAGGCCTTTTGAGCAAAGCAGTTCAGTAATGCAATACGATGCATCCAAACACGGGCTCGTGTGCAGCTCAGATCAGCCTCTCTGGATGCGTTTAAAGCTCAGCAGATACGGTATCGTGTTGCAACACTTAGTTTGCTGCCTCACCAATAAATTTCTCTTTTCAAAGAAATGCTTTCAATGTAAAAACTACACCTGCTGCACCTGCCGTGCTTTCCATAGTGTCTCTACTCAGCTGATTGTTATGTCTCACTACATTGTTTGCTGGGTGAAAGATTTGTGCTTTGTTGGAGGTTGCTGAAGTACCTCTGTTTTTGATACAGAGTTATCATTAGATCTCATTCTGGGGGTTTGTCTCATTGTCGTGACAGAGAGAATGTAAACGTGTAACGTCTCTGTCACAATTTTGTTAGTGATTTTTTTGATTTTTTTCAGTACCAAATTCAAAGGTTCTTGGCTGACGAAGGGCAGATTGCTGACTTTGGGTTAGGAATGAGTTGCTGCCTGAAGTTGATGAGTTAAAGTATCAGGGTTAAGCCGGGGGAAGAGTGAAGTGGGAGATTAATTGCAGTGCACTGTTCTGATTAGTTGTGGTAATTAGAGCTGAGCATGAAGAACAAGACGTCTACTTTCTGATCTTAACCTATCACCGTGAGCTGTGTTCTGTGACAAAAAAACCCAAGACACACTGAAAAGAATCAGTTTCTGTGCCGGCCTATAAAAACTTCAGTTTCCTGCTGGAATAGTTGGAGGTGGTGGCTGGGAAGAGTGTGGTCTGGACACTTCAGCTTAACTCCTAGATCCTGATGAGTGGCACAGTAGACGTTGGATGGATGGAGCAAGGGCAGTGGTCACACATAAACAAAAAAAAAATAAAAATTAAAAAGTCTATTGGTGGAAAACAACTAGTTTTGATTGGCTGGAAATAAAAAAATCTTCTCTTTTTCTAGAGTATTTTAAAATCTCTCAATCAGGGTTCAAAATTCTACCATGTGCTTCTTATCATTAAGTTAAAGGTTGTTTCATTTTGGCTGCACAGTTGAGAAACTGTTACTGGCAGTTCAGGAATGTGTGGTTATATTTGTAAAGTTGCAGCCTGGAGTTATTCCCGTGCGGACACGTCATTTCAGATGTTTTCGTCATTGTTTGTCACCCAGTCTGCATCCAACAAATCACTGCAGATGTAGGACAAGAGCAGACCTGACAAGTGTTCAGCTGCCGTGTGTGTATGTAGTCACGAATGGAAGATGTGTTGGTCTCTCCGTCTGGCCCTTGAACTGGCCTGGCTTTGCCTGCCCCTCTGGATCAGTCCCTTTCCTCGTTTAATTGGCTTTCCTATTGTTGAACATTCTTGTCATGCTCCTGCCCTTTTCTTCCTGCGTCTTTGTTCCCTTTCTCTTCTCACTTTTCCTCTCTGTTTCACCTATTTTCATATGATGAATGGGTCTGGGCCTCCTGCGAGGCTGCCGGTACTGAACCAGATCAGCCTGTGGTGATTGGTTAATCCCATGATGAAATGTGGGTCACTGATGTCTATTTTTAGTCACGCTGGCAGAGGGAAAGCCCAGGTATGGTAATAGGCATCCAGCAAAAATCCAGCTCCAAATTTTAGGAGCAGTGAGCCGACTGAGGGGAATGTCGGCAGGTTTGCTTTATTTTAAGTTTTGCTGATTTAACAGTTCAATGATTTTTGTCTATGAGACCAAGAAGAAAAGTGGAAACACGTCAGTGGACATCTGTTTTTCCTTTTCTGTTTTGGGGGTATGTGATGATAGAGTTCTTGATGGAGTAATTTATGCGGTGTGAGATTCAGGTGCTCGAGGCAAGGGCAACGAGCGATGAGTGTACAACAGCCATGAGGCTTGAGAAGCTGTGATTCATGTTTCCCCCTGGGTGTTGTCGAAGTACACTGTGGTTAGAGAGGCAGTCTTCCTTACAGCTAATGCCTATCGATTCACTTCCTCACAAACACGCACACGGCATGCTTGGCTTGACTTAGAGAGCGAGCAGACAAGAATCAGATGCTCTGTACTCGGCTCAGCATGGGTCAGCGGGTCAGTGGTTGTAGGTTTTCTCATTCAGACACTGGAACATTTCAAAATTAAAGCTGCCCTCACTTATCTTCTGTGCTGCTGTACATCTGTCTTAATCTGAGCAGCAGCAGTTTAACATTGGCTGTAATAGTAGACTAAGCAGGGGAAGTTCATATAGCACATTTTTCCATACTTTAGGGGAAAAACTGATGACGTGTGATGTAAAGCCCCTGTCCAGGTACACCGGTTGTCAGTCTCTGCTGATATCTGCCAGTGCAAAGACAAAATAATGACTTTAGCTAACTTTAGATCTCAGCTGCGGATAATTGCTTCATGTGAATTAAAGACCTGTTGCATAAGTCTCCACGGAGAAGCTGAGGGCTCTCCAGTCTGTCTCTTTCATTATTAATGAAGTGGCTGCAACTGTTCCACAAACAATCTGCACTCCTGTTGAGTGGACTAAAGCCTGTTTTATTAACGGTTGTGCATTTGCTTTGTGCTTTGCTATAGTCTGTTAATCTCCTTTAACTCTTAGGTTTAATCAGCTAAATCGATGTACAGAGTTCATCTGTGTCTGCTATAGTAAACAGTCGTTCCAGTAGTAGTATTCTGCAGTTTCTGGGGAATAACTGAAATTCAGTGGAGAAAAAGGACTTTTTCCACTTTGTTAGATATAAAAATACATCCACTGTCAGGCTACACATGTTCGTAAGTCTTACATTTAGTTGCTTATCATATTCAGTTCAATTTATTTATACTGCGCCAAATCACAACAACAGTCGCCTCAAGATACTTTATATTGTAAGGTAGACCCTACAATAATACATACAGAGAAAAACCCAACAATCGTGTAACCCCCTATGAGTGAGCACTTTGGTGACAGTGGGAAGGAAAAACTCCCTTTTAACAGGAAGAAACCTCCAGCAGAACCAGGCTCAGGGAGGGGCGGGGCCATCTGCTGCAACCGGTTGGGGTGAGAGAAGGAAGACAGGATAAAAGACATGCTGTGGAAGAGAGACGGAGATTAATAACAAGTATGATTCAGTGCAGAGAGGTCTATTAACACATAGTGAGTGAGAAAGGTGACTGAAGAAGAAATACTCAATGCATCATGGGAATGCATCATATGAGTCCGTTTTTATGACTGTAGCAGGTCAAACGTCAGACCATCTTGAGACTGCTTTCAGTGTTGAACCTCTTCAGAGAGAGACCAGTAAAAACAGGTGCCTGGGTGGTCCCCTGTGAGTGTTGGCGCTACTAAAAATATACCTCATGCATCATTTTTAAAGCTTTGTTGATGCTGTGGGGTTGTTTTTCAGGAGTTGGGCTTGCCCCTTTAGTTCCAATGAAAGGACCTCTTAATGCATCAGCATACCAAGACATTTTGGACAATTTCATGCTTTCATGCTCCCAACTCTGTTCCAACATGCACAAAACAAGGTCCATTAAGATGTGGATTAGGAATGGGATGTCGCTCATGTTACTATGCGTGTGAAGGCAAATGTGCAAATACCTTTTGCTAGAATAAAAATCAGGCTTGTTTGGTGATATTAAGGTAGTTCTAGACCAGCCTGATCCTATGATAAGGCTGCCCTTGTTGTTTAAAGCGCTATATAAGAACCAGTCCATTTTCCCATTCATCTGAAAGGTCCTGATAAAACCTTTTTACCTTTTTCTCTCATCATCTTGGCTTGTATGTGGGTGCAGACGTGGTCTTGTAGTGGAATTCTCTTATTAAAACTTGAGTATGCAGATTAACTGCAAAGTTTTCACCCTGAGGCCAGTGGGATACTTTCTGTTCCCGTGCAGCATCATCATCCTTTCAACCTCCTCAGTGGAATTGTTCATAATGTGTCTCTCCCATCTCTACAAGTCTCAGGCACATGTTATGGATATGAACCCGAAATATGCATTATAATCCACATTAGGTGCAGCATTTCTGGCCGATTGGTGGGTAAATCTGTTACTGAATTTACTTATAGCTGATGGCAGTTCATCATCTACCCTTTTTTTGCTTTTAGAGGCGGAACTCAGCGGCTCGCATGGTCATGTTAGAGGCCTGTTATGACTACAGCGTAAAGAGTTCTTATCTTTGTTATTCTAGCAGCTCTGCTCTGACACCGCTAACCATCATTATCTGCGGATGCAGTCCAGCCCAGACGTCAGCGTGTAGCCCAGTTGGCAGCTTGTGCTGTTAGCTTTTTCCACTTCCCATTTTTAGTCCCTTCTTTCTCACGTGCTTGGAAAGAGTCTCTCTTTCCTTTCAGCTGATGCTTCAGTCAAAGGTGAAAAACCACTTTAGAATGCAGTAACAGGTGATATCCATCTACAAGTGTATGTTAAGCTAAAGAGAAGTGGCTCAAACAGAGGGGAAAACCATCCATCTGTCAATCCATCCTTTTTTTCCTTGACTAAATGATGTGAATAGGGATGGCTTCAGAAGGCAAGTACCATCCAATGTTTACTAGAAATGGAATGCATCTTATTGACCGCTCACTGCAAGACACCCTTTAACCATTTTCCAACATCCACGGCCAGCTTACAATCAGTCTTTGGACTGTGGGAAGAATCTGGAGGGCAAGGTTGTGTTTTTTTAATGACCTTTGACCTTTGTATTTTCACAGGATGACAACTGGGGTGAGACCACCACAGCCATCACGGGCACCTCGGAGCACAGCCTCTCTCAGGAGGACATCGTTCGCATCACAAAGGATCTGGAGGACAGTGTGGGGCTCGACTGCCGCCGTTACTTCACCCGGACCCTGGCAATAATCTTAGGCCTGCTGGTGTTTCTCACGCCACTGGCCTTTCTGGTGCTACCCCATATCCTCTGGCCAGACAAGCTGCAGAGCTGTGGGACGGCCTGCGAGGGCCTCTTCATCTCTGTGGCCTTCAAACTGCTCATACTGCTGCTGGCTGTCTGGGCGCTCTTCTTCAGGCCAGCGCGGGCAGGACTCCCAAGGGTCTATGTATTCCGGGCACTACTTGCTGTACTGGTTCTGCTCTTTGTGATCTCCTATTGGCTCTTCTATGGAGTCAGGATACTCGACTCACAGGTGAGCTAAGAGAGGAGAAAACTGTACGTATGAATGAAAATTCATTGAGTACTACACACACATACGCACAGAAACAAAGGTTTCAGTAGCATGAGTACTGCAGTCACATTCATTTTTAATGCCATCAGAAGCTCAACAAAGCCACAAACAGCTAAAACACAGATATTTGATTTCCCAGTGCTGTGTGTTTACTCTGTGAGCCATAATTTAAAATCCTTGTAAGTCCCTGATTGAGAATCCCTGTAGGAATACACACTTTCAAAGGACGGTGTTTCAGCCGTCCTTTGAAACGCTGCTAAATATTTATATGCTCTACATCTAGTCTCACATGTGTTTATGCCTGGAAGACTATTTTAGGCATAATCTGTGCTTGGAACTGTGTTGGGACATATTTACTATGCAGTTATTTTATTAGATTTGTGTTTACTTTACATATAAAGTAAATCGGTCACAAACGATTCCCAAAAATCCTAACTGTTGATAGGACGAGAACTACCAGGGTATCGTGCAGTACGCCGTGTCGCTTGTGGACGCTCTCCTCTTCATCCACTACCTGGCCATCGTCCTGCTGGAACTGCGGCAGCTTCAGCCGTGCTACTCCGTGTGCGTCACACGCTCCACAGATGGCGAGACAAGGCACTACAACCTGGGACAGCTCAGGTAAGGAGCACAGAGTGACTCAATTAAATGTAGACATTCTCTTCTTTTAGCATCGTCTTTGAATAAATTTGTGTTTTTCATGACGTTAGTTCGAGGGTAAAGCATTAACAGTGTGAGCAAGAGGGAGTGTTTGAGGTAGGTTTTTGAGGGAGTTCTTTCCAATAAAATGCACACATTGACATATTTGGCAGCCAGGCTTGCCTCTAGTGGCCATCAGGGGAACTGCAGTTTTGCAGTTCCATTTGCCTTTTGGTTTCATTTTTCTGGCCTACTTGTTCTCAGAGGGTTAAAATGAGATGTGACACTCTTTGCTATCGTAGCTTCCATGTCAATCGGACTGGAAAGAAAAGCATATTTACATCCAAATGTGGCTCAGCGAGCTTTCAAATGCTTTGCTGTTGCTGATGAGAACTAAAAAGTCAACAACTTTATAAGACTTAGTGACACTGTGTTAGCAACCAGGAGAGAGAGGAAGAGATCAAGGGGAGATGAATTTAGGGAAAACAAAAGACGTCCGTGTGGGCGAGATGAAGGCAGAGGAAAGGACAGAAACTGGGGCACCTCAAGTTAGAGAGGTGGGAAAATAAGAGGCTAATAGCTGCTTACTAGCACAGAGATGGGAGTAAGAAATTCATGTAGGAAAGTCAAGAAAGAGAAGAAGATGAATATTAAGGAGTCATTAACACATAGATAGTAGAAATGATTATTATAAGGTAGAGCTGAAGAAAATGTAGAATGTATGAAAAAGGCACAAAGACAAAGTGCCTGATGTGGAGAGAAAACCATGCCAGAAGGAAAGAAAGGAGAGGGTGGGGAAGACTTCAGAGAGGAAACTCCTCAGAAAAGAGCTGCAGACACAGGGCGGAGTACATAGGAAAGCCCGGGAGACTGGAACAAGGAAAAATCTAAAGGAGGGACCAAAAAGGAGAATAGAGAACAAGGAACTAATAGTTAATGGAAAGGTTGTGCTGACGAATTGTAAAATGTTGTAAAGAAAGAAAGAAGGTGTGTGTGTGTGTGTGTGTGTGTGTGTGTGTGTGTGTGTGTGTGTGTGTGTGTGTGTGTGTGTGTGTGTGTGTGTGTGTGTGTGTGTGTGTGTAGGAAGGAACCGTCAAGACCAACCTTTTTATGACTTTATCGTCTCTGAGTAAAAACAGGAAGAGACCATTTTCAGCCAGACCCAGCAGCTCCCCCGTTGCTCTCTGCTATCAATACACAGCCCTTAGTCTGACATACCTTTTGCTTTTGGGTATCTAATAAAACCTGACGGATTTATGGATGGAGCTTTTTTTATGACCGGATAGGTGAAACACTATCTGTATACTGTATCTGCACTTATATTTTAAGGTTTATGTCTTCCTGCATTTTTGCCCATGGACTTCTATTTGCATATCCAGCCTCAAAATATTTAAAGATGTTTTTATTCATCAGCCAAAATGCACACTGAGACAGAAATAACTGCAGCAAGTCCATACATGAACGTGCAGTCAGTCTTGCATTAGCATTTTCAATTATGTTTATCTGGCTAACTCGCCGATTGCCACTAAATAACATCTGATCATATTCATGCAGGCGTCCAGTGCACCCGTTATAATTGTTACTCTGCTGTTTTATTTTACCTATTTACGCCTCTTGTCAACTCCACCACCAAAACTACTTCATGTCTTTTATTTTGGAATTACTGGTTTTGCTCAGATTTAATATTATTATATAGGGCTGTTCGATATAACGATATATACAGTGGGGCAAAAAAGTATTTAGTCAGCCACCGATTGTGCAAGTTCCCCCACTTAAAATGATGACAGAGGTCAGTAATTTGCACCAGAGGTACACTTCAACTGTGAGAGACAGAATGTGAAAAAAAAATCCATGAATTCACATGGTAGGATTTGTAAAGAATTTATTCATAAATTAGGGTGGGAAATAAGTATTTGGTCACCTCAAAGAAGGAAAATCTCTGGCTCTCACAGACCTGTAACGTCTTCTGTAAGAAGCTTTTCTGTCCCCCACTCGTTACCTGTATGAATGGCACCTGTTTGAACTCATCATCTGTATAAAAGACACCTGTCCACAGCCTCAAACAGTCAGACTCCAAACTCCGCCATGGCCAAGACCAAAGAGCTTTCGAAGGACACCAGGAAAAGTATTGTAGACCTGCACCAGACTGGGAAGAGTGAATCTACAATAGGCAAGCAGCTTGGTGTGAAAAAATCAACTGTGGGAGCAATCATCAGAAAATGGAAGACATACAAGACCACTGATAATCTCCCTCGATCTGGGGCTCCACGCAAGATCTCATCCCGTGGGGTCAAAATGATCATGAGAACGGTGAGCAAAGATCCCAGAACCACACGGGGGGACCTGGTGAATGACCTGCAGAGAGCTGGGACCAAAGTAACAAAGGTCACCATCAGTAACACACTACAACGGCAGGGAATCAAATCCCGCAGTGCCAGACGTGTTCCGCTGCTGAAGCCAGTGCATGTCCAGGCCCGTCTGAAGTTTGCCAGAGAGCACATGGATGATACAGCAGAGGATTGGGAGAATGTCATGTGGTCAGATGAAACCAAAGTAGAACTTTTTGGTATAAACTCAACTCGTCGTGTTTGGAGGAAGAAGAATACTGAGTTGCATCCCAAGAGCACCATACCTACTGTGAAGCATGGGGGTGGAAACATCATGCTATGGGGCTGTTTTTCTGCCAAGGGGACAGGACGACTGATCCGTGTTAAGGACAGAATGAATGGGGCCATGTATCGTGAGATTTTGAGCCAAAACCTCCTTCCATCAGTGAGAACTTTGAAGATGAAACGAGGCTGGGTCTTCCAACATGACAATGATCCAAAACACACCGCCCGGGCAACAAAGGAGTGGCTCCGTAAGAAGCATTTGAAAGTCCTGGAGTGGCCTAGCCAGTCTCCAGACCTCAACCCCATAGAAAATCTGTGGCGGGAGTTGAAAGTCCGTGTTGCTCGGCAACAGCCCCAAAACATCACTGCTCTCGAGAAGATCTGCATGGAGGAATGGGCCAAAATACCAGCTACTGTGTGTGCAAACCTGGTAAAGACCTATAGTAAACGTTTGACCTCTGTTATTGCCAACAAAGGTTATGTTACAAAGTATTGAGTTGTATTTTTGTTATTGACCAAATACTTATTTTCCACCCTAATTTACGAATAAATTCTTTACAAATCCTACCATGTGGATTCATGGATTTTTTTTTCACATTCTGTCTCTCACAGTTGAAGTGTACCTCTGGTGCAAATTACTGACCTCTGTCATCATTTTAGGTGGGGGAACTTGCACAATCGGTGGCTGACTAAATACTTTTTTGCCCCACTGTATCGGATGACGATATAAAAATGTCTATCGTTTGTTTCATGATGTCGCAAAATAAACTGTTTACGGCAATATTTTTTCATCGTTTTGATGGTCACTGTAGTGGCTATATAAATTTCTTAATGTTCTCTCTTTCTCTTATATTTTATATAACCACACGACTGATGGACAAGCGCCTGTTTTTATGCGTTGTGGTTGGCAACAACGACGGTAACAGCATCGCGTGTCCGCTTGTTTATGTTCCACATAAACCTTTCACAATAAAGCTCAAGATCCTGTTGAGACTTTTCAAAATAAACTGAATCACGTGAAAGAGCAGATTATTTACGGATGAGAATTAAAAAAGAGCCACTAGGTGCTAAAAAAATAAACCTTAGACTCAAACATTAGAACAGGCTTTTCACCGCAGCACGCTGTGTAATAAATGCTCACAAAGAAAACGGCGGCCGTTACAACTTATGTCTAAAAATGTATAGTTTCATACATCGGTTAAAACACTCGACTCCAGCTACATGACGCGCAGCTGGAAACACTTCCCGCAAGTCGAGCTGCCAGAGATTCACAGAATTTACAGAACGTGTTACATTTTTGTGATTTATATCGTTATCGGGACGATACAATTCTTATATCGGGATATGAGATTTTGGTCATATCGCACAGCCCTATTGCTCTAAGTGTTTAAGGGGTTATTTGTCCCAGGCGTTCATTGGCACCATTTTGGAGCATTGGTGCCATTGTTGACTAACAAATTGAAGAACTTTGCACTGAAACACTCCATCCACACATCTTCTACCATTTATCCAGATGTGGGTCGTAGGCACAGCAGTCTAAGTAGAAATGCCTATGACCCCTTTCCCCAACCACCTCTTCCAGCCCTTCTGGGGGGACACCAAGGCATTTCCAGGCCAGCCGAAAGACACAATCTCCAGCATGCCCTGAGTCTGCCCTGAGGCCTCCATCCAGTTGGACATATTCAAATCGCCTCACTCAGGAGGCATCCTAATCAGATGCCCACACTACCTTAACTGGCTCATGTTGATGTGGAGGAGTAGCAGCTCTACTCTGAGCTGCACCCAAGTGACCTATCTCCTCACCCTATTTCTAAGGGAGCGCCGCTGCCACCACCTTTCAGAGGAAGCTCATTTCTGTCACTCATATCCACGATCTCATTCACTACCCACAGCTCGTGGACATACAATAGATGAGGCTACACTAAAACTGAAAACTTTGGTACAGCATCCACATCACTGTCTGTCAAACATGGAGTAGCAAAGGGTGGCTACTTTCAGGAATCTACAATATAAGACATATTTAGAGTTATTTATTAATTTTGCTACATAATTCCATATATCTTGCTTCATATATTTGATGTCTTCAGTATGTATCTACATTGTAGAAAGTAGTAAAAATAAAGAAAAACCATTAAATGAGAAGCTGTGTCCAAACTTTTGACTGGTAGTGTATGTTCCTCCACACTACGTTTCTAACGTTAACCGTGTACCGTGTACATTAACCTCATGTTTTACCTGAATTGAGAAAGGATGTATAATGTAAATAGAATTGGTCCTAGCACAAAACCATTTTTTTGTTTGGAAAAGCAGGATGGAAATTTTTTAACTGTTTTTTGAACATTTCTGGCTCTTTTCAGACTTTTTAAAAAAAGTAATCAGTAAGCTAAAATGTGGGGAAAAAAGAAATAAAATTGCTAAGCATCAGCAGGAACAGGTCAGACAAGTTAAAGCGTTTATTGGTCTGAGCGGTGTGTTCGCCGGTTGCCTTGGGGGTGTCGTCCTTTTGTAAGCCTTGCCATTCATCCCTGCACGGCCGGCAGCAGGCCCAGCCTCACTCTGTTGTCCGTCTGTGACTGTAAACACACAGCTAATTAGTGCTCCCTACAGACTGCAGCGCGGCATCTGGTCAGCCTGACGCGCACAGCCATACACAAACGGAGGCACGCCTGTGTGTGTGTGCATGGATAATTGCACCATATACATGCAAATGACAGATTTGTGCACACATTGCCTCAAACACGAGCAGCGTATCATACAGAGAATCCCAGACACACTAGTGGGTGTTATGTTTTCCCAGCCAACCTCTCGTGTATGTTCTCTATTAACAGGCGGTGGCTGGTGCTGCTCACATTCCTGCTTTTCTGGCATCCATCCTCAGCCTTATCATAATGAGGACCCTATCCTGGGCCCTCAGGCCCCGGTGGCTTGTTTCTGTCTGCCTTTGATGCCAATCTGAGGGCCAGAGGAGGTTTTTCTTTTTTTTTTGCTTCGTTGTTTGACCGGATGAGTCGAATACAGAGTGCATTCATTACCAAGTTGTTAAGAGAGGAGTGGTTTAAACACATTCACAGTTGGGGGGACTTCCCTCTTACCGAGCATTCCTGTGCATCAGAACAGTGATCAATCACCTCGCTCTCAGAGGATCTGGTTTATGATTGAACTGCAAAGTTTTAAGAGAAGGTTCTTTATTTCCTTCTCTGAGTTTGCATTCTCCTTGCTCTGTGGGCCCAGTTGAGCTCCTCGGTTTGAATTGCTTTGTGTCATGTTTGCTCTGCTTAATAATTGAATGAACTTGGGAAGAAGCAGGGACTGACTCACTATTTACGTAAGTTACAGCTAAACAATGGTGCTGCCTAGTGTGAGTGCTTAATGCAGCACAGGGCTGTCTGGGTGTTATCACACTTTCTGCTGCCTCTTTGGCGAAAATGAGCGCCGACTCCACTCGTGCTAAAATAATCAATACCCTGTGATTTATTTGTTTTTCTGCAGCTGGAGATCCCATTAGAGATTATCTCCTAAAATCTTCAGAGTTTCTCTAAATGCGTATGTACACTTTCTTTTTGAAATATCAGTAAACAGTGTGTGAGCCTAACACCTGATTGTATAACTAGATAAAGAATTTTGTGTTAATTTGCTGTGTTTCTGGTCTTGAGGGCTTTTAGGCAACTCTCTGCTTCTTAGGGTCAGAAACATTCAAACAGAAATCAAGAACAAAGTGCTGTCTCACTTCCAAGTTATTGAAGTGGATGCAACAGGGTGCTAATCTCTGAGAATGATCACAGAGTCAATATTGATGCCATTATTTCTCGGTGATCTGGCAAATAAGTCCACCCATCTCATTCCCTAACTACCCTGCTGCGATCCGACAGTGCCGATCACTGCAACGCCGTGCCGCCGGGCAAAGAAATCATCAGACTGAAACTGCATGAATCCTATGCTAAATTTAGAGAATTAAGCTTGTTTGATTAGGAAATTGGCAAGACCACGCTTGTTTATTTTAAAGATCCTCCTGTTCAAGCATGTTGTACAACCTTTAGCTGTCATCTTAGCTCACTTAAACTTGTTTTGTTTTTCAAAGTCTCAATGAGATTAGTGGCAATGAAGGCAGCCCAAATAAAAAAGTCCAGCAAAAACACTGTCTCGAGATCTGTATCTTCACCGTGTTAGAGGACATAGTGCGAATGTGGTGTTTAGAGTCTTCTTCACTTTTCTCCAGTGTGTAACAAATCCTATGGATCGACATGAGGAGACATCCTCTGTCATTGAGAAGTATTTCTTAGAACTCTGCTTGCCTCTGGTGATGTTAGTGTGAGCTCACATACATGTGACTGTCATCAGATGGCAGAGCGGTAACAACGAATGACTTTTTAATGCTGCCTGGGTGATTTCCAGCTCTCTGTAATACGTCACATGACGCATTATTTAATGTAAGGTTTGCTTTAGAAGCAGGAATGTTAAAGGTCAGAAAAAGGATAT
This sequence comes from Diplotaxodon limnothrissa, assembly GCF_057381915.1. Classification (NCBI taxonomy): domain Eukaryota; kingdom Metazoa; phylum Chordata; class Actinopteri; order Cichliformes; family Cichlidae; genus Diplotaxodon; species Diplotaxodon limnothrissa. The sequence goes on along the minus strand of NC_140617.1, from coordinate 33,764,332 downwards.
AAGAGCTTTCATCAGTGAGTCTGTATTCATTTTGCCTCCTTTGGGATAATAGGAAGCGCATGCTGCAGACTAGCACGTGTTGTTGTTTGGGTTTATTAAGTTAGAAGAATGACACAGGACGGCTCACACAATGAATGAAAAGAGTCCAGTGTTGAGCTGTAAAGTCTTGTTATGTGCTAGTTAACAGCAGCATCTGCTGTCCTCCTTTCAGCCAAATGCAGGGTGTGAAACTGAGCCCATGATGTTGCTACAGAGTTGGTACAGTTGTTGAGACTAACTGTGAGTTAAAAGATATCATACGTAACATTTAGACTAATTAACATCTATGACAGAGTTATACTCATGATCATTCACACTCTTGTTGATACCTACACCAAAATCACTCGTTAACCTAGTGAGCATGTCTTTGGACCGAAAAGCCCCACAGGTACAGAGAGACATGCTAACTGTAAAACTATTGATGTGAAGCTATAATGTTTTGATATAAAACTGCAAACCTTTTCCAATCAGCGATCACATTTTTGAACCGTGACACGAGAGTCGGTATTTATAGTCAGCTGATATTAGCATGACTGCTGTAAAGTATTGGTAAACGCAAGTAAGGCTGTAGTGTCGCTGCTTGAGTAAGTGTGTCGTTTTGGCGTGATTTACCTTTTTATTTGAAAGAGGAACCACAGAGGAACTATATTATTATCAAGCCAGTGATTTATGACCTTTATCGTGTGAAAGTACTTTACCTGTGTGCAGGACCTGGCATGCTTAGTGATCCATGGTATAAAGTATCAGGGTCTGGGTTATACACTTCGAGCTCACTTTGAGTCTCTGGCTTCTCTTTCATGCTCGTGACTCCTTCTGTCATCTTTGCGCCTCTTGTAACCTCAAACCTCACTTCCTTTTCTTGGTTGGCTCTTAAACACCTGTAAGGCAACCTTCACCCTGCAGCTCGTAGTGGCCCCCCGTCTGATGTTTGTGAACATGCAGTTATCACCTGCTGCTGCTCACCATGTACATGAACAATTATATAAAGGTATAAATGTGAATAGCACTCCACGTCTCTTCTAGCTCTAGCTCTCCTTTTTTCCACCTCATGATTTGTCTTTTCCTCCAGGCTATAAATCACCCTGCCTTTTCAAATCTTACGTTTGCCAGGACGAGCAGTGAAAATAAATTGCATTAATGAGACATCGAGGAGAAGCAGAAATCCGATTTTCTGTCGCAGTCTTCAGCTCTGACTAATGCATTAATGTAGTTCCAGAGGATTGCGGGTCATCCGGTGATGAAGATCTGTAAATGTTTTTGTCACTGGTTCTGTTCTCTGTGTTTATATCTTCACTTAAATCTCGTCAAGCACAGCAGATCCACCTCTACACTGTGCATTATCTTCTAGACGTGCTGATATTCTGTTCTCCAAGGTGGTTTTTTTGTGTGTCTTTAAGAATCATTTCCACTTAGTCATTAAGTATTACTGTCAGATCTTTTCATTTCAGTTGCTGCACTGTTCCACCTTTGTTCCATATCACTTCCGTCCCCTCGCTCTGTCTCTCTCTCCCTGTTTTATGTTGATGGTACTGTTAGTCTGAAGAAATGCTAGAAGGGTTTTTCTTCACTCGCAGAAAGTTTTCAAAGAAAGCCAGAAATGTCTGTTGGCTAGTGCTTCCTCCTGCTTTTTGCCTTCTGCCTTTTCGCTGTGCGTTTGTATTCAGCAGGAAGGCTTGTAGAATTACTACGGCTATTTTCTAGTCTTTGGTGTTAAACATCCCGTGGCTAATGTTCCTCACGTCCTGCTCTCAGACCTGAAGCTCTCATGCTGGCCCAAAGCTACCTGAATTCCAAACTCAAACATTTCCTGTGGCTTAAACTTCCCTTTGATTTTCCCATTTCTTCCTCTGCAGTATTCAGCGGGCAGCTCTGGCCATCATAGAGCACTACTACTGTGACTTTCCGGTTCATAACCCAGCGCTGCTTTCCGCCTCCAAGTCCCGCTCTGCCAAGCATCTGGCTGGCCTCAAGGTGTACAATGTGGATGGTGAGTTCCCAGCAGCCCCTGCTGAGGGTGAGTGGGATGCTTCATGTCTTCAGTGATTTTGGTTGTTCTTTGTGCTCTGGGGTGGTGGAGTCTCAGAGGTCTGCTTTTCCTTCCTTATACTGATCTGTTTGGGCAAACTGTGTGTTTTACTTATTACAACTATCTGTTCAACAAACTGATTATTGTTCAGTCTTTAAAATGCTCACAGACACTGAATATTTCCCTGTTTTCAGACTGACCCACAGCTCAGATCTTTTATCCTGTCTTCCTTCTCTCACCCCAACTAGTCGCAACAGATGGCCCCGCCCCTCCCTGAGCCTGGTTCTGCTGGAGATTTCTTCCTGTTAAAAGGGAGTTTTTCCTTCCCACTGTCGCCAAAGTGCTTGCTCATAGGGGGTCATATGATTGTTGGGTTTTTCTCTGTATGTATTATTGTAGGGTCTACCTTACAATATAAAGCGCCTTGAGGCAACTGATGTTGTGATTTGGTGCTGTATAAATAAAACTGACTATAAAAATTGAATTGAATTGAAATCTATAGATTTAAATAGGATTTTGACATTTAAGAATCAGTGACATTCGGTAAATGAGTGATTAGACACCAAAACTGTTTCTCAATTCTTGTTAGTTTAAATGATGTGGATTAGTTATCTCATATTCAGATTTGTAGTTTGACCACTGACCCTTTTTAAACAACATGTATTTGATATTTGAATTGCCATAATGCCTTTAAACTCCAAGGATTCATATTCGCGCGTTGCCTATTTTTGGGTCCAACATTTAAACGTAACATTTTTAGCTAAAAAAGACCCAAAAAAAGTCTCCAAATCTTCTCATTTGAAAACTTTAACAGCAAGTTTGTCTAATGTTTTGCTTAAAAAGAATCCGCCTCAACTGTGATCCAGTCTTCAGGGTCATGTTGATTGTCTGGTCACAATTTCCCACACTATATAATGAGATATGACTTGTTTTGTTTAATGACAGAGCAGCAAGAGTCAGACTGAGAAAACCAGCAAATGTCCAACGATTGGCAACATTGTTCCAGTTAATTAGGCTTATTCGCTTAAATGGTTCTGGTCTGTTTATGACAATTAAACTAAATATGGCTGTCTCTAATTATATTTAATATAATATCTGCCAATATTTTGCCCTCATTTCAATGTAATGTGACCACTTAACTGGCAGAATAAATACATCTTTAACACCATTACACAGAGGCCACATTGTTTTTGAGTTAACTGTTAGAAACTGCGTTTTTGTGTAGCAGTCGTTCGCTCCAAATGACATTTCAAGTCTCTGCAGGTCGAATCTCCTTAGCTGTGCTGGAATGTGCTAAAACATATAACTGCCTGGAAGGAAGAAAATTGATCTGCAGTCTTGGCATAATTAGAAAATTGACCAGTGTAGTATAAAGCACAGGTGATTTGTAGCTGATGTGTTACAACATGCAAAAAAAGTGTGGCTATCTATATCGCCCCGGGCGCACCTTCTGGAGCAGGTGGAGTGTTTTAAACTTGCTCTTCTCTCTGTGTTTTTCCTCACACTGACGCTAACCCGTTAAGACATCTTTAAAGCTAACCTGAAAGCCTACCTGTTGGACAGTAAGTAAATGCAACACTGCCACCAATAAAAGTACCCTCACAGCCTGCTGGTGCTCGCTTTAAACAAAGATATTCCTTCAATGTACTTGAAATGAAAAGCCCCCACCTCCCCCACCCCACTTCCACCCACTCCTATTCTCTCTTTGCATGCCACAGGTTGATGAAAAAGTTCAGCGTTGTCCTTACAACAGCTGGCAGAATGCAACACAAACCCTCGATTAAATTATTGCAGTCCCTTAAGTGTACTCAAGCTTCACTTAAGTGCACTAACTCGACTCCCACCTCTCGGTTTGGTGTTTTATTTTCCTGCCATTTATTTCCCTCCTTTCTTCCTCCTCCTCTCAAATGTTCGTGGGAGGCGTTGACGGAGATGGCTGATAAATCAATAGCTATTACAACACCAGTATTCTCATTTCTCTCTCGAGCCTCATCCTCCTTCATTTTCCTCCCGCAGCAGCTGCTCGGGGACCCCTCCGTCGCTCTCATCGCTCTCTTGTCTTGAGCTTTTACTTCCTACTTCTTGCTTTCTGCGGCCACACTGCTACTGTAATAAATAATTCTGACTCAGGGACAGACGATAATCATTTCTTAATGAAAAACCGGTGAAGCTCTGAGCACAAAACAGCCGTAATACTCGATTAGACTGCGTCCAAATGGCTTCGGGTGAGCTTTGTGATTCCTGGAACAACATTTTAACTGTGTTGTTTAGTCAGCTCAAGTTTCTGTGACTGAACTACCAAATCAAAGAAGCGGAGTGAAATACAGTCACCGCTGTTACAGGTATTTCCTGTTGCAGTCATGAGTAATGGTGCCACTCTTTCAGGCAGCATTAAAAGTCTGATCTGCGTTTTGGATCGTCGTCCCACTTTCTTGTCTGATTGTATGACACATTCCTGAATCTGGAATATTCTCATTTCTGTACATGCAATGCTTCCTAATATCCATCGCCCCAGCGCTGGATATTATCTCCCCATTTCTTAACAGTTGGCGACAGTTCTGCTTCATCTACATACAGCCTAACATTGCTCAGACTTTAAAGAAAAGCTCTTTTTAAGCACGGCTGTTAACAAGATTAGTATCATTTTCACTTGAAAAGTCCACACAGCATTTCATGTGTCCACAGGTACCTAAGCAGTTACACACAATGACACTGTGTGAATAGTACAGGTGGGACTCACCACACATGAGATTCATGATTTTCAACATTTTGTGATACGTACATCTGTTAATAATATTTCACTGATGTAGCTTTAAACTGTGAACTGGTTGTAAACAGGATGTACGATCATGTGGTGTGGCCTTATGACTTCACAGTGTCGGAGAATTCCCAAGTTTATTTGTAAATTTGTGGCTTTAATCTCACAAATCCTTCTCCTAAACTATGAACCCCACTGCTCGGCTCGGTTTGTATTTGTTTTTGTTTTTTTCCAGTATCAGTGCCCCTGAGAAACCATCGTACTCCAGATTATTATTGTTCACACCAATGAATTTTCACATTTGAGAGATACAGTCTTGAACTATTGAAGACCCTCTAGACTACTTTTACTTCCACTCGACTTCTAACCGACACGTGTTTCTGTTGTAAGTGTGTCTCGTAGAGTTATTTGAAATCTTCCGTACAGAAAGCGCCACATGGCAAATTCCAAGTGCACCTTCCTTCCCCTGACATTTAGTGTAACGTTTCCCGCCCGTAAACCTCATGTCAGTGCAGTGATGCCAGGAGCAGAGTTGGGAGGGGGGGTCCATGAATTATTCTGTTCATGCTCGATCCCTGCCCCGCATTAATAATTCGCCAGCGCTGCCATCTTTTAACCTGCATTAACATCAGGCGGGGTTCATCAGCCGCCTCCAATTTCTAATTCTAAAAATGTAAACTTTTGAAGTTGCCCGAGACCCTCATTTAATTGCACTCCCCGTACCTCCTGAAGGCAGAGTAATGGAAGTGTTTGCATATCAATGGCCCGTACATGGGGGAAGGAATGTGTTTTGGATTTTCCACTGATGACATCGCTCGGAACAATAAAAAATTCAGACTTTGTGCGGCTCTTCTTGTCAGCTTCTGGGGTTTTAAGTGTTGCAGGTGATAAAAGGAAATGGACTGAGGTTTATGTGCATTAATAATCTCCCCCCTTCACTCTAACAGCAGCTTGTTCTCTCACATTGCACTCTGTGTCATCACCAAAGATTTCTTTCTTCCTTCACCGGCCGCTACCACCTGTGAACACTCTCATACATGCGTTTAACCCTTCCCGTCAATCTGATTTTGCCGCGGCAGGTCCCGGAAACAACGCAGCAGCGGGAATCGCCCATTCTCAGTCCAGAGCGATGATCGCAGCTGCCGCCCGCCGCAGAGACACCAGCCACAACGAGCTGTACTACGAAGAGGCCGAGCACGAGAGGCGCGTCCGCAAACGCAGAGCACGGTGAGTCGGTCAGATCAAAACGCGTTTCAAGCAGTAAAACACAAAAGCCTGCTGTTATTGAAACTGCTGTTGTTTGCTGTTTCCCCTCCCAGGCTGGTGGTGGCAGTAGAGGAAGCGTTTACACACATTAAGCGCATGCAGGAGGAAGAGCAGAAAAAAGCACCTGGGGATGTTATGGACCCTCGAGAAGCAGCACAAGCCATCTTCCCATCCATGGCTCGGGCTCTGCAGAAGTACCTGAGGACCACCAAGCAACAGCACTGCCACAGCATGGAGAGCATCCAGCAACACCTGGCCTTCTGCATCACCAACAACATGACGCCCAAGGTCAGTCCTGTGACCTCTACACATGGCATTCGGCCTTTCTTTGGGGGTCATTTCAGTGAATTATATTTATATAGTGTCAAATAAGGTAACGAACCTACAAGGAAAACAGAGAGAAAAACCCCAACAATCATATGACACACTACGACCAAGCAAAAGTGGGAAGGAAAAGCTCAATTTTAACAGGAAGAAACCTCCAGCAAAACCAAGCTCAGGGAGGGGCCATCTGATAAAGACAGGACATAACATGCTGTGGAAGAAGGCCAGAGATTAATAATAACTAATATTTAAATGCATTTTTATAATATAATGGTTTCATACTTCCTTCTTTTCCAGGCGTTCCTTGAGAGCTACCTGACTCCAGGTCCAACCGTTCAGTACAGCCGGGACTTCTGGCGAGCCCGTCAGTGGACGCTGATCAGCGAGGCGTCAGTCACCAGCGGCCTGAAAGACGGCACCATCTTCCTGCTCAAATGTGTGGACTTTAGCCTGGTGGTGACATCCAAGAAGATCCCCTACATCCAGATGTCCGAGGAGTACATCGATCCCAAATCACACAAGTTTGTCCTGCGGCTACAGTCGGAAACATCTGTGTAGGACGCCAGATGTTTTATTTTTATTTCACACCCTGTTGCTCTCCAATATTTTCATTTTGGGTTTTGCAGTTTTCAATTTTTACTTTTTTAAAAATATATTATATATGAATCTAGCTATCGCACACGTTTGAATATATTGATCTTTTATTGTTGATAAAATCGAAAAAAGAAGAGTTGCAGCAGGATTTTTGCTCACTGGATTCTGGACGCGGTTGAGTGCACATGCTCTGTGTGTGTGTGTGTGTGTGTGTGTGTGTGTGTGTGTGTGTGTGTGTGTGTGTGTGTGTGTGCGTGCGCGTGTGTGTGTGATGTAATTTTGTGTCAAAACAATCACCCCTTCAAACAAGATGGGAACAAGTAGCATTTAAAGGTTGACATCTCCACAGAGAGCAGTTTTTGTGTTGGATTTCCATGAGACGGACAGAGTAACAGGAGGAAAGTGTGTTGTTTTGTTGTTTTGTGTACACTTGGAAGTATTTGAATATTTTTGGACACCAAAAAAAATAAATGGACTTATATATACAAGAATGAAACAACTTCAGTTTCAGCATTAAATGCACATTCACATGACGGTGGGAATGATCTCAGTCTGCACATAAAGGAAGAGGCACGCCTCCTCAACACTTTTTCCTGACAGCTGAGACGTCACACTCCACCGTGTCCATCCTGTGGCGTGCGGCCCACGCCCTTGAGCGCTAATTTTAGCAGCCAAAGTTGGGACTCTTTGAGTTGTTTTCAGTTCCTCTCCAGGTGCAACGGAGCACAAATCTGAAACCTTTCCACTCCAGTCAGGAGCGACGCAAGCGTGCCGTGTTTGAACACCAGGGTGAACTTGGCATGAACCGGATAATAGGAGACGCACTGAGATGGACACGTGCCCAAAAACATTTGCCCTGCCTCAGCGGTTCGGTAACCTTCTCAGGGCTTTCATGTCGCCCACATCTGCCTGACGTGATGGAAGGGGAAGGCAGCGGGAAAGAGAGACCCAGCCATCATGTTGGAATTAAAAAGTACTACTGATTTCTCCAGACTTTGGGTTACAAAGCAGATGTATTCATTGTGTGTACATTCTCCTTTAGACCTCAGTTTTCAAATAATGGTTGAAGTTACAGGTAACACCTCTCCCACCTGGCGTGAGGTGGGCGTTAAGTTACCATTGTGTCCATTTTCACAGCACTGACCCTCCTTTTTCTAAACTACTGTCTGCAAACACTCCACGTTTCCTTTGTTTTGTTTGGGTTTTGACATATGTATGCACACGTGGTGCAAGTATGCACCTTTTACCTTTAACTTACCCCTGCTGCAATGCTTTTAATTTGAAAATTCAAGAGAAAATGTTAAATTTTCTTCCTCTGTAGTGAAGTGAAAACAGACATTAATGCTTAATTTGCAAGATGAGCAACTAAACAACTGGCTTAAACAAACAGCAACATGTAAAGTCTGATTCCATCTTTCAGGGCTCACAGGGTTTCATTATGTATGATGATAAATCACCAGAGTCTTTATCAGCAGTGAGAGCTGCGGCAGCAGGGCGGAACCTCCTTCCCAACTGGACTGTCTGGTTTTCCTTTACTGCCTCGTCTCACCCCTGTTGTCTGACAATTCCCTCGAGGTCAGTCCTTTCATGGAAGGCTCAGAAGGGATTCTCTCGCCTGCTGAATGGGTTTACACCGGCAGGCCAGAAAAATACAGTTAAATGAAGTTAAAATGACACGTGTCTGTTCCTCTGTTACTGTCGAAACTGATAAAACTGATCTGGTAAAATCACCAAAGAGAGGGGGAGAAAAAGAAGAGTCGCACTGAGCACGCTCAAGAAGACATGCAAACAGTATAGCTTTGCCTGAGAGCAAGGTTGTCCCCTACTGCCCCCTGGTGATGCAACACAGCATTGTCACTGCATCTTTTCAGACAAAAAGAAAAAAAACTACTGGTAATTTTATACTATAATTATTTCACTGTAAACAAAATGTTAAAACACCTGCAAAAAAGTCAGATACGTGCTGTTTTCTGTGTGACACGTCCACAGCAAATCTTTTTTCTTTTCTTTTTTTAAATTTTAAACACGTGTCATTGGTCAGATTTTGTACCAACTAACTAAACTTTGTATGATCCTGATGTGATGGTGCCTCCTGTTTTTAAACTGTATCTATTTATGTAAGCGTGTGTGTGTTTGTGTGTGTGCCATTCCAGTTCACACAACCAGCCCCAACCCGACCCCCTCCTCCACCATCTGTCACACTGCTGCCAAGTTACAGTCCTCTGTCATGGATTGGTTTCTGATGGGCGGTTTTCTGATAATGAACGTGACGTTGCAATGTAAGATGTGTTTCGATCTCACAGCGTTAGCGTTTGTAGAAAAAAATAAATCATTTTTATGAACATTTGTAAAGCTGCTGAGTACTGGGCTGCTCTTTTTACTTCCAGGATTACCTTAAGTGTTTGTGACGTGTCGAGGTAACCCAGGATTACGCCATCACAGTTCACACTCACTCTAACTTTTTTTTTTGTTAGATTTTTCCAGCAAACACATCACAGCCTGCTGTCCAACTCTACACCATGGCGATCCATTTTTAAATGTTCCCAGTTGTAGTCTTTTTTCCTTTCTTATCTCCATTTCTCACAAACTAACAAGTCTTCTGTTCACATCATCGCTATCTCCATATGCACTCGTTCGATGCCCTGGCTGTATGCTCGCTAACACTCTATTCTGTCGTTGCAAATTAAGCGGCCGGTCGTGCTTAGTGACACGCCTGAGCAAAATATCATCTTTTTTGGCCATATTTTGGTGGCTTTTTGTTGTTATGGAGCTCAGCGGTAATGGGCTTGCCGTCAGCCTGTCAGAGCGGCGCAGCCGGCCCTTGTGGGTAAATGAATGTCAATGTCGCTGTCCAGTGCTGAAAACGAACAACCTCATCCCTCCGTGAGCCCCGGGTGCAAGGCCGCCTGTCGGAACTCATCTGTCCTTGGCTTAATCCCCCTCCCGTACCCACCTGCTCCATTGCAGAACCTGGGTGAGAAGGAAGAGACATTGGTAGAGAGGAAAATGAGGAGCATTTGCATCTAAATGGAATGTTTTCTTCCCTTCATTTCTCTCGCTCTCACTTTTGTGTAATGGCTTGGTTATGTGTAGATGGAGACATGAGAGTAAATCCCCTCTTACTTCTTGTAGCTTTGATTTTGAACAGAAATCTGCACCTTAATTCATCTTACTCCTGTCTTTTCTTTGTTCTTTGCTGTTTTTATTGAACCTTAGTCAGTGTGATTTTGTAATTCCTCCTCTCCTGGGAGAAAGGAGAGAAATCCATCTTGTCCTTCATTTGGTCAGTCTTCATGTAAAACCCCATCACATCTGATATTCACAGCGACTTTGTCACCATAAAGCACTCGCACAGCATCCAACACTTACACCAGTACCATGACTAGCTGTTTCTCATCACGAGAGAGTATGACATGTCTAGTTGCCCCAGGGTCATGTTTTAAATGCGCACACACTTGAATGTTTCTCATCACCTGGCATAGATTAACTGCAAATCCCCCATCATGATACAAACATCCTGTTGACACACTACATCACATCCTCCTCCAGGGGAATAACGAGTCTTGCACGGCCTTGTATTATTAATTCATGCCTAGACTTACAGTTTCATCAGGACTCTGTCCAATCCTCATGCAGCTCGTCGGACCCCAGAGTGCCGCGTTTGAGCCTGTCTCACCCTGATTCTTTCACCTCCGACCTCCCCCAGCTTCCAGCGTCCAGGTCCCTACTCACATTAGGAGGCATAACAATACTTAATTATTTACCAGTGTTTGAATAATTCAAGGTGAAACACCCATTTACTGGCTGAGAAAATGTGCCAATCTGATCTGTCCTGGGAATAAGTAAGGACTTCCTTAATGAGGGTGAGAAGGGAATGAAGATACTCACAGGGTTCACTTTTTTTTTTTTTTTTGATGCACAGTGTATATCACTATATGTCATGTGTGTGTGTGTATATGTATGTATGTATGTATGTATGTATGTATGTATGTATGTATGTGTATATATATATATATATATATATATATATGCATATGCCTTCAGAGAGTAAGTGAAGTCAGCTGAATGGGAAGAACAAGATCCAGGCAATTAACACTTATGCCCTGCTGGGATAATAACTAGCCCAAAGGAGGAAATAGAAGCCACTGACATTAGGACAGGACACGCATGAAGGGTTTCATCCCAAGTCCAACATTCTAAGACTGTAGGCTAAGCAGAAGGAAGAAGTGTCAGAACCACACAAAGATCCATGAGTACATCAGGAAGATGGTCACAGCTGGTCATGGGCTTAGTGAATACATCAGGCAACAGAAAGCCAAAAAAGAAGAGAAGCAAGGAGAAGAAGCGTCATGGAAGGATGGGCCCTTGCAGGACATAAACCACCAGCAGAGAGAAGAAATGGCTGATATCAAAAAGTGTACCAATGTCTGGACAAAGTGGGACTGAAAAACAGCACAGAGGCAATAATCATGTCAGCACAGAAACAAGTTCTAAGCACAAGATCGATAGAGGCTGGGGTTTACTACACCAAGACCCAGGTGCACATTGTGTGAAGATCCAGTTCAGACAGGATACAGAAGGGTGGAAGATGCTAACAGGCAACCAAGTGGTTAGCATAGTATACAGAAACATCTGTAAAAATGGGAGACGCCCCCTAGGGTGGTTAAGAATGACTGCGTCCTGTGAGACTTCCAGATACAGACAAACTAATGATGGCTAACCAGCTGGACCAAACCAGGACCCTCAAGCTCCCAGGCCTCTGGTAGAGGACACAAGTTTGAAGGATATGCATGTGTTTGCATGTTTGAGGCAAATCTTATATTTATAAAATAATATTAACACATTGAGTCACAAGAAACAGTTTGAGCTTTAATGGTTGACATTTATTTTCACAGACATGCATACACTCAGAAGTTGCCATTGCTATCTTGGTCACGTAAACCTTAAAGTTGCTAAAAATAATTTTTTGTTGTTGTTGTATTTTAAAAATGCGGGTCAAATCACTACGTGTCATGAGTCAGAAACACACAAAAATGTACTGAATAATTCCTGTCAGCTTCATGGGATGTCTTAGCATCTCTTAATTTGTTACTTTGGTTTTACAACCATAGTCAAAAACATCTAACATCTACACCATCTATGTTTTAGAATTTGTTTAATTTAGCATTTTTAAAGTCATTAGGAAAAAAGAGAGACATCTGAATTCGTCTACAATCTCATATTCTGATGTTCCAAGCTAGTTCAGGTCTGATCTGCACGGATATAAAGCTTTGAGGGTCAGTTGTAGTTATCGTCATTATCTCCTTCATCAAGGTCATGAATTTCATCGCTGTCTTCCGTGATGTAGCTGTCAGGGTTTTCGGGCTCATCAGCGGACTCATCGTCGTCCTCCGTGTTCACCCTCCCTGACAGGACATCCTCTATCCAGTCCTCCAGCTCCTCTGCAGTGGGCAGGTCCTCATCATTGGACATGTCCAGCCAGACACTATCTGCCTGGAAAACAGAGAACCACAACATTTAATGTCTTTAAAGTCTTTATTTTGGTGTTTTCTTAGAGTTTGATATTTTACTTACATCTGTCACATTGACCACACCAATCTGAGGTCTAAACAGGTCCAACTTAAAGGTTTTTTCCCAATAAGTGGTCAACTGTCAGGACAAGATAAACCAAGCTAACTTCAGACATTTTCTGCATTTAAACAATGGTAGAATTTTCCTGTGTAGAAATTGTTTATAAGGGATCATTTTAAAAACTATTTGGTTAAACAGGAAGACTGAACCAGAGGGAAGTCATCAGGGTCGATCCAGACAATACTCAGCTCTGGGTTGTTGGTATTGTCTCTGGCCACATCTTTCAGGATTTCTAGGAACTCATAGCCATCTAAGGAAGAGACAACAAAGTTATCTGAACTCAACTCCAGTTTCTAATCAAGAAAAATAAGTGTAATGTTAAACAATAAAAAGCTCTGAATTACAGCTGCACACCTGGATCTTCTTCCTCAGCAAAGGCAACAATATGTATTCCATCCATATCATCTTCCTACAGATGGGAAGAATTTAAAGATTTAGAGTAATTAGTAGCTTGAATTCAACGTTGGCTTCAATACATTTAAAGAAAGTGCTTGTATACTATGTAATTTCTGCTTTCATCTGCTCTAATAAGACCAAACAATCACCCATGTCTCAAACATATTCTCAGCCCGGAGCTTCCTCAAAGTAGCTCTGTAAGAAGCACATTTGTATTAAATCTCACACAAAGAAATGCTTGAAATTTTAAGTTTTTTTAATAAAACTTGAAAAAAAAAAAAACATTAACCTTCTGTGCTGGGTTACATATTCAACAATGTCTATCTCGGATAGAGGTCTTCCAGGCACGATGGCCGGCTCCTCCATGAATGGCTCATAGAAATTAACTTCATTCATCTTTAGGGAAAGATGTTTGGCTACCTTAAAAAAAAAGTTAAATGCCAAGATGTCACTTCAATGTTTTAGGGGTGGTTTTCATGTTTTTTTTTAATGTTTGAAGTGAAGCTCATTAATCAAGAGTTTCAACTAAATTAGCTATCTCCAGTCTTTTTCGGAAACGTATATTTGAGGAGCGATGTGAAGATAAAGATTGGAAACAGCTAGCCTAAGAGATCAGATTTAACAAAAAACAAACACTAACATTAATTTACATACTTTAAACAACAGGTGACATGCTATGTAGCGCGCTAAATAGTGAATTTCAGAGCTGCTAGCAGCTAGACTTTGATGCATTTGAATATAGCCATGCTAGCTTTTTGCAAAAGTAAGCTAACAAGCTACTTGTTATTTACACACAGAAATTAAGTTGCATTTAATTAAGTCAATATTCTAATTTATTATGGTTAGTGTGTTTTAAGTAATTATGGTGCATGTTACTGTAAAACAAAGTACAGTGTAGTATATTTTCTGTTAAGACTTACAGATTTATCAAATGTAGCAAAAAACTTGATGTAAGGCTGAAACCGCTCTGAGGCTTCCTGGAAAGCCTTGAAATCTAAAAAACAAAAACAAAAATGAGAGCTGGAAATAAATTTGAGAGAGATTGACAAGAACAAAAGCTGAAGTTCAGCAGTGACATTCTATAGTGATGGTGTGATGAGAAAGGCAAGAAGTGAAAGGCTTCTTCATTCAATTTCTCATCAGATTCTGGTATCTTCATCCCAGTAACCAACTTTCCCTTAATACAGTTTTATAAACTTGTAACACGATCCTAGTTCTCTTCCCAACAAGGTCACCGCCAGGGACCGACCTATATCTGGACAGAAATAGGCTTCATAATGAAAATTTGTGCCACCGTCGTATTGGCCAGATAGTATCTTCCCTGCCTCACTTTTTCTCCTTTTTTTGTGAGAAGAACTATAATTGCAGTTTGACCTATTAGACGAGGAGCCAGAAGCTATTTAAAGGCTGTCATGAGACTGAGTGAGACTAGCAAAGTCTAGAATCAGGTTTTCATTTAGCAGCCAGTAAGGCTATACGAAATATATCTCCATCAACCTCTATAGTCCATTAACATGTCTGAAGCACAATAAAACAACTTTATGGTACACTGAAAGAGAGAGTGAATGAATAGTAGAATTGTAAAGCGCTTCCAGGGTCTCGAAAAGTGCTATATAAATACAATCCATTATTATTATTGTTGTTATTATTATATTGACATATGAGTTTGATGCTAAACTAACATGAATCTTCTCCTTTGAAATAACCAATGAGGCGGATGTCTTCCTCCATCCTCTCAAAGGCTCGCACCTCCATGGCATTATTGATCATCTCTACTGGGTCCTCCAACACCTAAGGAGCAGTATAACACAGAAGGAAAACATGTTAGTCATTACTTAGGTAACTTAATCAGTTTGGTATAGTTGGATCAGTTCCAGTCTCATGCACTTTTGTTTAATGTGGACTCATAATTACATGCCGCTTTGATTAGCTTAGCATTAGCACTGAAGATAGCAAACAGCTAGCTTGGCTCATGCCATGGTAATATAATCCACCTAACAGAGTTGAAATACAGGGTACTGTTACCTAAAAGTAACTGTTGCGCTAAACCTACCTTGGAAGGTATATACATGTCAGTCAATAATCAATGCAAAGCAATAATGCTGAACTTGTGCATGATGCAGTCCTAAAAACTTTAAAGTGTGTAGTTTAGATAAAAATGAAGTAAATGTATCAGGAAGCAGGGGCCCAATTAAGGCCCTGTTCACTGTTCTTTTAAAATACATATCTTGTGCAATATGCCGTGTAAACCGAAATGCTCAAATTAATTAAAAATAGTTTTCATATTTTTAAATTGGAGTTCTTGTTTTTTAACAAATTGCACTATTTTGAGGTAGTAATCACCTCTTAAAGGTAACATTTCTCTGTCGTCAGTTGCATTGTTTAAATGTGAATGTGTGCATGTGCTGATAGTCAATAGGACTGAATTAATGTAGAGAATATTGCACATGCAGTAATAAAGAGAGTAAAAAAAAAACCTGCAGGAAGAGCAGTAAAAGCAAAAACCAAAGGAAATCTATTAGTCAGCTCTAGCTCGCACTTGTCTTTTAATAATACAGCTTACTGAGTGGATGCTATGATATTAGAAGAAAAAGCTCTAGGATTCCAGAGCTTATAGATTTGACTAAGATGCTATTATTTGGCAAAATTATTAGTGCGTCGACCTAATTGTGCGTAATAGATATTTGATCCATATTAGATAGATAGAAGCTGTGATGCCATGAGTGAAGGGGCTTGTTAAGCTATTGCTTAGCCTGAGTAGATGGCACAGGCTTCTTAGTGAGTTCTGCAAACTTTAATCTGTCTCCACTAAACTTTTGCACAACAAAAGTAAGGCAGAACCTTCTTATGTTTACAAAAAGAACTCCAACAATGTTGAGTAAAAGGGAGTTTTATATTAACTCATTACTTTTAATATTATGGTAATTTATCTTAGCCTGTGGGAAATGTGAATGAAAAATCAGTTAGATCATCAAAAGTATATGAGATTTAACTCTAATCAAAAGGGACCTGTAGCAGTTGTGTCGCTGCCTTAACTTTTCTGATAACTTAGTTTACAGTGCATTTTTTTATATGAGGTACAGATGACGGTTACTAAAATGTGTGTGTTGTTGAAGAGCTTATTGATGTTGCAGTTGTGATATGTTAGGGATTCAACTAATTAACGAGGCTAAGACTGATTGTTTTTGTGGGTAATGTAACTGCCGTCTGAAAAGCATCAGATTTTACTACTCACATCCAACAGGAACTCCACCAGAGTGTCTGCTGAGAGCTCCCCGTCAAACTCAATCACACGGTCGTCCTTGAACACGTACAAGCTGCCCACCTCCTCCAGTCCTATTTAGACAACAGATCCAACACTTTCAAAACAATACATTACTAGTAAAATGGTATAAGAAACCCATAGGAGTGGATAAGCCAAGAGCAACACAGATGCAGTACATACCCAGTTTCTTGGCCACTTTGACATCCTTCTGGGAGTCCACCATTCCAAAACCGATGTCTTTGTTCTCCAGGACTTGAGCTGTAAGCTGTGTTCAAGAACAACAACTCATTCAGTATTGTGACTCTATTAAAATACTCTATAAAACACACTTTAAAAAAAACCTAGATCAGGAACATCACCTAATCAGGATGATTTTCTGAATGGCATCTAGGATGAAACGTTAAAAATGAGATTTAATGTTCACTCTTTGTGTCGGGCCTTGTTGCAACAAGTTGGCAGTCATGCAGGATGGACCATTGTTTTGAAGCTGATTGTCTCATCCTCATCTTCAAACTCACCTGCCACATTCTGACTTGAGAGTGCTGCTATAGCTCACTTGGTTGAGCAGCTCGTCAAACCCCAGCCTACTCGTCTGTCCCAGACGGTTTCCTGTATGTCATCCCCCTCACTTTCTCTCCAGCTTCCTGTCTACTTTCTGCACTGTCCTATCCAGTAATGGCAAAATACCTCATGTTCTGAAATCTCTTCATCGTGTTCTAAATGTTGTCTCTTTTCTAAAATCACAGAGGTCACCATCGTGATTGGTAAGGAGTTATGCATATACAAACAAACACATGTGACACCCTCAGCCATACTAACAGCAGCAGATTGAGATTTAAACCTTGTTATTTAGGTTAGGAAAAGATTATGGTTTAGGTCAATATTAAGTACAAATCTGGGTCAAGTTTCATAGTGACCTTCAGGATATTGTTGTCCAAGTAGCCAGAAAGTACTTCCTCTTGGTGGGAGGCTTTTGGTCAGTTTAGGGGCTTCGACACTGAAATAGGTGCAATAAAACACCAGTGTTGGCAACTGGGAGCAAGACGCAAGAGCATAGCTGGTAAATTAAATAATAGTTGGTGACTTTTTATTTGACTTTTAAATAAAACTGTACAGTGTGGACATGTGTGGACTAAAACCACCTGGTAAGTAAACCTTGAGATAAGAAACACTGGTGTGAACACCCTCATTGCTTTGATTTAGCTCTGACTTCTATGCTGTGTACTTGAGCCGACATCCACAGCTGCAGCCGTCTTCGTCAATACATCTTTTCATTACCAAGATGTCTGTGTACTGAGAGCCCCCTGTGGAGTTTTCTTGTTAGGAGGAAGCTGTGAGTCAGGACTGCTTGCCTTTCAGCTTGCAGTTGTTGAGGAAGGATAACAGATTTAGAAAACCACTGAGGAGGGGGTTTACTTTGTGTATTTCTGCTTTCCAAGAGTGCACGAAACATGACAGAAATGTGAAACTGAAAATGTTGCCAAAGGTGAATACTAACAAATAAAAAATGCCTCCAAGATGAGAAGGAAAGGAGTGTGAGAGCAAATCTTCTGATTTCTAGTTCAAAGGAAGGTAGTAAAGAGAATTGGGAACAAGCTATAATTAACAAAATGACCTAGAAACAATCCCTGGATATATGTAAACCACAGCGGAGAGCACAAAATGGGATTAAAAGGACTGCTTGCCAGTTAAGAGTGTGCACAGGTAAAACATAGATCCAGTCTAAGGAGAGAGTCTATACTTCAAGAAGACAGAGGAAACATGGGGCAGTCGCTGTCTGATTTCTCCTAGAACGGAAAGTATCAGTGATTACTTTGCATGGCAGAATGTAATCTGCAGGGATTTGAGCTATAGCTCAGCATCCGGTATGCCACAACAGATCCATCTCTCATTTCCTCATGTCTTCTTTGATCAGTGGTGATACATTTCCCATAGCTTCCAGGTATTTGCAAACCTGAAAAACTCAGGAGCAATGAATTTTGCAAAGAGTTTTCAAAACCAGTTCATTGTTTATGAAGCTTCATGATAGTAACATCCAGCAGATCGCTAGTGACCCCCTTAGAGTCAGGAATAGGGTTAACAGGGATTAACATTCACCTTGGGATATATTTTTTTGCCTATCCAATGTGGTCTAAAGCTACAGAGCTAATGTGTGAGGCTCTATATTGGTCTTTGGCCTAAATACGAATACCATCATCCTCATAGGCAATATGTTTAGTATGTTAGAATGCTAAGTACTGCTAAGGCTTCTGGAAATGTGATTTTTTACCACAAAGCAACTGTTGATCAACTGGTCAATAAACACAAAACGAATCAGCAATCTTAATAACTGCTTCTCCCAAATCTAATTTTTCAAGCAGAGAAGGCACTTTATGTTATAATTCATCATCAGAAAGAATTCTTTATGGAGCATTAACGCCTGAACCACATGAGTTAGCCTTTCTGTTTAATGCTTATCAAAATGTGAAAAAAAAAAAACTCTATAAAAAAGTAGATTACATCATTATACTTCCACATTTCTCACTTTCCTTTCACAGTTAACTCCATTTTATAACACACAATGAATATCATCACCGAGCCACTTGCCCTGCAGTCTGTGACACATACCCAACCTCAACCAGTTTCTCACCTCCAGCACCAGCTCTGTCATCTGGAACCTCTTCTGAAGACCCTTGTTGGCCGGCAGAGGTTCGTGGTAGAACAGGCACAGCAGGTCATATCTCTTCAGAGCCTTTTTGTAGTTGCGCTCATTGATGTCCATCACCCTGTCTTTCCCGTCAAAATTGGGGAACTCTAGACCTTCCTCGGCACTGCAAAGGAAAACCAGGTTAAGGCAGAGGCCAGATAGAAGAGAGAGCCACATGTGTTGCATTTTTGTTCAGGTGTGGATGTGTTTGCAAAAAAATAAAAAATAAAAATCCAAGATCCTCTCAAGACCAAACTTGAAGAAATTGGCTATGAATGAGATCTGCAATTCATCCACAGATTTGATCTCTATTATATCTCCAGCAAATCTGAAATACTCTGTCTAATATTTCACTGGACCCCCTGCTTCTTTTTATTGCCCTCTTTTGATAGCTCTCCCTCTCCACCTGTCTTCTGTCTCTTCCTCTCTCTGTCACTTACTGCCCAAATCTCAGGAGGGTCTCTTTCCTCCTCCTTTTCTCTCTGTGATGGAGAAACTCATTATATTGAGCACATTTGACGGATAATAATTCATGAGGATGCTGTTCATGCCCTTGAAATAAACTCGTGATTTTATCAACCACTAAATCAGTAACGTCATTACCTATGTGGCAGTGTTTGTACGTTTGAAAATCATGCCTTATGTTGTAAATAACTTTCTAATATCTATCTATCTATCTATCTATCTATCTATCTATCTATCTATCTATCTATCTATCTATCTATCTATCTATCTATCTATCTATCTATCTATCTATTAAACTGAAGATTTGAGACCAACAATCCCTCAGTGTTTTAAGCTTTACGGTAACGAACAAATGAATTTCACTGCGAGCATTACCGTAATGACTGTAACCCAGCCAGAAGTAGCGGACCGCAGATAACAACGGCGCAGATTCTCCTCGTCAGACAAAGCTGGAGGATAGAGGGGAAATGGAGTGGTTTTGGTTGTGGAGGATTTTAATAGTAGTGCAAGTTTTTCACGCGTGTTTGGCCGGTGCTTCAGGTAATCTATTTTTAAACACCTACGCCTTTTGAATTTGTTATAAAAAAAGAACTAGTGAGCTTTTATTTGTCCGTCGCTCTTTAAGATGACTTCTGGTGCTATAGGCAACCATCAATTCACCGGTGTTAGCTAACTAGCCCAGCAGCTAACTTTTAGGTTGGTATGAATGATGGGTAAGAGTTTGCTCTTTCTCTCACACTCACATTCAGTACGATAATTTATAGTCGAGCCATTACATGACAGAGTGTTTTCGTGCAGGAGTTACTTGAAGTGCTGTTAACCTGTATGGTCTGCTTGCTCTAAAAAACCTAACCTACACAAATACATTGATTCTATGTAAATTAGAGACTTGCAAACTGCGAAACAGCCGCGCGTGTAGGTTTTCCCTTGTTCTTTAGACTCCATCGACGTGTGTTGACTCTTAACGGATTGCGCAAATGCTCTGGCTTAAGCAAAGGGAAGCTCAAAAGTAAGCTCTCAGCCCCTTATAAAGCCCTTGTAAAGCCCTTATAAAGCCTAAGATTGTAATATGCTACAAACTTTAACAGCACAATCGAGGTGTCCACTCATATTTCAAAGTTTCTTCAAATTTAATATCACACACATCTGTGTTGTAGATTTTTTTAAAATTAATAATGAACATCTGAACTGTTATTAGTAAAAGGGACTGAAAACAAAAAGGGCATACAGGCAGCTGCGAATCTGGTTAGATACAATACATTAAAAATAACACGTCTGTTCTTCCCTAAATATTTCCTTTGTTGGCAGACTGGCAAACAACACTTCCTGCTTCCTGGTGTGTACTGGATCATTGTCCTGCTGCATAGGTGTGCTTCAGCCAGACATTGTCACTCAGGATCTTTTGGTAGAGAGCAGAATTTATGGTTCCATCAATTACAGCAATGAGCCATTTCTGCCCACTCGCTTTCTTCCCGTTGAATCAAGAACACTGACTTTAACAGAGTCAAGTGAGGCCTGCAGTTCTTTTTAGATGCTGGGCTCTTTTGTGACCTACTGAATGATTTTGACTCTATTAAATGTGATACAAAATAGCAAAATCTCCATTTATATGTGATGTTTCAGGCAACCAGTGGAAGAAAGTTAAAGAAAGGATATCGGATACTGTTAAAGGGTACACTCCATGTGAACCTGTCAACTGTAGCTGCCACCTAAGGTTGGTGCACTTTATCTTTCTTGCATATGAACTGAATCCAGGCAAAAGATCATTCTGTTAGAAACCTCTTTATTATGAAATAAGTGTCAGATCTACGTATAGTATCTGACATACTGATCACATGCATGTTTACTGCTTCATTCCCATTGTGTAAGTTAAAGCATAATATGAACTTTGCCGTCTGTCTCAGTGTCCTACAGCATGACTTGCAGACCTTTAAAGGGGGGATTTCACAGGATGTCATGGCTGCTACGGTTCAGAGAGGAGTGGGAACCCACTACCAGATCATTGGACACAAGCTGTACAGGGAGCAAAACTGCATGTTCCCTGCTAGGTAAAGCAGGACCTGGTGTGATTTTTAGAAATTGATCAGATACAAGTCATTGTTACTTGTCTGAACATCAGGTAGTTGTATCGATGACATGATGTGGGCCACTTCCCTGTTTTCAGGTGCAGTGGGGTGGAGCACTTCATACTGGAGGTGATTGACAAGCTGCCTGACTTAGAGATGGTTGTAAATGTGAGAGACTACCCTCAAGTCCCCCACTGGGTGCAGCCAACCCTGCCAGTCTTCTCTTTCAGTAAGGTCAGAATGTGGGCAGTGTTTTTGAGGTACACATGGATGTGTTATTACTATTATTAAGTGCAGTAAGTGTTCTTGAAATGTGGATGTTTGTTTTTTAAGTAGACCTCAGACTACAACGACATCATGTACCCAGCATGGACATTTTGGGAAGGCGGACCTGCTGTGTGGCCCATTTACCCCACCGGACTGGGAAGATGGGATCTGATGAGGGATGACCTTAAAAAGTAAGGTTTGCACTTTAGTGAGGGGAGGAGCTGACTAGTGAACATACAGTTTGGACCATTGTCCAATTATGTGCACTGAAGAAATTAGAAATGTAATTTAGAAATTGCGGTCACTTTTATACACAGTCCTGCATTTTTTGAAGCTCAAAGTGAATTGGACAAACTACCATAATCTTAAATATAATAATATTCCAGCATTTGGAGGAATCCTGCTGCTTCTGTCAGCAGTCCCATCAATGAACACTGGTGTTCCACTGGTAGCCATACTGATGACATCACAATGTTCCCACCGTGTTTGACAATGATGTGGTATGGCTCGGATCATGAGCTGTTCCTGTTGTTCTCCATACTTTGAATTCATTTAGGTGGTCCCTTTTCATATCCTTATTAAAAGAATATCTTCACTCTTTTCTATATTAAATAAAAAATGTTGATTTTAACGTACAACATTTCTAATAGTACTACTGCTAATAATGTGTTGTGTTTTAGCTCTGCAGCACAGTGGCCATGGAAGAAGAAAGAGTCTAAAGGATTTTTCAGAGGTTCCAGGTCAGTGTTGTGAAGATGTTCACTTTGTGTAACTCTCTATGGAAATTCTTTTTATTCTTTTTCTTTTCATATACATTTACATCATATGTGTAGCTAGCTGTAGGACCCTAAATCATGTCTTCTGGACTGTGCTCTTTCTTTGGTAGAACCAGCCCTGAGCGCGACCCTCTCATCCTTCTGTCCAGAGAAGCTCCAGAGCTGGTAGATGCAGAATATACAAAGAACCAAGCCTGGAAGTCTGAGAAGGTCAATCACACTGACACCACACCACACTGAGCTCACAGACTTTTGCAATAATCTGAAATCAGTAAGATTCTTTTTAAATTGATCCTGCTTATATACGATCATTTCATTGTTATAGGACATATTAGTCACTTTTACAGTGGAATCCATCAGACTGACTTTAAATGACTTTTTTTGTATTTGCTGCGTTTTAGGATACTCTTGGGAGACCCCCTGCCAAGGAAATTCCCCTGGTAGATCACTGCAAATACAAGTGAGCTCATTCTCTTGACTTTGCCTGTATTTCATTCATATTTAAAGAGGAACCATTATACTCTTTCCCAGCTCTGTGTGATCTACAAATCAGAATGATCCTCCTGAAATCCTGGGCCTTAGAGGATAAAATGAAAGGCAGACCTGTCTGAAACAAGGCTTTTTAGCTCCAATTCTTTAAACCACCTTCCTTCTGATTGGCTGCTTATTGCAAACAGAAGGATTGAGCTGCAGGTGCTGTGGCGACACCCTCGTGGCATGAGAACAGCCAAAAGTAGCATTTATAAAGACATGTCTTATAGCTGAGTGTACAGCAGCTTTGTTGTGCCATGCAGTCTAACGGATGACTTCTTTCCAATCTCCTGCAGGTATTTGTTCAACTTCCGTGGTGTGGCAGCAAGTTTTCGCTTCAAACATCTCTTCCTGTGCGGCTCCTTGGTGTTTCACGTGGGAGACGAATGGCAGGAATTCTTTTACCCTCAGCTCAAGCCCTGGGTCCACTACATCCCAGTCAGGCAGGATCTGTCGGATCTCAGGTAGGTCAGCTTGTGTCCTCAGTAGAGATGGACTGATCCGATATTACTATCGGTATCGGTCTGATACTGACCTAAATTACTGGATCGGATATCGGAGAGAAATAAAAAATGTAATCCGATCCATTAAATATCACGAAAGCACCTCACAAAACTTGCAACACGGCGTAACTCAGCTCATAACCTTAGCACGTCGAGCAGTATGCGTCACGTGATAGAGCGGCTGTGGCTGTGGTATAGCTTTAGTGTTTTTTTGTTTTTTTTTAAACTTCAGTATGAACTTATACAAAATGCAGCAAGATATTAAAAAAACAGTTTTATTGATTAAAAATACACTATATCGGATTCATATCGGCAGATATCCAAATTTATGATATCGGTATCGGACATAAAAAAGTGGTATCGTGACATCTCTAGTCCTCAGACGTGTGGATGAAGTCTGTGTGTGCATCGTTAGTTTTGTTGTTTAAATGTATTTGTTAAGACGTCCCTTTGGTTTAGAAAAGAAGATGGCAGCTTGTGTTCGTGGATGGAGGAAAAAAAGAGTCTTTATACAGTGTGTGTGTAGCCTTCTGTCTGTTGTCCAATTTAAAAATGTGAGGCCTTTTATATTCCTTTTATAGAACAAAGGAACGTATTTACAACCAGCTTTGACAATTTAAACCTGATGACACACAATAATAATTTGTTATATAGGTAAATGTGCAAATTTACACATTTTAATTGCATCCGTGAACATATAGCGATACGCTGACTGTATATTTCAAGCCAAAGCGTTTGGATAAATGCCAACAAGCTGGTGAAACAACTAATAGCTTGTAGCAAACCAGAGAGCTTGACAAGAAGGCTGGATGGGGATTTTAAAGTGAGCTCTCAAACTCTATTTGTTATTTTATTTCATGTTTTATTTTGAAATATCTCTATTCTATGCACGCCCAGGAGTACTATTTGCCAAGTAAGGAAGAATTTGCAAATATAAATGTGTCTGCACTCTGTGTCCTCAGGGAGCTGCTCCAGTTTGTTAAAGAGAACGATGCCATCGCGCAGGAAATGGCTACAAGGTGAGAGATCAGAACTTCATGATTGAGCAGGAGTAGCTGCGATAACCTTCTCCCAGCATCACGTGACTTTTCTGCTTCCCAACCTCTCTACAGGGGGAAGGAATTCATCCTCAACCACCTGCAAATGGAAGATGTTTCCTGCTACTGGGAAAGACTTCTGACCATGTTCAGCCAGCTTCTCACCTACAAACCCCAAAGAAAGAACAGCTACAACCAGATAGTCCACCGAGCCAGCAAAACAGAGCTGTAAGACAGACTGTGTGGGACCAGACTGTGAAGATTCTGACTGTAACTGAACCAGGGCGTACGGTTTCTTTTCAAGCAGCACTGTGTCATGTTGTTAGTATTCTGGTTTTATTTACTGATCTGAAGTCTGACGCTTTAACGCTGTCTTCATATATTTGTGTTTATTACAGTGTTTGAGACCAGTGTGGACCACACAATGACCCACATGTCCACCAGTTAGTGGGCTTAGATTACACAGCTGTACAAGCAGCTGACTGTAGATGCTGCCAGTAATTAATCTGTGCCCACAAGATTCTATTAGTATCTTTTGAAAGAGGGGGAAAGTGTGCACACTGTTTCTCTGTGGTGTATATTCCTCCATCAGATCACGTGACTGACACGTCTCTCTAAAAGAGCCAGCATTTGCAAGAGTACACTAAGGATCCCTCAATCAATGCATTCTTGTGAAAGAATCTTTCACAAGAATGCAATGCAAGAATCTTCAGGTGCCACTAGGGGGCTTATGTGCCAAAGTCCTTACTGATCACTCTGGTTTGATGAGTTCAGTACTTCCAGATGTGACGACTGTTTTTGCGCCTGTTATCCATCTAACCAGCACAAGTGCGTAACTATAACGCATGTTTTAAGCCACTAAAGAGGCAATCCATTATTTTATACATCAGTTTATTTTTATTTGTCAAAAAGTTATAGCTGTGATTGTTATTTTGATTATATTATAGTGACATTATCAAGGTTAGTGGAAATCATAATGTAAAGGGTATATGTAAAGGAAAATCCAAGGGATTGTTGGTGGATATCAGTTTGGGAGTAACTTTTATAACTAGATTACATGTGAATATTTAGACTCTGTAGGCGAGAGGCAAGAATTTTGGTACTAGAAGCTTTCTGGTTTGTGTTTTGTTGTCCAGTTGTAGATCTGGGTTTTGAGCAAGCTTTGGTTGCATGCAGGTAACTTGTCCATGTAGAGAGCAAAAGAGCAATTACTCCTACTGATGGGCTCCTAGATTGGTCTGACAGTTGTTTTTATTGAAACTAAAACTTTAATTCTCCAGGAAAGGATCATAATGGAAATATAATGCATTCCTGTCTTTAAGTCATTGAAAGCTGTAATGGAAATGGACGACAGGTGTTCAGATATTTACAAAAGATGTGTAATTATCAAGTGGTAGTTAAGGATACCAGGTTTACCATGTTGGAACAATTTAATGAACAACAAATAGTTTGATATTAAATGAATCTATGTTTAGTACAGTTTAGTACAGAAAATAATGTGTAGTCCACCTACCAGACATTAAAGTAGTGGCTAAAACTGGTAAGATGAACGTCTGAGGATCATGTGGTAGTAGAGTTTCTTCTTTACCACCAGTGAAGTTGATTGCAAAGCTTTGCTAAAGATAAGTTTTGTTACACTGCCCTCTACTGGGCAACTGGAAAAACTCTAGACTTTTACTAAGTTTCATGATAATGCAAATCATTAGCTATATCAGTCTACATTTCACCGCCATCGATTTTAGAACATAGATAGAAGGACACTTTCTTTTACACAAAGTGCCAGCAGTGAGCAATAATATTCAGAGTAACCACTTTGTTTACCATTTCTGATAAAGCTGCCTTGAAATCAAGACATTATAGATGATGTAACTGATACATGATCATGTTGAATATGTTGTAGTATTCGGTTATTTGAGGGGAAAAAAGAAGCTGAGATGATGTGTCTGGTCATAGTGTTTGTTTTTATCTCAATAAACTGGTTAAAACTTTTTAACACTGTCTTTGTCACGCTTTTGTCTTTGTTTTTGTCTCTTGCTGTACATGTATGTATGTGTATATATAATATTCACGTGTGCCCGCTGTATTTAGTTAAGGTTTTACCCCTTAACTAAATAACTATATAATAATAACCCATCATAAACTTAAACCACCCGGTTGTGTCAGCAACGGTAACAGCAACTGTGTTAGTCCTCCAGCGATAGGCGGCGCTATTTTCAAGTCTTTCAGCTGTAAGTCTTGGCCGGGGTGAAAGGTTTGGACGCCGGTGGACTATGTGGGAACTATAGTAAAGCGCTCTTCTGAAGGGCATTATGAAAAACAAATATCTGTATTTTCGTACATTAATCGGAACGGCACGTCTTTGTAAAAACAAGCGGTTCATTTCAGAGGGATTCAAGTAAGTTGTTTTGCACCTGCTGTGATGTGTCAGAGGCTAACAGCATGCTAACCATACGAGGGGTTGTTGCACACCAGTGTTTGAACAAACGAGGAGCATAAAACCGACCGCAATGAAAACCGGTGTCGCGTTTTGGGAGCTGTTACGTAAAACTGTGCTGTTTGTCATAAATAACGTGCTGCTGCTGTGTTAGCCTGAGCAACAGCACATGCACAGTTTGACCTGACAGGAGCACTGTATGAAGAGACAGCGTTATGTGGCATCACTTATCCACCAGCACACTGGCTTTAAAAAAAAAATATTAATTGTTATTAATAAAATCTCGCCAGAAATAATCCAAATAGTCCTCAGTATAAGGTTCTGCATAAACAAACACCCATTTCAGATGAACACAGCCTAAATGCTATTAAAAATATTCTGCCTTGTTGGGTTAAAACAACACAATCAAATCAATCACCAAAGCCATTTTTCTCCCTACTGAGGGGATACAACAGCTAGAACTGTGTTGGACCCACTTTGCCTTTAAAACTACCTCAATTCTTTGTGACATTGACTCACAAAGGTGCTGGAAACAACTTTGGTCCATATTGACACAACAGAGGAATCTACCTTTCTAATCCCAGTAGATCAGCAGTTTCTAAAACACTCACACCACCCTTTCCTCCCCATTATGATGCTGAGTTCGAACTTCAGCAGGTCAGGATCCACATGCCTGAATGCACTGAGTTGCTGCCATCAGAGTTTGTGTCATTGAGTGGCCACTCCATAGTCTTACAGCAGGAGTGAAAATACAGGGTTAGGTTCATTCAAATTGTTTAGATAAACAAAATTGTAAAATAGTATTGTTTCCTCTCAAATACAGCTTGATTGTTTCGCGCCTTGGTGCAAACAGACTCAGACTCATAATCTTATTTCTTCTACTGTGGATGGTTCAATAAATGTGAATATTTCCTTATATATTTACTGTTTGTGCTCTGGTTAAAAAAAATCTCAGGCAGAATAAGGTCACTGTGACCTTTTATTTTTACCTTTGACCCCGGAGCAGTTGACACATCCTGATTAGCAGATCTGAGGTTTTGTGCTCTGAGAGATCAATAGTGTGTTTTACAGTTGGGGGAGGAAAAAAGTCCTATTTTCCCAGTTTCTGTTGATAGGACTGTAGAATTCAACAGCTGCTTAGTCAAACAGCCTGTGCAGCACTGCCAGGCCTCCATTCGCCTCGAGGCTCTTGGTTTTGAGGATGGAGCTTGAGCTGAGGCGGCGAGTGTGGCGTCTCAGCCCGTGACCATGTGTTTCTCCCTGTTGCAGCACATCAGCAGCTGAAGCGTGATGCATCCAGAGCCACGCAGGACAAGCGTTGCCCTGCAGAGACGACTGGCAGATTCAGCCCCTCAGGGCACGCTGAGCACCGGCCAACTGCAGGGCTTCATCCAGCGTGCCAGGCCTCCTTTCTTCTGCTTTCTGCTCCCCAGGGTTCACGCAGCTGATGTGGCTGCTGCCCAGCCTGCACAGATGCCCTCTTCCTCCTCCTCATCATCCTCTTCCTTCACCAGTACTGCTCCTGTAGCTATCCCTTCGTCCAGCAGCCTCCCGAAAAACATCGGGAAGCCAGAATTCCCGAGCACGGGATGGGAGCGCATCAAAGATCTCTTTGACAGAGAGTTGGTTTTATTGTTACATTGTTTCACTTGTTTGTGTCTTGGTGTTTTTGAAAAGGTCTTTGTGTATATGTAGACACTGTGGTGTCGAATTCATCGTGAATCATGTAGTTGATGAGTTAAGATTATTTAACTAAACTTGCAGCATCCTTTAGTTTTCAATGGCTTTTTGCTCTAATGGCTTCTAATGTAACAAGTTCACTCATTACTGGCTTTAAACTTACAAGGAAAATTCTCGTCCCTGTTTAGTGTGACTCAGAAATACCCAGAGGAGATCACCAATGTTGTAAACAGCAGTGCTCTCGGTGCACTTGCAGGCTTTGTCTATGGGGGCTTGCCAGCAGCTCGCCACGCCAGGGAGAGATATATCCAAGTCAGCCAGGCAGAATTATACACTAATCGTGTGGACGCAGTGGTAAGTGAAATCTGTGCCTTTAAAACCATATCTGCTGTGGTTTTGGGTGCAAATGTTCCATGAATGATGTCTGTGTTCAGCTTTAATATTGTGATGTCATAGTTTCTTATTTAATTGAATTATTATTTATGGGGTCTGAAGTGGAGCATTGAGAATAATGCTGCAAATAAAAGTAAAAGTCTGTCTGTGCCTGTTCTGTCTGTCAGCGCTCAGCACACAATGCAGCTATCCGGGGGTTTATAAGATATGGATGGAGATGGAGCTGGAGAGTGGCTGTGATAGTTACCTTGTTCAGGTAAACAAAAACAAAAAACAGGTGGAGCATGTGAGGAAAGTGTGTGTAGTGTTACTTTTACAAGGGATCAAATCAGCTTGTGGATCTGGAGTATTAATAACAGGAGAATGCACAGAATGCTGAATGTCACATAAACAATGTGCAGATGTTTATTGGATGCGAGTGCTTTAACATTGCTAGCATACCTCGGTCAGTTTGTTTTGGCCTCACTGACTCAACATCGTGTGTGTTTCCTCTCCCTGTGTAGTTCTGTGAGCACGGGACTCTCCGTGTACCAAGACAAAGACGCAGTCAGCCAGTATGTTGCAGCTGGAGGTGAGTCACGTGATCTGATCAGGGCGCCTGCAGGTTGTAGTTCCAACTGTGATTGTTTTCAGTTATTTCTATAATAAATGCCCACTAAAATAGGACCGTATGTGATGATATTAAAATGTGACACGTCTGTTCAGTTACACCCAGAATCTATGTTTAATTATTGCTTGACAATAAAAGTGTTCTTTCAACATGTCCAGTACAAATTCCTGCACATTGAAATGATGAAACTCTGTATGTGAGCAGCTGTGACTGTAGGCCTTTTCAGACTGAACCTGGGCCTGAGAGGGCTGGTAGCGGGCTCGGTGATCGGAGCAGTGCTGGGGTAAGGCTGGCTTCTGCTTCTACAAGAATTCTTTGACTTCCAGTCCCAACAGTGCATGTTAAACTTTTTTTCCATCTGATGTAATAGAACATGCTCAGTCCTCAGTACTGAGCTGACTTCTATTATCAGATGCTGTGTATTTACTTTTTGACATGCATGCATGCCTTCTCGTGTATGTGTGTGTGTATTTACATTCATGCCTGTGTGCTCGAAGTCAGTGAGCACTCTGGCAGCCAGCTGCGCCCCTCCCAGCAACCCTCTGTCACCCAGCTGAACCTCCCCCCTCCTCCTCCCCACTCCCTTCCAAATCTGCTCGTGGTGCCAGAGGGACTCGTGTACCACAGAGGACAGTGTTTTGGGTACTGAACCAAGGAGACGGGCCAAGGCAGCAGCTGCCCTTCTCCTTTTATACCATCGGTGTTATTCCAGCCTCTTGTGTCCTTCTACCGTGGTCTGATGTAGACTTGGAGGTGCTTCATCCTCTGTCTCATCTTCACAGCCTGGCCCACTTTAGCCTCGCTCGTCCTTTCAGCTGAGCGCACACAGCTAAATGCAGATTGTATAACTGCAAATTGAGTGTGTTGCCTTTGATGGTGTAACAGAGGAGGGTCTAGTTTGGATCATCCCTGTGGTCAACTCCATAATGGCTTAGCCATACTTCCAGTTGGCCCTCCACTAGCACTGCTCCCTCCTCCTCTTCCTCTCACTGTCTGCTTCAGTGGCCAGCCACCTGGAGCATTTGATGTGGGCAAATGGCTCCAGCCACGGCTACGCCAGGTGTAGCTGGGGCAGAAGGGGCGGCATGAAAGCAGGCAGCTAATTGCAAAGCACATCACGCTCCAGATCTTTAACCATTATGGTTTCCTTATTCATGTCGTAGAGGTGTGAGTGGAAAGTGCGGAGGGTTTGGAGAAGCTGGGCCGCAGCAGCTGTAGAAACTGTTTAAGGAAGTTATTACAGGGTCGATGCTTCCATTGAACTGGCATCTGATATGTTTTATGTTATACAACATAGACTATCTGATGAACTGATCTGTGTAAAAGTGTAAAGGTGTGCATCACAGTTAGTTATACACACTGACTTCTACACAGGATTCCGGTTGGTGCTCTGGTCATTGCCTTGCAGTCCCTGACTGGAGAGACGATCCGAGAGAGGCGCAGGAGAGAGCGCAGGGAACTGTATGAGCACAAGCTTGCAGAATGGTAAGATCTATCACAAATAAATACAAAGTGTCATTTTATCCTGATGCTTCTTGGTTAATCAGAGCTGGTGTTTCCAATAAAAGGACAGCCCGTTTGCAGTTGACGGATGAGCTGATTTCCAACTTGAATGTGAGCTCTCAGGTGGAGGAAACCAATAAGGACATGCAGAGGATCCAGGAACTGCTCAGTCTACCACAGAATGAGGATGTAGTCAAAGACTCAAGTGGACAGTGAGCATGGCTGCCTTCACTGTCTGCTATCTGTTGGAATCTGGAAAATACAAACGTTCTCTTACTGAATGGAAACCGATTCAGATGAATTCATGATGCTGTTGTACAAGAAAAGTAGGTCCAACGAAGAGCTCACCTAAATGTGACATGGGATACAGGAAAAGGATTTTAAGACTTTCAAATATTCAGTATCTGATTTGTGCCACTTAGTCCACATTGGTGTTGTAAAGGTTAAGGTGGACTTGATGTGATGCTTCTGTGTACTTTTAATACTGAAGTTGACTGACACAGTATGTCCCGTGGTTGAAATCACAAAGTCAGCATTGTTGGTCGTACAACTTATTAAAACCACATGAAAGAAAGAAAGAAACAGACTCCTCTCCAAACCAATAAATATCAATTCATGCTACAAAACACTTCATTCTCTCTGTGTGTAATCTGTAGTTTGCTTTTGACCATGCCTTATGGGCTTTTCAGCAACTAGGTCAACCAAAGCCTCGGCCCCTGGTGTAAAAAAGATGTGACACAGCAACAGCTGGGGCTCAGGATGCAGCAGTGACTGCTGACGTGCACATGGACAGCCAATAGAAGCAGTCTGTGATGTGGAGAGCTCAGAGAGCTTCAGGTAAACGCTTCAAACGAGAAACTAGTTAATAGATTTCTCTTCTTTTTTTTTTAACCATTTAGGTTGGAGTAACAATGCAAGTCTGACTTTTCCAGACTTAATTTACTGCTGGAATGAAAGTGTTAGCATCATATTTGTTCAAATTAAAAACCTTATTGGATTCAAATATAAAATTATCCCAAATAACCACAATGAAGCTGCAGCTCCTTTACATTTATACGTTTATACTGCATCTGAGGGATGGATCGACAAGTGAATACATGCTGTATTCACCCACTTCCTCCCATGGATCCTCCCATCAGCTTCTTAATTCTTCTGAGAGAGTAACATGACTTCTGAAAATGAAAATATGAATGATTGCTGAGTAATTTGTTGATAGAATGACAGCAAGTGAAGTATGTTTCATAAATGGGCTCTGAGCGCCCTCTGCTGATGGCTTTGCATGAGTGAGTACAGAATACAACAGAGATGTGTCTTCAGTAACTGCGGTATTTCAAAGTTAAAAAACTGCTCCACAGCTGAAACAATGCAACAAACGCATGCATACTGCAACGCAGGGGACTTTCTTCTGGCCTGTGAAATGCTCGGACACCAAAGCGTTGTCAGTATTTGTTAATGGGTTGTGTCCACCGTGTGTCCACATGGAAAAGAACTGAGCTGAACTATCTAAGATGTGCAGGAATGACACTAAAGACTGTTTCTTAGTTAGCACAAGGGCCAAAAGTGGATTTGCAAATTTCTGTGAGAGTTGGTGACACGATCACTCATGTTGTGTGCGATGGGAATCCAAAAAACAAAATAAATAAAACATGAAAAGACACTTGATGAATATTTGGAGAATATTAGATGTGGGGGTAGGAGTTTATCTTATGAGGCTGCATGAAGGAGGTGTCTTTGGTAGGTGGCACCATGAATGCCTCAACGTATACCAGAAGCTAACGAGATGACCGAGTCGCCAGAATCCTCCAGAAAAGAGATGATGACAAAGCAAAACATGTTGGCAAAACTCACGAGTGTTTCTAATACAGGCAAAAGAAAAACTATCACCTGGAGAGGTGTGTTGCCTGACTTGAAACAAGTGAAACACCTTTGGGGCATCTTTTAGAGACAAAAGTAAAGAAGGCAAAGCATCCCTTTGGAAACCAAGAAGGACCAGGCCATTAAAAACAACAGCAGACAAAGGAAGCTTTTAAAAAATACAAATGTATATTTCGTCTTCTGTACCTCTGCAGCTGTTAGATATGATATGAATCAGTTTATAGAACATTATCTGACACTGCAGTGTAAACCTGATGATCTTTGCATAGAGAGAAAGTGTTTTGAATGCCTACAAGCCCAAAACAAGCTTTTTAAATGTGCACAGTGATTTGTGTGTAACCTTTGAGGGCTCACAGTTGCATGTATCTTGACCACACGTAGAACCATTTATCAAATCCGTGCATCCAAACCTGAAGAAATACTGCTCGTTTCTGCACAACGCCTTAAGTTCGGCTTCACAAATCGGATCATTTTCTCTGTGAAGAAGCTTCCTGTGCACACGCATGTCTAAACCGACGTGTAACCGCCCCCTCGCTCTCTTACAAACCATAAATGCGCACGAATGGCCTGGCACGCACAAATCACGTCGCATGCCGACGTGGGGTTTTGGCACAACTTTGACCCAGCCAGCCTCACACAAAACCACAAAACTAAGCTGCATTCAAGTCACAGTAAAAAAAGGAACATCTGGCTTCCGCTGTTTCGTCTCCAGGGTTTATCTAACCGGGCAGAGCAGAAACGAACTGAGCATTGACTGACTTTTCCCAGCAGATGAACATCCAGCATGTAGCGGCAGCTTATTTAAAGAATAAAATAATATCTGTGTTTTCTAGTGGAGAGATGAACCCATCTGTTTATTAGAAAAAAATACAATAGAAATCCAGATGTCTCCGTTTTCCACTGGGCCTTGAACGTAGCTTAGATTTTTGGATTTGTGAGAAGCAGCCGCCTGACAGTCGTCTCAGAACCTCTCCCGGGCATGTGACGCAATCTGTAGGTATCAACGATTCTTGTGCATACGTTTAAGGTTTTGTAAGCGACCAGCAGGGACGTTACGTGCGCTCACAGGAACCTTTGTCAAAGAGAAAATGATGAACTTAAAAAGTTGTGCGCAAATGATCGCAATGTGTTCAGGTGCATGTCTGTGTGTGGACTGGAGCGCTCATTTGTTAACCCTCAAAAGTTACACACAAATCACGGTGTACACTTAGTTCAGGTTTGTGGATCATATCACATACATTTGTAACACTTTTGGCAAAGTTGTCTCCGTGTCTTTGAGCTAAAATTGGATATTGTTATAAGGTATTTAATTCTTGGCTCTGATTTAAAGAGAAACTAAATCCTGACTCTCATTTTTACTAAATGAGATCTGACAGTGCTGTGTCATCACAACAGAGGTTATGGCTTCAGTTTAGCTGTCTAAGTGAGAGATGGGTCTTTACTTGGTTAGAGCAGCTGTCTCTGTGCATTGCTGGTGTCTCATCAAGATGCAAAACTTAAGTAACATAGTGCTTTGGTATAGGGACAGAATCTCTGTAGTCTGCTAAACTCAGCAGCCCTGATGTGACGTCCTATTGTATAATGCCACTATGCATCCCGGTGAGACTCTCTGCACTATTTGCATGGACATTTTGGCATAAAATGGACAGATGGAGTGAAAACAGTGAAGTTTGATGTCATTTGGACGAAGTTGTCTTTTGAACTTTGAAGACGGCCCAGACTCCAGGTGCTCGCGCTGTCCTCACACACCAGCTACTGCACGTGGGGATCAGGAAACACACGTGAAAACCGGGGCACTCGATATTGCACTTTCATAACTGTATCTGACTATAGGCGTTGCTTAAATGGTGCGTTAAAGTGCAACTCGTTCAGATTTGTTTTGTAACGTGAAATTGTCACTGAAAATGCCAACTTAAACACTTGTCCGTGACATTAAATGACAGTTATTTTATTTCAAACATGTACGCGGTTATTTCCATAGATTTTTTTTTTCCATTGGAGGTTCAGAAAGCTCACTAGGCTCATTTCTACTTTATAGTTAAACACTCCGCCTCTTGTTGTGCATTTACACCTGGGAACAGGTGGAGACAGTTTAGTGAAACACAGAACAGCTTCAGCAGTCTTGGCTTTACATGATGCAAGCCAACTATACATTTAGTGATTGAAGTCGTCCCTGAGTGAACACGGTGTACAGATGGGTACAGACAGCAGCCTCAGAGCACCCATCTAATATGGAGACTACAAAGGCAGACAGCAGGCGCAATCCTTTGGCCACTGCCAGCTTTTTTTCAAGGGTCTTTTTGTGGTAAGTGCATTAATGAAGATATTGGATTCCTCAGCATGTTGTTAGTATATCAGTCAAAAGAAAGAAGAAAGTTTCTGCAAATTATTCCGCACTGAGTGACAGCACTTAAAGCGTTCCGTCTGAAATGGGAATAAAGTATATCATAGAGATGAATCGGAATCTAGGAGCGAAGAGGGAATTTTTATTTTTATTTTTGTGTACTCAGTAACGACTAGAAGACTCGGGTAACAAGTAACTGAGAAATCAAATAGGTTAGAACTTAAAGGGCTTGCGGATCTTTTGATCTTTTTAAAGTGGGCTTTTAAAAAAGGCCCGTTATATCTACAGGGAGAGTGTAAGTCAATCGTTCTATAAATGTCAAATGTAAACTGTCCATATTCCATAGGTGACTGAATATAGGCTTCCCCTTCGCATAGGGGCTTGTACATATTGTACATAACAAATATGTGTCAGTTACTTAAAGAACATCACGTGATATATGTGATGTGGGCTTCATAGATAATTGGCAAACCTTCTGGAGGAAACCTGGTCTTGTTAGGAGAGACGGCATCCATCCCACTTTGGATGGAGCAGCTCTCATTTCTAGAAATATGGACAAATTTATTAAACCCCCCAAAATATGACTATCCAGAGTTGGGACCAGGAAGCAGAGTTGCAGTCTTACACGCTTCTCTGCAGCTTCTCTCCTCCTGCTACCCCCCCAAAAACCCATCTCCATAGAGACTGTGTCAGCTTCCAAAAAGACAAAAAACAAACTAAAAACCAGCAACAAACAACTTAAACATAAACAATCACAAAGAAAGAACAATACAGTATCCACATCTGAACCAAAGAGTAAAACAGTGAAATGTGGATTATTAAATATTAGGTCTCTCTCCTCCAAGTCTCTGTTAGTACATGACTTAATAATTGATCAACAAATTGATTTACTCTGCCTTACAGAAACCTGGTTGCAGCAGGATGATTATGTTAGTTTAAATGAATCAACACCCCCGAGTCATTCTAACTACCAGAAATCTCGAAGCACAGGCCGAGGGGGCGGTGTGGCAGCAATTTTTCACACCAGCCTATTAATTAATGAAAGACCAAGACAGACTTTTAATTCATTTGAAAGCCTGATGCTTAGCCTCGTCCACCCCAGCTGTAAAACTCAGAAACCAGTCTTACTTGTTATCATCTATCGTCCACCTGGGCCTTACACAGAGTTTCTGTCTGATTTCTCAGACTTTATATCTAATTTAGTTCTGAGCTCAGATAAAATAATTATTGTGGGTGATTTTAACATCCATGTAGATGCTAAAAATGACAGCCTCAACATGGCATTTAATCTGTTATTAGACTCAATTGGTTTCTCTCAAAATGTAAAAGAACCCACCCACCACTTTAATCACACTCTAGATCTTGTTTTAACATATGGCATCGAACCTGAACATTTAACAGTGTTTCCTGAAAACCCTCTCCTGTCTGATCATTTCCTGATAACATTTACTTTTACAATAATTGATTACACAGCGGTGAAGAGTAGACTTTATCAAAGTAGATGTCTTTCTGAAAGCACTGTAACTAAGTTTAAGAATATAATCCACCCACTGTTATCATCTCCAATGCCCTGTACCAACACAGAGCAAAGCAGCTATCTGAACGCTACCCCAACAGAGGTCGATTATCTTGTTAATAATTTCACCTCCTCACTACGTACGACTCTGGATACTGTAGCTCCTGTGAAAACTAAGGCCTCAAATCAGAAGTACCTGACTCCGTGGTATAATTCTGAAACACGTACCCTAAAGCAGATGACTCGTAATCTGGAGAGGAAATGGCGTGTCACAAATCTAGAGGATCATCATTTAGCCTGGAGAAATAGTTTGCTGCTTTATAAGAAAGCCCTCCGCAAAGCCAGAACATCTTACTATTCATCACTGATTGAAGAAAATAAGAACAACCCTAGGTTTCTCTTCAGCACTGTAGCCAGGCTGACAAAAAGTCAGAGCTCTTTTGAGCCAACCATCCCTTTAACGTTAACTAGTAATGACTTCATGAACTTGTTCACAAATAAAATTTTTATCATTAGAGAAAAAATTACCAATAATCATCCCACAGATGTAATATTATCTACAGTTACTCTTAGTACCATTGATATTAAGTTAGACTCTTTTTCTCCAATTGATCTTTCTGAGTTAACTTCAATAATTACTTCCTCCAAACCATCAACGTGTCTTTTAGACCCCATTCCTACAAAACTGCTCAAAGAAGTCCTGCCATTAATTAATTCTTCGATCTTAAATATGATCAACCTATCTCTAATAATCGGCTATGTACCACAGGCCTTCAAGCTGGCTGTAGTTAAACCTTTACTCAAAAAGCCATCTCTAGACCCAGCAGTCTTAGCTAATTATAGGCCAATCTCCAACCTTCCTTTCATATCAAAAATCCTTGAAAGAGTAGTTGTCAAACAGCTAACAGATCATCTGCAGAGGAATGGTTTATTTGAAGAGTTTCAGTCAGGTTTCAGAGCTCAGCACAGCACAGAAACAGCTTTAGTGAAGGTTACAAATGATCTTCTTATGGCCTCTGACAGTGGACTCATCTCTGTGCTTGTCCTGCTAGACCTCAGTGCAGCGTTCGATACTGTTGATCATAATATCCTATTAGAGCGATTAGAACATGCTGTAGGTATTACAAGTACTGCGCTGCAGTGGTTTGTATCATATCTATCTAATAGACTCCAATTCGTGCATGTAAATGGAGAGTCCTCTTCACACACTGAGGTTAATTATGGAGTTCCACAGGGTTCAGTGCTAGGACCAATTCTGTTTACATTATACATGCTTCCCTTAGGCAGTATCATTAGAAGACATAGCATACATTTTCACTGCTATGCAGATGACACCCAGCTCTATCTGTCCATGAAGCCAGATAACACACACCAATTAGTTAAACTGCAGGAATGTCTTAAAGACATAAAGACCTGGATGGCCGCTAACTTTCTGCTTCTTAATTCAGATAAAACTGAGGTTATTGTACTCGGCCCTGAAAATCTTAGAAATATGGTATCTAATCAGATTCTTACTCTGGATGGCATTACCTTGGCCTCCAGTAACGCGGTGAGGAACCTTGGAGTCATTTTTGACCAGGACATGTCCTTCAACGCACATATTAAACAAATATGTAAGACTGCTTTCTTCCATTTGCGCAACATCTCTAAAATTAGAAATATCCTGTCTCAGAGTGACGCTGAAAAACTAGTTCATGCATTTATTACTTCCAGGCTGGACTACTGTAATTCATTATTATCAGGATGTCCAAAAAACTCACTGAAAAGCCTTCAGCTAATCCAAAATGCTGCAGCAAGAGTCCTGACAGGGACTAGAAAGAGAGAGCATATTTCTCCTGTTTTGGCTTCCCTTCATTGGCTTCCTGTTAAATCCAGAATTGAATTCAAAATCCTGCTCCTCACATACAAGGTCTTAAATAATCAGGCCCCATCTTATCTTAATGACCTTGTAGTACCATATCACCCTATTAGAGCGCTCCGCTCTCGCTCTGCAGGCCTACTTGTTGTTCCTAGAGTATTTAAAAGTAGAATGGGAGGGAGAGCCTTCAGTTTTCAGGCCCCTCTTCTGTGGAACCAGCTTCCAGTTTGGATTCGGGAGACAGACACTATCTCTACTTTTAAGATTAGGCTTAAAACTTTCCTTTTTTCTAAAGCATATAGTTAGGGCTGGACCAGGTGACCCTGAATCCTCCCTTTGTTATGCTGCAATAGATGTAGGCTGCCGGGGGATTCCCATGATGCATTGAGTTTTTCCTTTCCAGTCACCTTTCTCACTCACTATGTATTAATAGACCTCTCTGCATTGAATCATATCTGTTATTAACCTCTGTCTCTCTTCCACAGCATGTCTTTATCCTGTCTTCCTTCTCTCACCCCAACCGGTCGCAGCAGATGGCCGCCCCTCCCTGAGCCTGGTTCTGCCGGAGGTTTCTTCCTGTTAAAAGGGAGTTTTTCCTTCCCACTGTCGCCAAAGTGCTTGCTCATAGGGGGTCATATGATTGTTGGGTTTTTCTCTGTATCTATGAAGCGCCTTGAGGCGACTTTTGTTGTGATTTGGCGCTATATAAATAAAATTGAATTGAATTGAATTGAATATATCCCCTACGGGCATTCCGATGTACGTCTTGGCCCAGTCCCAATGTGCAAACTGATGCTCTCACAAAGTCTGAGGCTCTCAAGTATTTTTGAAAAGCTTTCATGCAAATAGAAGTTAAAACACGTTCTTTATTGCACATCTAGTTTAATCAGCCGTTTCTTTTTATTGGAGAAAACTGATGAGACTATTGCAATGAGCTCACTAAGTGACTTCAGTGAACTCTGTAAGGCTTTACAGAGAAACAAACCAGGGCCCTCTCTCGTTTCACAGACGACATTTAACATGTTTAGCAGTCACAGCAAGTATTCCTATTTGCTCGGAAGATGAAGGCGAGGCCAGAGCAGCTGTTTGCTATCTGCAACTTCACCACTAGCTGCCCTAAGTCGTACACACTGCTTTTTTAAAGGTTTATATATAGACTATATAGAAGTGGGTGTAGTCATTCGTTTCTCTGGACTGCAGTGTGAAGTCAGCGTATGCAGATTGATTCATTCCCACAGCCAGCCTCAAAGAGCTGTCTTTTTCTTTCAGCACCAGTTGCTTTCCTGTGCTTATTAGTTATTCATACACTGATCATCATCACTTGCTTGTTAATTCAAGAAGCTGGATACCTGTGAATTTACATTGTAATTTTAAATGTTCTTCCGGGACTGTGGCCGATATTTGATGTGTGAACAGCATTAGCTTTAAGAGATCCTCCAAGTCCATCACTAGAAACACTGTTTCTCCAAATAACTCATTAAGCACAAATAGTTCAGACATTCACAGTCAGCTTAGATATGTCTTTTCTAAACCACAGTGATTTGTATTTTTCTCTGCCAGATGGAAATGGTTTGTTTTTTTCTGTTTCAGTTGGTTAAACCCCCTGTTACAGCTTGGCCAAAAACACAGGCTCGAGAAAGGTGACATGTACAGTGTCCTTCCGGAGGATCGGTCTGAAACCCTGGGAGAGGAGCTGCAGAGGTACTTCAGCAAAAGGCTAATGTGACAAAACCAGAAGTGGTGCTGGTTAAGAAACATGTCTGTTTGTTTCAAGTTAATGTTTTATTTTTTTATAGTGTGGATTGCCATTCTGTCAACCTGCCACTGCTTGTAATATCAAGTGCTTTCGAGGGTCTGATAATTGTGTTACTGACCTGCTGCTAATTAACCTAATTAGCCTCAAAGTCCTCCAGTTGTTTCTTTTTAGTGCCACTTACCTTTGCAGCCTTCTCTTGCCCTGTCCCAACTTTGTGAGATATGTTGCTGCCATCAAATTTCAATGCAAATAATTTTCATAAAATAGTAAAGCACCTCTGTTGGAAATGTGTTTATAAATCCTGGGCTCAACTAATAAATTCATTTGATTTGCAGATGTTGGAACGAGGAAGTAAAAAAGGCTTCAAAGGAACTATGGAAGCCGCAGCTCTCCAGGGTTCTTATAAAGTGCTATGGAAAGTCCTATGCATTAGCCGGCCTATTTGAATTTTTTCTGGTATGTTGTGAATATTTACAATTGGCACCAGTGTTAAAACAATCATTCATGCACAGGTCGTATTTGAGATTTTGTGCGGTTTTCTGGCCATATTATTTCAGATGAGCTAAAATAAAAAGGAATACTGTAGTTTTACTGTATTATTGTATTACTAGCAGATATTTGAACCAATTTACCACATCCAGTACTAGTAATGGATAGAGTGAAGCTTGTTTGCATATTCCATTATGTATTTATTGTCTTTGTCGTAAAGGAGGCAATCAAAGTGATCCAGCCACTTCTTCTGGGAAAAATAATCCTTTTCTTTGAGAATTATCA
The DNA here is from genome assembly GCF_057381915.1 of Diplotaxodon limnothrissa. NCBI lineage: Eukaryota > Metazoa > Chordata > Actinopteri > Cichliformes > Cichlidae > Diplotaxodon > Diplotaxodon limnothrissa. The sequence goes on along the minus strand of NC_140617.1, from coordinate 33,722,959 downwards.
CCCAGATGATCAGAGGAGTCTTTGCATGGCGTATGTTTACGCTGCTGCGATGTCCATCTCCACGTTTGGACTGACTATCCTCCAACATCTCTACTACTATCATGTCCAAAGAACAGGCATGAGGATTAGAGTGGCTATGTGTCACATGATCTACAGGAAGGTCAGTGAAGATTCAGAAAATTTGCACAAGAGATGCAAATTTTTGAGCTCACAACTCTCAGAATAATTTTGTAAATTTTTCAAGCTGTTAAGTAAAAATGTTCTCATCAGGCTCTTGGTCTCAGCACTGAATCCATCGGACGAACAACCACCGGTCAAATAGTGAACCTACTTTCAAATGATGTTAATCATTTTGATGAGGTAAGGCAACAGATGACCTAAATTTGTAAGGGTCAAGAACCAACTCGAAACTACATTTGGAGAATTGTAACCGAGACAACAGAAGGACAGAGGGTTAACCTGGATGTACCCTTTGAAACCTTTTTTCATTAGGTATTTGAGTAGATGGGTATTTGTGGTAAATACAGGGTTTTTTTTAGATATTATTTAAAAGTTACTACACTAACTTGCCACAGGAGAATGATAAAGATGAAAAATCTGAACTCTTGACCCTCTGCTTGATGTTATACACTCAACAAAAATATAAACGCAACACCTTTGTTACTGCTCCCATTCCCCATGGGATGGACGTAGAGACCTAAAATTCATTCCAGATACACAATATAACCATCCCTCCCAAACAGTGGTCACAAATCAGTCCAAATGTGTGGTAGTGGGCACATCTGCCATATTGAGATAATCCATCCCACCTCACAGGTGTGCCACATCAGGATGCTGATCTGACATTATGAGTAGTGCACAGGTGTACCTCAGACTGCCCACAACAAAAGGCCACCCTGGAATGTGCAGTTTTTTGCGCTATTGGGGGTCTGGGGACCCAGAACCGGTCAGTATCTGGTGTGACCACCATTTGCCTCATGCAGTGCAACACATCGTCGCATGGAGTCTATCAGATTGTCAATTGTGGCCTGTGAAATGTTGGGCCACTCCACTTCAATGGCTGTGCGAGGTTGTTGGATATTCGTGGGAACTGGTACACGCTGTCGTATACGCCGGTCAAGCACATCCCGAACATGCTCAATGGGTGACATGTCCGGTGAGTATGCTGGCCATGCAAGAACTGGGACATTCTCAGCTGCCATCTGCCCTGAACAATGTGAACCATGATTCATCCGTGAAGCGCACACCTCTCCAACGTGCCAGACGCCATCGAATGTGAGCATTTGCCCACACAAGTCTGTTACGGCGACGAGCTGGAGTCAGGTCAAGACCCCGATGAGGACGACGGGCATGCAGTCAAGCGTCCCTGAGACGGTTTCTGACAGTTTGTGCAGAAATTGTTTGGTTGTGCAAACCAATTGTTCCAGCAGCTGTCTGGGTGGCTGGTCTCAGACGATCTTGGAGGTGAACCTGCTGGATGTGGAGGTCCTGGGCTGGTGTGGTTACACGAGGTCTGCGGTTGTGAGGCCGGTTGGATGTTCTGCCATATTCTCTGAAACGCCTGTGGAGACGGCTTATGGTTGAGAAATGAACATTCAATGCACGGGCGACAGATCTGGTTGACATTCCTGCTGTCAGCATGCCAATTGCACGCTCCCTCATTGCTTGTGGCATCTGTGGCATTTTGCTGTGAGACAAAACTGCACATTCCAGGGTGGCCTTTTGTTGTGGGCAGTCTGAGGTACACCTGTGCACTACTCATGATGTCAGATCAGCATCCTGATGTGGCACACCTGTGAGGTGGGATGGATTATCTCAATATAGCAGATGTGCCCACTACCACACATTTGGACTGATTTGTGACCACTGTTTGGGAGGGATGGTTATATTGTGTATCTGGAATGAATTTTAGGTCTCTACGTCCATCCCATGGGGAATGGGAGCAGTAACAAAGGTGTTGCGTTTATATTTTTGTTGAGTGTATATAGGGCAGGGAAGAGGTCTGGAAGTGTCAATATAAAGCAAATCAATACAAAGTTGTCCAGAGAGATCACATTTATTGTATGACGAAACATTTCTGTCCACTTCCAGGATTACAGCACACCATCTATAGAGCATAAGGTCTGGCGAGTCCCTGTTCAGACGGTGTCATCACAAGATGACTGATTTTGAGCTAATACAAGACCTCACAATAACTTCTAATCAATGAGATTGACTGAGAGCAAACCTTCAACTGATAGCTAGCTATGTCATAAGGATGTATATAGGCAATTTTTGTATGGGTAGGACAATTAAGTTTACTTTTGTCTAATTCACAGGAAGTTGTTTTCAAAAATATTAGGCAGGCATCTGAATAAAACATCTGTACTTCCACAAATGAAACATGCTCATCCACCCTGGTTAACTGCAGTCAGGCATTAAAAGCAAGTCTCTGCGGCTATTTTGTTAATGCCACAAAGGAATCATTTTTGGGATAGCTTAAAGCCTGACACGACTGATTAACATGTGAGGGTGATTGCAGTCACACGAGAATCACAAGCATCTTAAAGCTGTTCTATCGGCATGTAGTTACCCAACACTTTATTGAGTATTCCTAAAATTTGTTGACCATTAGCACATTTCTCCAAATCTTGGGCATCTATGTTTGCTTACGTTACAGGCTCCTTATGGTGACTGACAGTTTTATCCAAGTTGTGACCGCCACTTCCAAATGTCACACACTTTTCAAAATGTCATTTATAATGACCTCTACAGATTACACTCAGACTGCACTACTTGTGGGCGGGACCTCTGCAAGCAATGGTGATCATCGTTTTCCTTTGGTATGAGATCGGCCCCTCGTGCCTGGCAGGTGTGGCAACAATTGCAGTTATGATGCCGATACAGACCTGGTTTGGAAAACTCTTCGGCATCTTCAGGTAAAGGATAACTGGAGAAGTACATGGATCTTTCAATCTATAGACCTCTCAACGTCCAGCAAGAAACAAGACCCGACTGCAGGACTCATAGGCAAATTGGGCAAATGTAAAACACACCTTTTTATTAAAGTAGAAGCCCGATGTTCACAAGCTCCAAAATATCCACACACAAAAAAGACTAATCCAGGAAATTCCAAAACCCGAACTGAGACATACAAAGGTGGTTAAACAGGCAGACTGCCAGACTTCTTCTTGGATTTTAGACACAAAGGTGCATTGCTGCCCTCCTCTGGTACTTCGTAAACCAAGGAGGTCAAACTCATTTTACCTTGAGGGCCACATACAACTTACTTTGATCTTAAGCAGGCTGGACGAGTGGCGCTGTGATTTTTCTTTTCTAAAGAAATGTTGCTGTAGTAAATGAAAGACATGTTCGCACAAATTCAATTGTAAGAAATGTTTGAAATTACACAAAATGTTCTGGTAGCTCATTGCCCAGACTCTCCTGTAATTATAAAGCAGGAAGTGTTTGTTAATACACAGAAAACCGTCTGTTTCTCTTGTTTTCTTACTGTGGGCACATTATTTTACCGAACTTCTGCAGAGTTCTTCCCAACTCGGTTTCAATTATAGAAAGATTGGCACAGTCAAAAAAAGTCCTCCACTGACATCTCAACTCTCAACAAATTTCCCAAAATACTCTCTGTGTAACTTTTTTTTTTTTTTTTGGCTTTTAGCCTTTTGTGCTGTATCCATTTTGAGTTTTTAACCTCAGCATGCTAAGTGCACAGCTGATCATCACACCACTGTGACAAAAACTACTTTTTTTTGAGTTGTTGCATTTCATGAAGAATGTAGATTTATATGATCTCTCTAAAGAGTATGAGCTCTATTACCTGATCGAAGTGTGTTTAAGGTTCTGTATAATCAGTCTGTATCAGTAATGACCTTCATCGTAGCCTTAAGGATTGTCCTATGTTAATTTTTTTCTTTGGGTCAGATGAGTAAGTGATGGATGGAGGGAATTTTACTGCAGTCATAGAAATCCTAAACCTTGTTGCTTTGGCATTAGACACATTTGATGCATACAAACCCACACATAAACTCCTCTGTAGGACTCCCATTTTTAACTTTAGTGTATTTTATGTCCACCTAGATAACTAGGGAATGTTAAAGCTGATACTGAAGCCATGCAAATATTTTGCAAGACCGGAGCTAATGTAGAAATCAGACAGGAAACACCAGGGAAACAAGACACAGCTGAAACTAATCAGATGATTACAAAAGAAAGTAAAACTAAATACAAGACCCAAGAAACAAATGACAACCAAAATAAAACAGGGAATGAATAACCGAAACACTCAATATGACAAACTAAAAACAAGGAGAGGAAATAAGGGAACAAGAGCCAACAAGAATGAATCAAAGAAAATCAAACGATGAAGAACAACCCAACCAACAGAAATAGAAACTTGAACTAAAAAGATTCGAACTAAGAACTAAATGTTCCCTATGAATCTAAAAACATTTTAAAACAAGTTCCAAACTCTGAAACCCGAGTCCAAACCCAGGACCATGACAGGGCCTGTTTAACAATGTTCAATGACTGTGTCTATTTTCTCATGCACTAATATGTTATTTATAATGTATCATTAGGAAAACTAGCGGCCTCAATGACATGTTGTGGAGTTTTTTGTTGTTGTTTTTTGGCAGGAGCAAAACAGCAGTCCTTACTGACAGCAGAATCCGTATCATGAATGAAGTGGTGTCTGGCATAAGGATAATCAAGATGTATGTCTGGGAGAAACGGTTCTCAGCCCTGGTGACTGAAGTTAGAAAGTAAGGATGAGAATCACAGACAAACTGGTAATGTTTTGACACGAATCATTTTCTGAACCAGCAGAATACTACTGCATATATTATCCTTTTTTGGTACCCCTCTCCATCATCAACTGATTTAGCCCTCAGCTCTGACAGGCTCACGGGGTATTGTCGTCAAAACACAGGGAGGACGACAATACCAAGTTTGTGAATGAACTCCAGAATGAGGCGACATAGGATTTTCAAATTCAGACCAATGATGCACCTACTAGAAATCTCAGATAAGTTCAAATCCCGCTGACCTTAACCCCAAGGTCAGAGGTTAACTTTTCTGAAAATCACTTAGGATTTCCACGTTTTTCACATAGGTGCAAATGCTACAACTCTTACATAAATCCTCCTTTTGCAACATGTTTACATTTTATGTTTGCTTGTCTTTTCTTCAATTTGTGAAAAAGTTTATATTACTACTTTTTTTTCTGGGGTGTTCTTAATTGGTACTGTTGTCCTCCTGCTGAAACTCATATCAAGAGTGATCCCTAAACTCAGTGGGAGGTTTGGATCCTGCTGTATTGGATAACCAAGAGTACTTAGACAGAACTTATGCAGGCACAGGGAGAACATGGGAATTCACAAAAAGCTACACTCTGACTTTTCTTTCCTTTTTCCTTCATAACTTAAAAATTAAATATATAATTACTGTCATAGACATATCAAAGTGAAACCGATGTTGCTCAACATCCTGCCAAATTTAAACTTAAAACTTTGCTTCAACTATATAATCCATCTACATATGTTCTCTTATGTTTGTAGGAAAGAAATCAGTCGGATATTAAAGAGCTCCTACCTACGAGGACTCAACATGGCTTCCTTCTTTGCCAGCAGCAAGCTCATAATCTTTGTTACCTTCACGGTCTACACTCTTTTGGGGAACACCATGACTGCCAGCCAGGTGTTTGTCACCATGTCCCTGTATGGTACAATTAAGGTCACCCTGACCCTGTTCTTTCCTCTGGCCATTGAGAAGTTGTCAGAGACTGTAGTGAGCATTCGCAGGATTAAGGTAATTAATTTCTGTCATAAACTGTAGGAAAAGTTGGCAATCCAGTAGTCATGTCCAAGATAGTCAAACAATTTCCAAAGCTGGTGTAAAACCATGTTTATCATTTTCCCAGAATTTTCTCCTACTGGAAGAGATTGAGAGAAAAAACATTATGTTGCCTTTGGCGGAAAAGGGGGGAAACTCTATTGAGATCGAGAAACTGACCTGCTACTGGGATAAGGTAAATAGTGTAATATATTTCGTAGCGGTGTAACATATTGTTGTAGAACAATGACTGTTCCTGCAAACTTTATAGTTTGATGTAGTACTTACTGCCATTTTTGTCTTTGTTTAGAGTTTGGATGCACCATCTCTTCAGAATGTTTCCATCACAGCAAAGTCACATCAACTTCTGACTGTAATCGGACCAGTGGGGGCCGGAAAGGTCAGTAAACTTGTGTAATCTATTTTAGCATCCACCCTAAGATTATAGGAGTCTTTAACCTAACGGTTTATTACCGGATTCTTATACGCTGCTCAAAAAATAACCACTTTAATAACATATCAGATCTCAATGGGGAAAAAAATCATCATTACTGATGTGCACTGAGTAATATGTTAGGTGGTGCAACCTGGCAACATTGGATGAACTGAAACATAATGTCCCACAGGTGTTCTATTGATTTAGGTCAGGTGAGTGTGGGGGCCAGTCAGTGGTATTAGTTCCTTCATCCTTCAAGAACTGCCTGCATACTCTCACCACATGAGGTTGGACATTGCTGTGCACCAGGAAGAATCCAGGACCCACAAGCATATGGTCTGATAAAGTTCAAGGACTTTATTACAATATCTATTGAAAGTCAGGGTGCCGTTGCCTAGCCTGTAGAGGTTTGTGCATCCCTCTATCAATATGCCAGTGACTCACCACCAACCCAGTCATGCTGAATGATGTTACACAACATACGTTTTTCCACGACTTCTCCAGACCCTTTCAGTTCTGTCACATGTGCATGGGTTAAGCTTGCTTTCATCTTTGAAAAGCACAGGGCGCAAGTGGAGGACCTACCAATTCTGGTATTCTATGGCAAAGGTTAGTTGGGTTCCATGGTGCTGGGTGGTGAGCACAGGGCTTACCAGAGGGCACTGGGCTCTCTGGCGCCATTATTGTCATTTTTATAGGGTTTTGGCAGTGATCATCCAGTTTCCTTTTGTAAAACGGAGCAGATCCCAGTCCTGATGATGGGTTAAGGGCCTTCAACAGCCTTGTCCAGGTCTCCTAGAACATTTTCTTGTCTCCTGGAATTTCATTTACCGTTTTACCATGTGGGAGATGGACTACCTGTGCAATCTCTGTAGGGTCCAGGTATCGACTAACAACCCCCTCTGCTATTTGACTGATCACATCAATATCCCAAAAGTTTAACTGACTAGTTGACAGACTAGTTACACAATATGGGATCAACAAGAAACGAATTTTGGAATATCAACAAATTAAATCCATAGTAAAAAAGAAATTTAATCCCAGTGAAGCTGAATTACAAACACCACCAACTGTGGTACAATTTTTTAGTCTAAAACCCCCCAAATCATTGTCTAAAATATACAGAACACTTTCTAAAATAGATGAATCAATATCCCTTCCTATTGCAAAATGGGAACCAGATTTATCAATCAACTTAGACTCAAACCTTTGGTCTCAGATATCCTTAAAAACCTTTCAATGGATCAGAAATCCCAGTTTGCAATTAATACAATACAAAATATTACACAGAGTGCACTATACTGGTCATAGGATGTTCAAGATGGGCTATACGCCTTCCAACAACTGCTCACACTGCACAGCAAATACAACGGACAATTACATCCACGCTCTTTGGTTCTGTCCACCAGTTCAGAAATTTTGGCGTGAGATATGTGTAGACTTATCAAAGTGTCTGAAATGTAACATTCCAGCCTCCCCTTTAATATGCTTGCTGGGCAACTTGGATGAGGTCACTGCAGAAATAAACACAGCCCACGTTGTTTTTATGGCCCTATGCATTGCCAAGAAAATGGTCCTCATTAACTGGAAAAATAAAAATAATCTTAATTCTAACCAATATAAAAACCATCTAATAGATCACATTAGTCTTGATACAACCTCTGCCATCACATTTGATCAATCCCTTTGGGCTCCTTTGATCGGCTTCATCACCTAGTGGGGGTGGGGGGTCATGGTTTGGTCCTGCCTTCGCTATTGTAGTTGATATGGGGGTAGGGACGGCCTTAGGGTGTCTGGGGAGTCCCTAGGGATGTTTCCCTGGAGGGCCTAACCTGGGGGATGTGACCATGACCTGGTTAGGAGCTCTGGGGCTCTTGGATGGTGTTTTCCTTGTGGCTGCGTACAGCGGAGATGGGAGAGGGTCTGTGCTGGCGGACGTTGGTTACTGGCCTGGTAGCCTGGCTGCCCCTGGGAGGGTCCGGGACGGGCGTGGAGGCTTGGGGGTCTGGGGGTGCTCCGCCCCCCGGTCTGGGGTGCTGGCCGGGCCTTGGGGGCTTGGGTCCTGGCTGTTGTGTCGCCGGAGCAGTGGGCGGGTGGGTGCAGGGGGGCTCGGCCCCAGTGCAGGGGACCTCTGGTGCATCGGCCCAACTAGGGGGCTCTTTAACTGGTGGGGAGGTTGTTATATCTTTGCAGGTGGTCTCCTCACTACAGGAGCTCACTCTGCAGGTGGGGGGGGAGAGATTTAGGAGAGGTGGAGAATGAACTCAACCTGGGTATCTATTGTCTTGTGTAGTTTGGGAGATGATTGGATGATGGGGTGGGTGCAGTTCCCTTTCAGTCGATTCACTCGGTACAACACATAAGTATGGGGATATCACGCCCTCGCGTGTCCTGGCTGAAGAAACCTTTATTCACGCCTTTACGGCAGATGACGTGTGATGACACGCGCAAGGCCCCGCCCGCACATATAGCCGCTGCCATCACCGTCATCCCTCAGTTCTTACGCTCTTCACCTCGCTGAGAACACCTCTGCTGAGTTGGGCTAGCTAGCTACTGCTAGTTAGCTCCGTTGTCTGCCAACTTGAACCTAGCTTAACTGCCCCTGTTGGTGTTAGCCTCCACCGCCCAGCTGGTGCGTAGGCTGCCCGCGGAGCGCTATTTTCAAGTTTTTCTTGTGCAGCGTTTCGCTTTGCGTTTTGGGAATGGACTCCAAACCGAAGCGAGCAAAGCAGAAATCTTCTGTTCGCCCCTGTCCTCAGGGATGTGGTTTCTCTTTGCACGACAGCGACCAGCACGATGCCTGCCCTGTCTGCCTGGGGATCGTCCACGCTAGGAGAGCGTTGACGGAGCCCGAAGCTTGTGCGTTTTGTCGCCAGCTCCGACGCTCGACCCTGGAAAGACGGGTGACGTTTGTGGAAAGAGTGCTGGGACGCTCGGCTGTCGCACGGCATGACCCTCTTCTTTCCGAGTCTGGAGCCCCGGCTTCGTCCGAGTCCGAAGACGAAAATTTTCAGGTCGATGTCCCCGCGATTAGCTGGGCTGACCACATGGAATACGTTGACGGGTTAGCCGATGACGAACCGGAACCATGCAGGAGCGCTGACGGGCTTCAGCCTGGGTTGAAGCCCGCCAGCGCTCCCCAGGAAGACGATGACGTGCTGGACATCGGCCTGGACATCCATGGTTTGTCGGAGGATGAGCAGGAGAGCTCATTGTCGACCCAATATGCCGCCGCTGCTGCGCCGGTCGGCCACGATGACACCTCTCTTTTCTCCCTGTTTCGCCGTGCCGCTGAGAAGCTGCAGGTGGACTGGCCCTCTCCTCCACCAGCTCGGAAGCCGTCGCGGTTTGCGGGTTTTTTCCTTCCACCGGAGCCCGCAACGGCCAAAAACTGCCTCCCCATGTTCCCAGACTTTCTCTGCGAGCTAACAGCGTCATGGGACAAACCTCTGTCTACCCGCGTCACTGTGCCCGGCTGAGGCTTCTTCCGCCCAGGAGGAAGAAGCCTCAGCCCTCCTAGCTGTGATTGCGAGTGGGGAAGGGATCCGGCAGCAGGGAGACGCTGCTCTTACCCCTCTGTTGCCGCACAAGAGGTGCCGCTTAAGTTCTGTTCAGGTTGTCAGCCCCAGAAGGCGCTGCACTTCCCTATCGCGGTCTCCCAAGCACATAACCCCTGCACACGGTTCAGATGTGTTGAATGTTCAAGCGACCACATCGAGTGTTCCCGCTGTTTTTCATTGTTATGCCCCGGAAAAGGTGCACCCAACAAAATGTATAAATGTACATGTTCCCATGTTGCAATCAATAAAGAGTGTTGTTTACTCTCAAACAATCTCAAATGCTCAACCTGCAGGCGAAATGAGCCAGGTCAGGCAGGGGATGCAGTCCCCTGCAGACACACTGGGGGGCGACGGCGCCCCGCCGTCAGTGCTGCAGGCCAGCCGGCTGGCTGCTCACTTCCCTCAGTGGCGCGCTTGCGCCCCCTCTCCGTGGGTGCTGCAAACCGTTGCCATGGGTTACCGGTTGCAGTTCCGGGTCAAGCCGCCTCGTTTCCAAAGAGTCGTGAACACGATTGTCAACCCCGAGGCAGCCTTGGTACTCAGAGAGGAAATACAGGCGCTATTACAGAAGAGAGCAATACGGGTGGTCCCCGCTTCGGAGACGGACAAAGGTTGGTACAGCCGTTATTTTGTCATTCCGAAGAAAGGGGGAGGGCTTCGTCCCATCCTCGACCTGCGAGTCTTGAACACGTACCTGCGAACGTACAGGTTCAAGATGCTAACACTCAGACAGCTCCTGAGTGCAGTCGGCCCGGGAGATTGGTTTGCGACAATCGATCTAACAGATGCTTATTTTCATGTCGCTATACACCCGAAACACAGGCAGTTTCTGAGGTTTGCATTCGAGGGCGTAGCCTACGAATACCTAGTGCTGCCGTTCGGGCTGTCGCTCGCTCCCCGCATCTTTACGAAATGTGCCGAGGCAGCGCTAGCGCCCCTCAGGAAGAGGGGCATCCGCATCTTGGCCTACCTGGACGACTGGGCTCTCGTGGCTTGCTCCAGAGAACAGGCGGAGACGCAGCTGTCGCGGGTTCTGTCACACATTCAGACACTGGGGTTCTCTGTGAACTTTCAGAAGAGCTCGCTAATCCCAGGTCAATAGATCGCTTTTCTCGGTCTGGAAATATGCTCTCTTTCCAGCCGCGCACGGTTGTCAGAGCACAGAGTGGCCGCGTTTCATCGCTGCCTCGCTCAATTTCAGCTGGGACGCAGACTGCGTTTCCAGACGATATTGCGCTTGTTGGGCATGATGGCATCTATGATCGCCGTAGTGCCGCTTGGGCTGTTGAAAATGAGAGCGTTTCAACGCTGGACTCTCTCTCACCGTTTGTGTGCTTCGCGTCACCTCCGGAGGAGGCTGCCGGTAACTGCGTCTTGCATGCTAGCTCTCCGTCCTTGGAGGGAGCCCGGGCTACTGCACCAGGGCTCTCGGATTGGGAGGGTGTTGTTTCGCAAGGTGGTGTCCACAGATGCTTCCCTAAGTGGGTGGGGAGCGCTGTGCGAGGGTGCGCCAGTGAGAGGGATCTGGTCCGCGGCTCAGCGCCAGCTGCACATCAACCACTTAGAGCTGTTAGCAGTGTTCTTAGCTCTAAAGCGTTTCCGTCCAGTCCTGCAGGGCCAGCATGTCTTAGTCAGGACGGACAATTCAACAGTGGTGTCTTATATAAACAGGCAGGGAGGAACACGCTCTCTTCCCCTGTTGCAGCTGTCTCGCTCTCTGCTGTTATGGTGCAGTGTTCATTTTCTGACTCTAAGAGCCACCCATGTCCCGGGCCACCTGAACCTGGGGCCGGACCTTCTCTCCAGGGGGGGTCCTCTGGTGAGAGAATGGAGGTTACACCCTTCAATAGTGGCTCAGATTTGGGATCTATTTGGCGAGGCGCAAATAGATCTTTTTGCTTCCAGGGTGAATGCTCACTGCCCCCTGTACTTCTCCATAATCGACCACGATGCACCCTTGGGCTTGGACGCGCTAGCGCACCAATGGCCAGACGTGCTCCTGTATGCATTTCCCCCAGTGGAAATGATATCTCCAATTCTGGAGAGGGTGCGTCGGCATTCCCTCTCTCTGATCCTGGTGGCCCCTTGGTGGCCCGCGAAGTCGTGGTATGCAGAAATAATCAGCCTGCTTGCAGCAAGTCCTTGGCAGCTTCCTCTCCGCAGGGATCTCCTCTCTCAGGCGGGGGGGGAAGTGTTTCATCCGCGCCCGGATCTGTGGCACCTTCATGCTTACCTGCTGAGAGGTTAAACTTGGTTGCTAAGGGTCTGCCACCTAGTGTGGTAGCGACGATTCAGAGCGCCAGGGCCTCGTCTACTAGAGGCTTGTACGCTTACAAATGGCGAGCCTTCGAGCGATGGTGCCAGGACCGCCACACTCTCCCATTTCAGTGCTCTATTGTGGATGTTTTGACATTCCTGCAGGAGCTGTTGGATAAAGGCCTTTCGTTTTCGACGATCAAGGTTTATTTAGCGGCTATTTCTGCTTGTCATATCGGTTTTGACGGGGTGACACCAGGTGCGCATCCCCTCGCCGTGCGTTTTCTGAAAGGGGTTCGCCGGCTGAGGCCCGTGCTTAAGTCCAGTGTCCCGGCTTGGGACTTGTCTTTGGTGCTGGAGGCCCTTTGTGGCCCTCCGTTTGAACCCGTTGAGTCGGTAGATATGAAACTTCTTTCGTATAAGACCGCATTACTTCTCGCTTTGGCCTCGGCGAAGCGAGTGGGGGACCTTCATGCGCTGTCTGTGCATCCTGCCTGCACACAGTTTTCTCCTGATGGCCGCAAGGTCGTATTGCGTCCGAATGCCGCCTATCTTCCCAAGGTCATGCCTGCATCTTATAGTTCAATGGAGTTTGAGTTGCTGAGCTTTTGCTCCCCTCCTTTTGAATCTGAGGAGCAGAGGAGGGTGCATTCTCTTTGTCCGGTGCGTGCGCTACGCACCTACATTGAGCGCACTCGGGATGTGCGTTTGTGTGACCAGTTGTTTGTCTGCTTCGCTAATCCGAATAGAGGTAGAGCTCTGTCCAGACAGAGGCTGTCCCACTGGATTGTAGAAGCTATCTCGCTGGCATACAGCACCGGAGGTTTTGCGTTGCCCCACGGGGTGGGAGCTCATTCCACCAGGGGGATGGCGACCTCATGGGCTCTTTTTAGAGGGGTGCCTGTGGCTGATATTTGTGCAGCGGCTAATTGGGCGTCGCCGCACACTTTTGTGCGGTTTTATCGGTTGGACGTTACAGCCCCTTCGGTGGCTCATGCTGTCCTTTCTGCTGGGTCTACCACTCACTAAGGATGTGGTGGTCCCGTTCCGGTTCGGTGGCTGCTCTGCGGGGCGTGTATATAGGTCCCATACTTATGTGTTGTACCGAGTGAATCGACTGAAAGGGAACGATTAGTTATGTCTATAACTTCTGTTCCCTGAAGGAGAGGAACGAGGTACAACACAGGGTGGCCCCACTGAGCAGTTGGCTCGGTGAAGAGCGGCTATCGAACTGAGGGATGACGGTGATGGCAGCGGCTATATGTGCGGGCGGGGCCTTGCGCGTGTCATCACACGTCATCTGCCGTAAAGGCGTGAATAAAGGTTTCTTCAGCCAGGACACGCGAGGGCGTGATATCCCCATACTTATGTGTTGTACCTCGTTCCTCTCCTTCAGGGAACAGAAGTTATAGACATAACTAATCGTTTTCTCTGGGGTGGAGTCAGGAGGGCTGCCCCAGACTCTGTGGGGCTGGGCGGTGCTGCTGCTGCGGGCCCCGGTCCGGATGGGCCTGGGCCCCCTTGCCCTGGTGGGTTCCAGAGTGTGGGGGTGCCTACTGGGGTCAGCGGGGGAGCTGGCCCCAGGGAGGGGCCACTTGCCCCTCCCTTTCTTCCCTCCCCATCCTCAGCTGCCTCCCTATTCCCGCTCTACCACACCCACCCACACACGCAGGGCTTGGGGTGCAGGTATGTCACCAGGGTGCAGGGGAGGCACTCCCTCTCTGTCCCCTTCTGGCCGCCTGTGCCTCAATTTTATTCTGCAACCTAGACATCCACATTACTCACACTCTCACATAACACATACATATAGGGCCTTGGGGGTGGGCACGTTTTACAGCATCCAGAGGATGGTTGGTGTATTCCAACCCACCTCGGGCGCTGATGCCCTACCCTCAATTTTAAATGTATTTAGACACTAAGGGTTTTCGGGAGGAGCCGTGCTGCTCTCTGAGAGGAAGCTAGTACCATGCTCTCCTGAGTTTTAAATGCACTTTAGAACAGCACACAGCAACACTACATATGAGCGGGCGTAGGGAGGTTTGAGGTCTTCACTCACCCCGGTTCTGTTGGCCGTCAGGGCTGGGGGGCTGGGAGGAGGTGCTGGCCGTCAGACTGGGGTCTGGGATGCGGGGCCTCCCTGCTACTGCAGATAAGGAGGTGGTCCGCTTGCCTCCACCCCAGAGAGAAGGGTTACATCTCCTGGGTCTAGGTGTGGCTTGCCCCTCTGAGGGCGGGGGTACCTGGACCTGGGATATGGAGTATGTTTGGGGAGTGCGACTGTCTGTGCAGTGTCTATTTGTGTCTGTCTGCACGTTAGGTAAGTGCCGAGTATTTGGTTGTGCATATGGGGTGGGAATGCACGTTTGTGTCCGCGTGCGCCTGTTCGTCTGTGTCTATATGTCAGGTTGGGTCTTAGACTCAACCTCTCTGGGTAGATCTCAGGCCCTCTAAAGTACGGAGGCCTATCTCCCCTCACCACACTCCCTGCCGGTGGCTGATGCCCTCAGACCTTGGTGTGTTGGTGGTCCTTGTCGTCTGGGGCTGGGCACTCATGTATGTACCGGCTCACTCCTGGTGGCCGATTGGTGGGACCTGGCGCCTGTGGCCCGGCTGGGCCCCTTCCGGGGGGTGGGATGCCCTCAGGCCTCTGGCCTCTGGGCCTGAAGCTCGGTCCTCTCTGGCACAGCTGGCTGCCGGCAGAGCCCGCGGGCACGCCACTGCAACCCCCTCTGGCCTCTGCTCCGTAGCTGCTGGATGACCTCTCGTTTGGGGCTCTACTCAGCTCTTCCCAGGAGGGTGGCACGGTTCCCCCCCTTTTGGTGGTTCTCCTCGGGTCCTTGTACTCTGGGGCCTCTGGATATCTGGGGCCTGGATCTCCTCCATACCTGCTTCATACCCTGGTGGACGGGGCTATGGCTCCCCACACTCCCTAGCAGATCGTTACATGGAGAAACCTTTGGAATACAAGCATGCTGATCCACACAGGTATGCACACAGGTGTACACACGGGTATTCACAGACACGGACTACACCTTTCTTGGCTGCTGCCTCAAAGCACATTGTGTGCTGTCTATCTTGCGTGCTGCACAATATCATTTAATATTTAGTATCTACTGTTATCTACAGCTAGCTAGTTTATTGTGATGGTGCTGTTTTTATTATGTTGCTCTTTTTTTGTTTGCTTTCTCTTCTGTTTTTTTTTTCTTCATACAGGTGATCCAGGTGTTTTGTTTGTTTTTCTTTCTTTCTTCCCCCCTTCTCACCGTCTCTTCTCCCCTTTGGTTTTCTTTCTCTCCCTCTCTTTCTTTCATTCTTTCTCCCTGTCCTATCCCCCAGTCATGTCTGTCCCGTTTATAGCAACCGAAAATAAAATAAATTCATATGGACCAATATGGCAAGGCCATGATGATCCACTTGGTAAAATAAATCCGCTTGGCATCTTTCTTGGCCTTAAAACAACAATTCTGATGGCTAAAGATCCAAACGGGACACGAAAAAAAAAAAAGTTTAACTGACTCGACTTTATTTAAAAAACATCCTTTAATTCTTTCTTTTAACAGTGTGCTTGATTTCATTTGTAAAATAGTGGAGGTTTTTTCCTTTTTTTTCTGTTTTGTTTTTTTCTGTTACTGCATAGAGTCCTATGAAATATGTGGCCCATGATTCAGTACCTTGTACATTCACATTTAGCAAAAGTAGCTAAAGATCAGCTAAATCTGATCTGTATGACTTTATCAGTCATTATTCAGTTTATTCAGGTTTAGAGGCATATGTTTATACACAGCTCTTTTATGGTTCTGCCAAGGTGTTTGAGTTGTGTTGAGGTCCAGAATTTGTCTGGGCCATTGCACCATAGCAACTTGGAAACAAAGTGCTAAACCATTGCAGTATTTGTCACTGACAAAAAAAAAAAAAAAAAAAGCAATTTACCCAGCTTACATGCATGACATCCATGTTTTCCTCAGTCATCCCTGCTAAGTGCAATCCTGGGAGAGCTTCCTCGTGATACAGGCACACTGAAGGTCAAAGGTCAGCTAACCTACGCATCCCAGCAACCGTGGGTGTTCCCTGGAACCATTCGCAGCAACATCCTTTTTGGGAGAGAACTTAACCCAAAGAAATATGAGCAGGTCCTTAGAGCCTGTGCTCTGAAGAAGGTGAGCTAATGTGTTCTATCAAAACGGAATATTGTGTTCATGACAATGTAGAAATACTACTTGAAAAACTATGACTGAAAAGCTTCTAAAGCCTGAACTACTACTGTGGATTTCATGGACCCGGACTTTACAGAGAAGCAGATGCATGTCCACAACTCAGGCTTCTTCTAGTCATGATTCTGGGTTTTGTACCCAGCGTTTTTCAGCTTTGGAATCTCAGTCTTCAGTTTGATATTTTCTGTATGACCTTGTTGTAACCTATGTTGTAATTTTCTGTTGAATATTATGTTTGCTTGGGTTGTGTTTTCATTCTGATTTTATGTTTTGTATTCATAGTTTCTTTGTTAGTTATTCTCAGGTTTTTCCTTTCCTCTTATGTTTTTAATGCCTAGTCTGCGTTTCGATCATTAATACTTGTCCTGGAATCTCTATCTGTGCTTATAGTACAGGATAGCCTATTTTGCTAATATTCTGAAGAACAAAACCAAACTGCCAATATTTATCAAATGACTAAAATGTTCCCCTATTTTTGGCATTCACATTTATTTTTGTTACACGTACATTTTGTGCAGGACCTGGAGATGTTCCCAGATGGAGACCTAACACTGATTGGAGACAGAGGAGCCACACTCAGTGGTGGACAGAAAGCTCGTGTAAACCTGGCGAGGTACGACAACAGTCACAGCAGTTATGTCATTGTTATGCACAGGAGAGAAATCCATTTTTAGTATAATCCTCAACAGATTTGAATTCCTTCTCTGAGTTATTAGGCAGCCTAAAATAGAGGCAGCAATAACCTATATGTTCGGGCAATTTTTTTAAACCTCCAGGTATGCACACTACTGTTGCTATAGTTGTTCTACTTCACATGCCATAATCAAAGCCCTTTTTTTTTACAGGGCTGTGTATGAGGATGCAGACATCTACCTCCTGGATGACCCTTTAAGTGCTGTGGATGCAGAAGTTGGAAAACATCTTTTCGACAAGTAATGACTGCTCACAATTATCTGTGTCCCAAAGAGATACCCATATGTATTCATACACATGAAGTATAGTATATTCTACATGCTACATATCTCTGTTTTATAGAAACGAAGGGAATTATTAATTGTAAGGTTAGATTTGAGTTTTCAATTCAACACCGGTCATTTCATGGCACTTTATACTGTAAAGTAAAGACCCAACAATACTATCACTGATAAACTTAGAAGTGGGATTATTATGCTCACATCGAGCCATGATTTTTATTTTAGTTGCACTGCATGATTGGCAGTTCCAAATAAGCATTATTTAACTGTTACCAGTCCTTTTAAAGCCTCTCAGTTGACACAGAGATAAGGAGAAAAAGCCATAAAGATTTCTTTAAGTACATACTGCTGAGGTAATGCACACAGATCCTTTTCTGCTCTATCACAGCCACAGACTTTTTGCTTTTTTCCCCCTGTAGAAATATATTTTCTGCCACACATCCTGTTTGACCTTTTAAATGTTCTCTTACTCAAATTTTACACAAGTCAGCTATAAATGTGTCATAGTTCCAATATTGTAATCACTTTAAACAAACGCAAACAATGAATCTGGATCTTGAGGACTGAGCTCGCATTACACAGCTGCGTTGTGTCGTGCAGTATGGACCTATATGAGATTTTTAAAAGGAGAAAAGTTCCACTTCTTATTTATGAAATGTGTACACCTGTCTGTGCTTATGATCAGGTGTATCTGTGGCTTGCTGAAGAACAAGTGTCGTATCCTGGTCACACATCAGCTGCAACATCTGAGGGAAGTTGACCAGATCCTGGTCCTGAAGGAGGTTTGTACTCCTGCAAAAGAAAATTGCTTGAAGGAAGCCTGCCTCCTGCTTCTTAACCATGCCATTGCAATAAATAAAGCATTCCCACAGCAGAATCCTGCCTAGTCGGTCAGACTTGGCCTGACATGGTGACAATAACCTGATCAGCTGCGACATTAAAACCACAAAAAAGGTTCTCACCCATTCAGTAATGAACCTGGGCTGTTTATGTCACAGTATGGCTGCCGACGGACAGCCGACTGTGAGGAGTGAGGACGTGGAAGTGCAGACATGCAAAGAGACAAAACTTGAGCATAACAAAAATGAGCTGTTTATTAAGGCTGGCAAAATGGTACAAAACAAAAGGCAAAGACGAAAGTAAACAATAACCTAAACTGGGTGAACTAAGATTAAAACATGACCTCACAAACCTTGAACATTTAGACCTGGCATGGATTCCTAGAAAAACCTGGAAACATGACATGAACATAGCAGACGACCACCCACTGGAGGTGATCAGGGGAAGTGGAAACACATAGGGACACAGCTGACACAAATTAACATGTCACAGGGGAAGAGCAAAACTAAACACGAAGAACATGGGACACCAGACCTCTTCAAAATAAAATGGGAAACATAACGAGACACAGACGTGACAACACAAGCTTGACAACATAAGAAACGCAGATATGAAACACATGAGGGGTGAGGGAGACTTAAAAACAGGGGTGAAGACGCAAGGGGAATCTAATAAACAGTGAACTGTAACGGCAACCTATGCACAATAGAATTGAACTTAGAGAACCTAATAAACTTAAACATAAACATACTCAAAACATTGGGCCAGAAGACCCAGAATCATGACAGTTTAGTGGTTTCATGCACCTGGACATTATCGGTCCTGTGGGTTGCCTGCTGGGGCTTTGGCTTTTTAAAAGAATGTTTGGGGCTGGTTTAGCTGTAAACTGGGGAGCTCTTGTCCATTAGATGTATTTGCACTTGTTGAGAACCTGTTGTTTAGATGGTGATATGTGTATATAGGACCACGAATGTCAGGATCCAAGGTTTCTCAGAAGAGCTGTCTTACACTGTAAGGACATAACTGCTACTCATCTGTCTGTGGTTTTATTAATGCTGTCGCTTGTGTCAGTGTTAGTCATAATCCTATATATGTATATATGTATAAATGGTGACATTTCAACCATTTCTAAAATCGAAACAAATACGAAGCATTTTGACCACAGGTAAAAGTATTTTACAAATCTGTGCATCCACACCTAAATGCATTGTGATCACTTATGCACAACTTTTTAAGTTCAATTTAAGAAATCTGATCATCTTCTCTTTCAAAAATCTTTCTGTGCATACACATAACATCACTTTAATTTTCACTCACAACACCATGGTTGTACAGGACTGTGGACCATCCTCTGAAGTGGGTATATGCTAATCCATTTAATGTGAAATAAAACTTTGATGTTAATCTTACTATTCTCTGAAAACAGCAACATTATTGTTAGCTTAATTGCTAATCCTGGACATTTCTGCTCTCAGCTGACATCAAGTCAGACAAACCTTGGCAATGGAACAGTGGACAGTGGAAGAACAGATGTCCCAGTTTTCTGCTGGGACTTGAACACAGCTTAGATTTGTGGATCTGTGTGAAACTACCTGGGTCTCAAAACCCTATGTGGACATGCGATGTGACCTGTATGTAATGAATGATTCGTGCATGTGCACTTAAGGTTTTGTAAGTGAGGCAAAGGGTTATGTGTATTTTTAGATATTTGTGTGCACAGGAAGATTTTTTGAAAGAACATAATCAAATTTCTGAACTTGAAGTTGTGCGTAAACAAGCAGCATTTATTTAGGTTTGGATGTACAGATTTATAAAATGGTTTTCCGTGTGGTTAAGATGTTTTGTATTTGTGTTTGGAGCACACATTTGGAGTTCCAAAGTTTCATTGACCATACAGACCCACCCTTAAGATTGACCTCAGTACTCATTCTTCTCGGGTTTTATGAGTTTGATTTCTTTGTTTGGAGAAGTTTCAGTAAACACTTTCCTACATTGAAGCCTTTGACGCCTTTGACTTCTACCTGTTCCCGTGTTTCAAAGGGAGATGAGGATTGTATGCACTGGGTTTTAGGGGGTTATAGAGTCCCAGATTCCAGATTCACTTGGTTAAGTGCAAAGGTTTGTCTTGGGGTACCCCTGTAGGGTAGAGCCTACAGGGGTTACAAACAGTGAACAACCCCCTTTCCCCCCATTGGACTATCCATATACCAAAAGAACAGCAGCCTAGATGTCCAGTAACTGATTTCCTTTGTTGCATCTTTAGGGTCAAATCATGGTCCAGGGAAGCTACAGTGAGCTGCAGTCCTCTGACCTCGATATGGTGTCCCTGCTGAGACGTGATGAGGAGCAGGAGCAATTGTCTCCATTTGCTGACCCAGAAAAACTGTCTTTACAAAGTCGGTGGACAAATGATTCTCACAGTTCACACTGTTTCCTCAACTGCCCCCTTCCACCAGAAAGCACCTACACTGAGCATCTTCCTGTATGTATATTTACTAAAGAGATTGAACATTGCTATTTTTACAAAATAGTGTTGTTTTACCTTCAGTTTTTTAAAAATGTAATTAATTTTCATAGACCCCCATGCATTGTCCTTTCTCTTTTTCTTTAAAGTTTCTATATGGTACCATGGTATATAAACAAGTCCATTTATTACTTCTTCTAATATGTGACATTTGTAGATATTATCTGATAGCCATTTGGCTAGAAAAGATATGCTAACTTCAGGTAGCTATTGGAGAAGTTCACTTACTCTAAGTCAGGGGTGCCAAATCCCAGTCCTCGAGAGTTACTGTCCTGCAGCTTTTAGATGCATCCCTACTCTAACACAGCTGAATCAAACGGTTTGATTACCTCTTCAGCATGCCATCAAGTTTGGCAAAGGCCTGATAACAAGCCATTCATTTGATTCATTTGATTTGAACAAGGATGCATCTAAAAGCTACAGGACGGTAGCGCTCGAGGACTGGGATTGGGCACCCCTGCTCTAAGTAATTAGTTAATGTGTTAATAAATGGTAAATGGCCTGTATTTGCATAGTGCTTTACTTAGTCCCTAAGGACCCAAAAAGTGCTTTACACGACATTCAGTCATTCACCATTCACACACACATTCATACACAGATTCACACACTGCTGATGGCAAGCTACATTGTAGCCACAGCTGCCATGGAGCGCACTGACAGAGGCGAGGCTGCCGGACACTGGTGCCACCGGGCCCTCTGACCACCACCAGTAGGCAACGGGTGAAGTGAAGGGGTGAAGTAATAAAATCATGAAAATGTATGAAAATTAAAACAACACAGAAAATTTAACCCCAAATCAACTATCTCAAATCCTCAACCTCTTAAAAAGTAAAAAAAGATGAGTGAAGAAGAAACACTTAGCGCATCATGGCACCCTAGACCTATTGCAGTGTAACTAAAAGAGGCTTGAGGGTCACCTGATCCAGCTCTTACTAATGCTTTATAAAAAGTCTAATCTTAAAAGTAGTGATGGTGTCTGTCTCCTGAATCCATACTAGAAGCTGGCTGTACAGAGAGGGGCCTGAAAGCTGAAGGCTCTGCCTTCCAAATATTGTAGCAACAACAAGTAAGCCTGCAGTCCGAGAGTGAAGTGCTTTATTGAGCTGATATGGTGCTGTGTGGTGTTCATTCATGGTACATGATATGGTAATGGATGGTACATATACACTGCACTTATACACTTAACACTGAATTACTGCATCCATGTAATGTGGTGTGTAGGTAATCAGCATGCAGGCACTGTAAAGTTGTTACTGAAGCTAAGATTGCTTTGATGGCAGCTTTCAGCTCATCTTTATGTGTCCATTTCCGCTCCATGTGAGGTCTCCCAATTTCTTAAATCAGCTATTCTTGACAATCCTTTCAACAGCTTTGAAAGAATTCTCACCTTTTCCTACTCTACGGTTCCTTTCAGTCAAATTTCACGTTACATGTAATAAATATATAAGAAAAAACTATACTGTCAAAAGTATTTGCTCATTTGACCATTCATCCAGAAACACATTTATCAGGTCAGACAAGAAGGACTAGCTCACGGTCCTTGCTCTAATTCATCCTAAAGGTGTTCTGTTGAGTTGAGGTCAGGTTTTCATGATATATATATTTCTCACTAATATTATTTTAGATGCACTATCATGAAGTGTCAGCTTTGTTCTGAGATTACAAACAGTAAAACTATGTTCAAGTATAAAGATGTGCCTGGATCATTTCTTGTTTTGCAGGTTGAAGCTATTCAAACTATTGCAGAGGAGACACGAGCTGAAGGAAATGTCAGCAGTCACATTTATTTTACATACTTCACGG
Organism: Diplotaxodon limnothrissa; assembly: GCF_057381915.1. Classification (NCBI taxonomy): domain Eukaryota; kingdom Metazoa; phylum Chordata; class Actinopteri; order Cichliformes; family Cichlidae; genus Diplotaxodon; species Diplotaxodon limnothrissa. The sequence goes on along the minus strand of NC_140617.1, from coordinate 33,700,529 downwards.
CAGGCTGTAGCCTTCTGGTTTTAATGGTTATAGTATTTCTCAGTATTCTAGCTGAGGTAAGTCACAGACCTCTTATGGTACCATTAGCAAGTGAATGGAGATTTTTAATGCAATGTTTTTATTCATTGTGAACATAAGAAACAAAACCAAGTTGAACCTTTTTTTTTATTGTTTGTTTCTTTTCAATAGGTGGCATATATCCTTCAGGACTGGTGGTTGGTATACTGGTGAGAACTCAACACACTTTTAGTACTGTGTAACACTGTGCAAGTCTTGAGATACACCTCATTTCTTTATAATTTGCTTCTAAGGAGCTAAAACGTTTTTAGATATATTGTAATGTAAAGGCCCTACAAAGAGATTTGATAAAACAGCAAGCGCTTTGGGGACAGTGGGAAGGCAAAAAAATAATAAATCTATTTTTTCCTTCTGTTCTGCATTTCTATGTATGTTTTCAATAACTCACTACACGTGTGTCCCATTTTGCAAGCAAAGTATAAAGAAATTAGTGGTAGATCAGGACTTTAGTCCAGTTCTGTAGAGCCAGTAGCTTACTTTTCTATTCATTTAATTACAGAACATTTTATTAGACTGTTTAAGTGATGTTCTTTGTTTAATTGTCTTCTCACCTGACAGGGCAAGAGATGATTTTACAAACGGCACAAACAGCAGAGTCACTGCTGTTAGCCTTAAAAGTGGAATGAATGTTACTAGTTCATACCAAGAGTTTAATCTCTCTTTTTACCTCAGCATTTATTCAGGTAAGCCTTTCAGTCCTGTAGTTCTTACTGAAATCTTCACATACTATTGTTGACTACCATGTGTTTAGTGTCCATTATGTTATATTACTTGGTAGAATATCCTGCTGTAAATCAAATACCAAACTATTTTTTTTAATATAGTCCTGCTGTGTTTACTTTTAGGTTTGACAGCAGCAGCTGTGGTCTTTGGTTTTGCCAGGAGTTTGGTGATATTTCATGGGCTGGTGAGATCAGCTCAGACTCTTCACAACAGCATGTTTAGTGCTGTGCTCCACACTCCTGTTAGCTTCTTTGATGTCAACCCCATAGGTGAGGCCTACACAGGATTTATTTTTATTTTTAAGAGGAAACAGTCACATATTTATCTGCCTAGTGTTTGTTAATAATGGATTGCATTTATATAGCGCTTTTCTAGAGCCTCCGAGCGCTTACAATTCTACTATTCATTCACTCTCACATTCACACACTGGTGGAGGCAAGCTACAGTTGTAGCCACAGCTGCCCTGGGGCAGACTGACAGAAGCGAGGCTGCCATATCGCGCCATCAGCCCCTCTGGCCATCACCAGGTGAAGTGTCTTACCCAAGGACACAACGACCAAGACAAACAGAGCTTCGGATCGAACCGGCAACCTTCCGGTTACAAGATGAGCTTCCCAACCCCCTGAACCATGGTCCATTGTTTAAAGGTGTAAAATGTAAGACTCTTGTAGGAGCCAGGAGTTTTAATCCGCCTGGAGCATCACATCATGGTGGAACTTGGGAACGGATAATTCGTATGATCAGAAGAATTCTGAGATCCGTTCTTCAGCAACAACAGTTGGACGACGATGGATTAAATACGGTTCTATGTGAAATTGAAGCAATTTTAAATGACAGACCCATCACAAAGCTTTCTGATGATCCAAAAGACCTAGAGCCACTTACACCAAATCACATCCTCCTGATGAAAGGAAAACCATCTTTACCACCCGGACTATTTGACCCTCAGGATATGTATCTGAAGAGAAGATGGAAACAGGCTCAGTACATCTCAGATCTTTTTTGGAAACGATGGATACGCGAATACCTGCCTTTGTTACAGGAGAGACAAAAATGGAACCAAAAGAAGAAGAATCTAAAACCTGGAGATATAGTCATTATAATGGATTCTTCTGCACCGCGTGGTTCCTGGCCACTTGGAAGAGTTCTGGAAGCCATTCGTGACAAAAAAGGACTTGTGCGATCTGCACGTTTAAAAACAAAGACTAATATTCTGGAAAGACCTGTAACTAAACTTTGCTTGTTACATGAGACTGTAATCTAAAAGTGTGTTACTTATGTTTATTTATGTGAATGTATAGGTCTAAAGTAGACTGTATTAGTGGCTCCTTATTTTCTTTGTGATTAGAATTGCCATGTCTGATAGCCATTTCAATTAGGGGCCGGGGTGTAGGAGCCATTCTTGGGTTAATACCTTATGTGGTCACTAGAGGTCACCTTTTTCTGTTTTGATTATGTAATGTAAAGGTATTTAAGGTAGACGCACGTAATCGGCGTCAGGTGTGTCATTGAGAAGGCAAACAGTTTGTGATCGTTGCGCTGTTATGCTAAGGCGATACAGAATAAAGACCAAAAAGGACAAGATACATACTGCTGGATTTATTGGACTGTGAACTTAATTCATGCATACCAGTGACATCGCGTCACCCCCGTTAACGACCACCTCAGTGGCTTCAAGCGTAGGCTTAGCCTCTACAACTCTAATTCAAAAATAAATCAAAACTGTCACCAATTGGGGCAGTGTTTCACTGGAAAATTCGTAGGTATCAATCCCCAATGTTTAAAAGACAAACCGCAGAATTAAATCTTGCTAACTATCCAATAACACCGGAGACACTGAAAGCTTTTAAGGCTGGTATTAACATGTTAGCCTGCTTACTTTAGTTGAGATCTCTGTATAGATTGCATAAACATCTAGGACATAACTTTAAAGCTGTTATTTTCTCACATTCTGCTCACAGATTTGGTTTAATTTCATTTTTAATTTCATTTTTAAACCATTTTCAATAAGCAATCACACACATTAGCCAGAAACTCCTAAAGTCTGAACTGCAGGCCTCACATCCACTTATAACACAGAATATTTTCAAGTTGACATTCTGCCCTTTAACAACATAGTCCTGTTAATTAAAACTGTGTCTGCATTGTAGGAAGAATACTCAACAGGTTTTCCAAAGATGTCAGCCAAATGGACTCCGTGCTACCTATCACCTTTGTGGACTTCTATCAAGTAAAGACTACCATAAATTATATACATATGTAGACAAAAATACTGTGCCACCTACACCATGTTACATTTACAGGAGCTGCTTGTCCACAGAAACCCATGCTATGAACCTTCAAGCATACATGCTCAATCATCCATGTAAGGAAATCCCAAAAAATTGATTCTGTTCATCTTGACATAGCATTTTGTGGGAGAAACGTTTCATCACTCATCCAAGTGACTTCTTCAGTCTGGACTGACTGCAGGTTTCCCCAAGTTTATGAGGATTACACATCCTGGATAGGGAGGAACGCTGGTTTGAGCGTGGAGTCAAGGAGGCCATTTACGTGAAAAGGGAAAGACCATCTCTGAATCGAGGAGGGGGCCTAAGGGTACATCTTTCACCAACTTACAATGCTGTGATTGCAGCCATACCCCAACTCTCTGTGAATTTTACCCATGCCCTTGATCAATGGGCTTTGATCAGTAATTGTTGATCAATGGTCATGGCAATTTGCATATTAACAATCAAGGAACTGACCCCACAGCCCATTGTTCATTCATTGGGCTGGTTTCAGTCATTGTACAAATGTGCTGTTTATAAGGTTGGGGAGGTATCTCTGGCTCTCTTCCACAGCATGTCTTTTATCCTGTTTTCCTTCTCCCACCCCAACCGGTCACGGGAGATGGCCCCGCCCCTCCCTGAGCCTGGTTCTGCCGGAGGTTTCTCCCACTGAAAACACTACGTCCAGATGAACATAATCACGTTTTTGGGACTTCCAGCATAGAGTTTTTGTATGCTTTTTGAGCACTGGTAGTTTTTTAAACGCGCTATGTGCCTCAGCAGAGTGACCCCACTCTGTAACTCTGCAACTTCATGCTGTGGTTGCTAAATGGCTCCACTTAAAGCTGAATGTGGAATATCTAGGAGGGAAGAAATTTCATGAACTGACAGTTGCCACTATTACTTAAATGATTAGAAGGTGTAGCACTCATTACCTTGGTCCATGTTTTCTTTATTTTGACTTAACAAGATCTTTCAGTGTTTTCATTATTTTTCATTATATGATGTTTTTTTTAAGTTATTTTTACAGAATGTTGGCGTTATCGCGGTGGCAGCCTCAGTTATTCCTCTCATCCTCATCCCTGTTGTGCCTCTCCTGTTAATCTTTCTGTATTTGAGGAGCTTGTACCTTCGTACCTCACGTGATATCAAACGCCTTGAGTCAACAAGTATGTTGATTTATTATTTATATAATTTGTTTTGGGGGAAAAAATAATCTGAAAGGGCCAGCAAAAGTAGTTCTTGTCTTTTCATTTTGCCCTTTCTACAGCTCGGAGTCCAGTTCTCTCACACCTGTCCTCTTCCCTTAATGGTCTTTCTACAATCAGAGCTTCCAGATCAGAAGAGAAGTTAAAGAAAGACTTTGATGCCCATCAGGACCTTCACTCAGGTTTACTCTTTGAGAATAAACATTTACACTTTCCAGGCTGACTGGAATTTGTAAAGTGACTGATTAATTTTCAGTGTTAAGTCCAAAAATTCTGTGAGACAACTTTACTATGGTGCATTTTTGAAAGACATGCAGCAAAATGGTGAAGACTTGAACCCAGGCCACTGCAGTCAGGGTTTCAATGTATGATGTATCTGCTTAACGAAGCAAAAAGAAGACAAATAAGAAATTGAACGACAAACCAAGTCTATTACTTGCCCTGTAGTAATCCAGATACAAAAAATAAGTCTGCCTTTGCAGTTTTGTACCCCTGAGCTGTAAAATGCTGATGATGGAGTATTGTTGACTCAAGTTCAAATTTGAGTAATTCAGTCTCAGGTTTTTTTCTGCTCTTTTGTTTCAGAGGCCTGGTTTTTGTTCCTGATGACCTCCCGCTGGTTTGCACTACGCCTCGACAGCATTTGCTCCATATTTATTACCCTCACAGCATTTGGCTTGATATTACTCAGAGATGGTAAAGAATTAACAACGTCCATCCATCCATCCATCTTCATCCGCTTTGTCCGGGGCCGGGTCGCGGGGGCAGCAGCCTAAGCAAAGAGGCCCAGACCTCCCTCTCCCCAGCCACCTCCTCCAGCTTATCCGGGGGAATACCAAGGCGTTCCCAGGCCAGCCGAGAGATATAATCTCTCCAGCGTGTCCTGGGTCTGCCCCGGGGCCTCCTCCCGGTGGGACATGCCTGGAACACCTCACCCAGGAGGCGCCCAGGGGGCATCCTTGTCAGATGCCCGAACCACCTCAGCTGGCTCCTTTCGATGTGGAGCAGCAGCTGCTCTACTCTGAGGGAGAGGCCAGCCACCCTTCGGAGGAAGCTCATTTCTGCTGCTTGTATCCGCGATCTCGTTCTTTCGGTCACTACCCACAGCTCGTGGCCATAGGTGAGGGTAGGGACGTAGATCGACCGGTAAATTGAGAGCTTCGCTTTTACACTCAGCTCCCTCTTCACCACGACGGACCGGTGCAGCGTCCGCATTACTGCAGCTGCAGCCCCAATCCGTCTGTCGATCTCCGGCTCCCTTCTCCCATCACTCGCGAACAAGACCCCGAGATACTTGAACTCCTCCACTTGGGGCAGGAACTCATCCCCGACCCGGAGTGGACACTCCACCCTTTTCCGGCTGAGAACCATGGCCTCAGATTTGGAGGTGCTGATCCTCATTCCCGCTACTTCATACTCAGCTGTGAACCGTTCCAGTGCGAGCTGGAGGCCCCCACCCGATGAAGCCAACAGAACCACATCATCTGCAAAAATCATCTGCAACAGTCCATTCATTTAACTCTCCTTCAATAATCTCAAATACTGATTAATTCTGTTCCTATCTTGATTCAGAGCAATTGTGTGGCATCGCATGATTTTTACCAAGGTCTCAGTCCTGTCTTATTTACGGTGTTACGTTACTGGCTTTGCTTTTTTTTTTTTTTTAATTAATTAGTTAATTAAAGCTCCTGATTAGGGTCGGGCTAGGCTTAACAGTGGGTTCACACAAAACCTTGGTTGATTGTGACCCACACCTGTTTTCACACCTTGGCTCGTGTGATTAGGTAGAGGATCAATAGGGGGTCCATGTCCCTCTTGGGGGAACACTCAGATAGGGCTTAAAATCTGGGACTCTCCACCAATTACTCTTAGAACTGAAGAAGCTTCTTGGATGAGAGGTGAAACATCTTCAAGGAAATTTAAAGAAGTCCAGACGCTTTTCTTTCCAAGCTCCTTAGACTCCTGATGATTGGAGACCTTGCAAATGATGCATGTAATTTGAGATCTGTTATCTGCATGCAGTTTTAGTTTCTCTTTTGTGGTTTAAATAAAACAGAGAAAAATGATCCACTGGGTAAAAGGGTTTTTCTTTACTCGTCTTGCTATAAAGCTCAAGTAACATTCAGGATCACTCCCAATATTATGAAGGTAGAACCATCTCAGTGAATATATGTCTTTTGCTTTCATGTCTCTTACTAGTGTCACTTTCTTTGCACAATGATCTTGTACTTTTGCAGTTACAAAACGATTTGACTAAAAATTATGTAAAGATGGCAATGTGTTACTGACTGCAATACCAGAGTCCAAGCTAAAGCTACAAAAGCTAAACTGGCAGCACACTGGCCAATTCAACACTTTGTTAAATAGGTTTAGAAGAACAAACTCACGTGGTCTGTTTTTTTTCCTTCTTAAATTTATTAGGGCTGGTGGCTGGAGAGGTAGGCCTGGTTCTTACCTATGCTGTGACACTGATGGGAAACTTCCAGTGGACAGTGAGACAAAGTGCCGAGGTGGAGAACATGGTAAAAACAGAGTGACATTTAAATTTAAGGCTTTTTTCTTCTGTTATCAGATATTCACATGACATGCTGTTATGACCTGCTGAAGGTAGCTCGTGATTTTTTCAGATGACATCAGTGGAGAGGGTGGTGGAGTACACTGAGCTAAAGAGTGAAGCACCCTTAGAAACTCAGAAGCGTCCTCCCCCTGATTGGCCGAGCCAAGGAATGATAACCTTTGATCGAGTGAACTTCTTTTATAGCAAGGATGGACCACCGGTCCTCAAAGACATCAACGCCACGTTTCAACCCAAAGAGAAGGTGACACATCGGTTTGTGGAGAACAGCTGGTTGGGGTCTGAGTGATGATCAGCTGTTGATGTTTTGTGTCCTGTGGGTCAGGTTGGTATTGTGGGTAGAACAGGAGCGGGGAAAAGCTCTCTGGTCTCGGCTCTGTTTCGCCTGGCAGAGCCCCAGGGAAAGATCTACATCGACGGTATTGTGACCTCTGAGATTGGCCTACATGACCTGCGCCAGAAGATGTCCATCATTCCTCAGGTACAACATCAGATGACACTTCAACTGCCTGAAGAAATACGTAGTTACAATCTCACTGTTACAATAATGCTATCCATTTCTGTTATTCTTCTATTAATTGAAACTGCTATATCATTTATTTTCAGTAAATTAAACTCAAAACACAGATTTTCAAAGTCATACGATACTGCGTGTCGTTTCCAAATCCATATCCGGTACATAGAATTAATGACGTAGCAGAGTCTACTGATTTTTCTCCCTGACTTCTCTCCCCTCTGCTCCCCAGGACCCAGTTCTCTTTACTGACAGTGTGAGGAAGAACTTGGACCCTTTCAACCAGCACACTGATGAAGACCTGTGGAAAGCTCTGGAAGAGGCTAGTATTTAATTAGCACACCCAGATTTGTCGTTACTGCCCACAGACCAGCTACAGGTTTCTCCTCTCCATGTTCACTGCAGGTACAGATGAAGTCTGTGGTGGAGGAGCTGCCTGGGAAGCTGGAGACTGTCCTGGCTGAGTCAGGCTCCAACTTCAGCATGGGCCAGAGGCAGCTGCTGTGCCTGGCCAGAGCAGTCCTGAGGAAGAACCGCATCCTCATCATCGATGAAGCCACAGCTAACGTGGACCCGAGGTCCTCCAAACACATTGCCAGCACATATAAAGCATACACAGAAATGTCATTACACATCCACTAGTTTTCTCAGCACACCTCTCCCATATGTTTCTACTGTGTTTTGGTTGTTGCTGTGATTACAGGACAGACGAGCTGATCCAGAAAACCATACGAGACAAGTTCAAAGAATGCACAGTGATCACTATCGCGCATCGCCTCAACACCATTATAGACAGTGACCGCATACTTGTGAGTCATCTCTTCTGTCTCAGTGCAGTTTAATTTAATTTCAATCAACCATGTTTTATAATCATATTATCTCTCAGGAACACCTTGAGGATCTTTAAATTTTAACTTTAGCTGTCCATTTTCAGTCTGACAGTGTGTTAATCAGTTTTCATAGGGGTGGGAAATGCATTTTGTCAATCAGTACCCATGCCTAATGATCGTGAAAGCGATCATGCACTGGCCAGGTTCCTGTTTGGCTCATCCTTAGCAGGTTGTCAGTTTTAAAAAGGACTGCAGAGGACTGTTACATGTCTGGATAACAGACGAATCAGTCACAGTGAATGGATTTAAAGTTCTGGGCCCATGAAATAACTGATATTGGTAAAGATTACAATCAGGATCGTCCCAATTTATAGATATATTTTCCAAAGTAGTTTTTGAGATGTAGCACCATTTTCAAACTAATTTGAGTTCATTATTATTGCTGTGTAGCGTGTCAGTCTTTATATATTTTTCACATGCTAGCTTTTAAAGGACTGTAAGTTTACCGTTATTGGTGAAGAGGACATTTGTCTATTTTTAAGGTTCTGGAGAGTGGGACCATCCAGGAATTCGACCACCCCTTTACCCTGCTGCAAAACAAAGAAGGTGCTCTCTACAGGATGGTGCAACAGATGGGCCAGGCTGAGTCAGCATCTCTACTGGAGTCAGCTAGACAGGTGAGCTGAAAAAAGTGGATAGGGTGGAGAGAGAACTTTGGACTCTGTTTTTAAGTTAATTCGAATTAAAATAACGTTTTTCCCCTCCAGGCAGCACAGAGGTCCTGAAAGTCTGTGGCCAGTGAAGCGTGACTGTTGTGCCTAAGAACTGGAAGCCTTCTACCACTTTGCTAACTTGTACACTTGGATCCTAGAACAGTAGAACCACCGTGGGTTTAAATTGGACGCCCTTGGTATTTTTAAATAAATGTCTAACTACTAAAAGAAATCACTGCCGTCTCTGATCCATGGCTTACACCTAAATGAAAAAACACAACAATGATCATTACAAATGATAAGGATCATTTATACCACGAACCTTCCAGGGGTTATATTTACCCCTTTTTTTGAAATGCTGAGCTCTACAATTGTGCTACACTTGGTTGCCTTGCAGTGCTTATTGGTTACATATTTTAATAACCACTCTCCTATCCGATGACCCATAGCTAAGAGGATTAGCTGACAACACAAACAGATAGGAAGCTAGAGTTATATAGAAAGATTAATATTTATTGCAGAATTTAAAGGGGTTGGGATATTGAGGGAACAGGGAGCAGGTCAGAAAGGTTGACTGGGCAGGTTGCTGCCTATGCAAACCAGATAAAGCTGAATCTTAAATGTCCAGGAGTCCAGGGCTGAAAACTGGGGCTGGAGCAGACTGTGTGGTGGATCATCCAGAGCTTATGTCTTTTTAGTAGTCTTGACTATAGGATGGGATGATGGTGGGGCTCTACTCCAACTGACTCTTTATTGTGCTTAGTTGACAGTGTTGTCTTCTGCTACTCTATAGTTCAAGGTTCACTATCTTGGTGTCAGGTTTCCATTTAGCAGCAGTAATAATGTAGTAGCCACAATGGCCCTGCTGTGGTGAAAGAGTTTAGGTATACTTACAACAGTCTATGTAAATTCTGGAAGTAAATGCCTAAATTTATATCTAGCTACTGGCTCTAACACGAATTCTCTCCTTTGAAGTAACCAGTGAATTTTCCTCCATTAATGCTGTTCATAATTCTAACAGCAAACCTCTTGTGACTCTTCATTAACTAAGGAGCTGAAGCTAGATGGTAGTTTGTGTAGCATAAAGACTGGAGATGGGTAAATGGACTGGTTCTCATATAGTGCTTTTTTACTTGATTACTCAAAGTACTTTAAACACCATTCACACACACATTCATACAAGCACTTTTTCAAGGATTGAACCGCCTGTCTAGTGATGACATGCTCTAACTCCTGAGCCACCTGCCTGAGTAGGTGTTGTTTCATAATAAACCAAATCCATGAACAAATGATGTGTGAAAATGATCAGTGGTTGCCAATTTGTTTGCCAGGAACATTGATGATTTTTGCAATTTCAGTGTTTCTTTTTCAGCTTTGGAGTCTTCAGTTAGTATAGAGAAGGTACAAAGCAGTTTTAAACCACACAAGTTCAGTTTAACTGGACTCCGTTGTTCTGTTAGATGTATTCCTAATAGAGAGAGCTTCCGTTCTATAGTGTGCTGAGCTTTCCTAAAGTAACTAGCTACATTATCATTGGAATAAAATACATTCCTGTTAACAATTATACATGAAATGAACCCAAATAAGTCATACATGAAAACTCCTATCCATTATTCAGTGAGAAAAACAGATGTAACATATCCATACACAGTGTTTGGTTACCTTGGCACTAGGGATGGGTACCGGTGTCCGGTGCCATGATGGCACCGGTTCTGACATAAACGGTAGTAACCAGACCGAAAAGCAGCGCACATTTCGGTGCTTTATTTCGGTGCTTTTTTTTCCTGAGCTGTGATACACTTCTAGCCAATCATTTTACGTTTCCGAGGATAGTAGGCGGGGCCAGGTACGTACGTTCAGTTAGAGCAGAGCTACAGATTAAAAATGTCCAAGGCGAAGCGGTCAAAAGTCTGGCTGTACTTCACAGCAAAATATGCAAACTCAGCAGCCTGCAACAAGTGCTTTAAGCTGATACTGTGATACTGTCAAAGGAGGTAACACCAAGAATCCAATGAAACAGCTGGCGACGCATAGCGTTTTTTTTAAAAGCCGAGAAATGCGCCGTATTTGATAGCTTGCTGCGAGACCTCACACCGTGCACGTCGGGTGGGTTGCCAGTTATCGGACCCGGAGCAACATCCCCCAAAAACCCGAAGAATAGAGTCCTGGCCCCTAGCCCTGCCAGTGTAGCAGAAATGATGAGGATGATGATGCAGCAGCAGCCGTTCTTCTCTGCATGAGTAGCTTCATGTTGTTCGTGTGTCATTTACGTTGAGTAGGCTAACCACGTTATTACATTAATGCATGTAAGGTGAACTAGCAAACATCATCATAGCTACATGCGGCTGTCTTCTTGTTTGATGGCAGATACTCGCTTCACCCTGGCCAAAAAGGCTAAAATGACCAAAGAAAAAGTGGGAAACAGTTAAACATGAGAGGTTTTTGGACAAAGTTTGTGTTTTTTCCATTGTTTAAGCACTGCTTCCAGCCAAGAGTGATGCCATATATGCCCCATAGCTGCAGAAAAGGCACACATTGTTATCTTTTTACAAAAAACCCCAGCTGAACATGAGAGGTTTTTGGACAAAGTTTGTGTTCTCCATTCTTTAAGCACCGGTTCGAGCACCGTTTAAGCACCGGCACCGTTTCAAAAGTACCGATTTGGCACCGGTATCGGATAAAACCTAAACGATACCCATCCCTACTTGGCACATACCTGCAGTTTCCCAAACCTGATGGTTATTTTTTTCTTTAAAAAATGTTTTTGAACCCTGACTTTGTTTTGGACATTATCTTATCTTTAAGCCTAGATTTGATGTGATTAGATTTATTGCTGTTCATTGGTTGGATGCCCATGCATCCATAGCTATAATGAACGTTGTGCAATTTGGTTATGAACAATGTGATGGTGTAAGAAACAGTTTGCTTGAGTTCTGCAAATACTTGTAATCGTGGCTGTTCATTATTGTTTTTCTAGCAAAGCTTCTGGTGCACAAGTCACTGACTGTGCTGGGGTGAAAAATTCTCTGCATTTCTGTGTATCAACTACAGAACATTTAATTCTTGTTATGTACGCCTGCTAGCTATTTCTGTGGCCAAATATGTGTCTGGTTGCATCTCTGACCACAGCCAGCAGAGATGTCATAATGTAGTATTGATTTAGCTACAACTGTATACATCACTGTTATAAAAGTCTCCTCTGCTAAACCTTTATTGATTTTTTTTTTTTTTTTTTTTGGGGGGGGGGGGGGGGATATTATTCTTTTGCTTTGCTTGCCTTGTTTTACACTCTTTGTAAATTACTTTAACAGTGTGAGACTTGTGTCTCATTGATTCCTTACCTTAAATATTAAAAGACTGCTGTCTGGAAATGTGTGGCTCCAAATACTCCTGTATAGTGTTTTGAAAATTGAAATTTATGGGGTGGTTTTATATTGCTTCTATCAGTTTGTTTTTGGGTATGTTTTTCTTAACCAGTGCTTTTGTAAACTGTGAACCTAATGTTAGGTTTGAATGACAAAAGTTTGCTGAAGTCATTGTGTCAACCATTTTTTTCACAAAATTCAACTGACCCATTTTATTTATTTTTTTTGTTACTGTTAAAAAAATGTGAGGTGTAGAACATAGACTGTCTTTGGCTTTTGAATTAAAGTCAACACTTTTCTGGGCATAACAAAATATCTATTAAAATAATCTGAAAATCATTAATTAAAGGTCACATGCACAGAATGACAAATGGTTTTCAGTAGACATTTGGTAGACAGTACTAAAGGGTCATAAGATTAAAAATCTTGGAACCACAGCTGTTGGAAGATAACATTGACCTCGGTATTCTGTAAATTCCTGACCACTGCTGTAAATCACTATGACTCTTAACTGTAAAGGGCTTGAACTGAGAGCAACACAAACGAACTCGTTTTGCACTGCAGTTTGCATTTAGCTTGGCACTGCTACACTGTCTACTTGAGCTGGCATGCAGAGCTGCTGCTGTCTTTGTAAATACATATTTTCATTAGCGAGATGCTGTCAACTCGTTAGTCACTATAAGATAAGCGGAGCGGTAGAAGTTAATTAGCAGTCTTTAGGGTATTTGGGCTTCCTAAGAAAGTACATCCTTGGTTGTTCTTTTTCTACCTGGTGGGAAATGTTTGTGGACCAGGTAAGGTTGGCCAAGATGTGGACCCTGAGGAACTTAAAGCTTTCTACTCTTTCTACCTCCTTTCCATCAATGTAGAGGGTGGAGTACTCAGATCACTTTGTTCTCCTGAAGTCGATTACCATCTCCTTGGTCTTGGTTGTGTTCAGATGTAGGTTGTTGTTGTCACACAATCTCTTCAGATCCTGAACCTCCTCTCTGTAGGCCCAGTATGCACAGTCAGACCCATCCATTTTTTGTGTTTTGCAGCTAAGATAGTGACAGCAGAAACACTTGAGCCTGGAAATGTCGAAATCAATGTACATTAAATCAACACCTTATAAAACAGATGATGACATTATGAGAAACTGCCCAGCAAATGTTTTGATGGTGAATAACCATCAGGTGTCTGCGTTTTGTTGATATATAGTCACAGTGAAAAATTGTTCTAAAATAAAAGTTGAAACAATGTTGCAGATGTTACACTGTTAAAGGTACTTCTCCAAAATTTCTTAGATGTCCTTGTTAGACTTGATAGCAAGAGCAAATTTGTGTTCAAGGATTCTTTTAAATTATTACTCAATTATAATAAAAAACTAAAAACAAAAGAACACGCTGTACCTCAAACTCACAAGCGCAGGCTTCTGAATCCATTTTTATCCTGAGCTAATTGAATTATTGCTTAACCAGTCCCATGCCTGGTTTACTATGTTGATGCTGAGAACGGGGAACAGATATTTGTAAAAGGCTGACGTGTTAGATTCACTATTCACTATCTGTTTTTCTCACATTATAAAAGCGTCTGGAACATCCGTATGGAAACAACATCCCCGTAGATCAGATCAGTTTTTGACCAGGAAGGTGATGGCGGGATTTGAACCCTTCAGCTTAAAACTTTCCTTTTTGCTAAAGCATATAGTTAGGGCTGATCAGGTGACCCTGAACCCACCCTTAGTTATGCTGCAATAGGCCTAGGCTGCTGGAGGCTTCCCATGATCCACTGAGTGTATCTTCTTCATCACATCGGTATACCACTTTGCCTTTAATTATTAGTTATTAATCTCTTGCTCTCCTTCACAGTGTGCCTTCTGTTATGTCTCTACTATTGTAGGATCGTTGCCTTAGAATATAAAGTGGCTTGAGGTGACTGTTATACATAAAACTGAACTGAATTCATCAGGATCTGTGCAGCAATGTGACTGAAAATGTCTTTGGATCTTTACTCTACCACTTTCCCTTGTTTGAAGGCTGAGGTATGGTTTAATGCTGACAAAGAGACAAACCGCTGTGCATGCAACAATTCCAGAGAGCAACAACCAGTCATTGAGTTTTGCCAGGAAACTTTCTGTAGTTGTGTTTGAGTAAAGCAAGATGTGTGTTTCCGCTGTCGCCATCTGGGTTACATAAACATGTCTGTATTTTCATTTCCTTTTCATCCTGAAGATATTTTAACCCAAATTAAATATCCAGCCTTTCATGGATATTGAGTCTTCTTTTTCTGGTGTCCAGTCCTGACAGATATTGGAACGCTTGCTCCTGAGAACGTGGACGCAGCAGCCTGAAGCCTGTTTTTCATTCTTTCAATACTTGTGTAGAATAAATACTGTAATGTTACCTCAGTGGAGATAATGCTGATATTCCTGTAGATTCATGCACTGTGGGACTGAATTCCTTACAAACGGATCACCTGGCGTTCCTTTTCTTTGTTTCTACAGCTTATGTGTGCTGTTTATCTGCTGCTATAGTTTTGTAACAGTTTTGAGCCATACAACTTTAGGCTTTACAAATCTAATATTAAAATAATTTAATATAATTTAAGGGAAATGCATCTTTCTTAAACCATAGGTTCCAGTGACAAAAACATTAGCGTCCGCTGTTCACTCACTGCGTGGGAACAAAACTTCTTTTTACAGCGAAAAAAACCCCTAAACACAAGCACCGAGTACGCTGCCACGGAATGGGAAATTCACAGAGAAACTTGCGGATTCTTCCACTGACCGCTGCGGCACACCTGCACCTGCATCAGTAATTAGTTACTGATTACTTTTTTCACTTAACTTGACCAACACTGCATGTGGAACATTTATTCTCCCTAACATTGATCAGGAGGAAGCTGGCATCATCTTTCCAGATTACTGGGTTTTCCACTCATTAGTGTCTCACAGGTGAGCTGCAGCTTAGCCAGTCTGACTGCCTTGCACGTCAGTCCCAATTTCCTTGTTGCTTGTCATTTTTATAAAGGTATGAAAATACACTCAACCCTCATTCATAAGTCAGCATATCTGAGATGTTGGAACACATCCAGGACAAATTTTAGTACACTGAACTGTGATTGGTGAAAGCCTGTGGATTGACTGAATGCCACTGGAGGTCTTTTAAAAAATGATTGTTTTCCCTTTTTTGTGAGCTCATGTAGTCACACAGAAATACGCACACAGGTATCGAGATACACACAAATCTTTTTGCTACAATAACAGCCCCGTACCTTCTGAGCAGCTCCTGCATCCGCAGGAAGACACTGATGTTTGCAGAGAGGTAGCTGTTTGAGATGAAGGTGACATTTGCCCTGGAGGTAGTCAGTAATGACTACTTTTTGAAACTATGCTGATTATGCTTGTATACTTATAGTTAAGGAGGGTGAATGCTAGACTCTTACTTGTAATAGAGTATTATCTTGGTGCATTAAAAATAATTTTACTTTTTAAGAAAGGAATTACGAACACAGAAAATCAGAAAAATCACAAAATTAGAAAAAGTCAGATTTTGATCCACCATGCAACACCAACAGTAAAGCATCTGAATGGCAGCAGTTTCACTATCATTAAGCATTAAATGAATATGAAGTCGTTTATTTGTGCTTGTGTAAAATATTCAAGTAGCAGGTTGCTCTTTATTTAAACTTTACCGTCCTGTGTCCTATGTAACTGTAGGTACTTGAGTGAGTGAGTAATTTCAAACTGAATTTCTGCTATTACTGCAGCTCACACACAGAGACTTCAACACCCTGGCCTTCACTTTGGGGTAGAAAAGTAATTTTCAAAGAAAAATTAGATGTAGGAGAGAAATAGATCTGTTGCCTTTTTTGAATTAAACTGTGAGAAATAAATGTAAATATAAATGAATAAAATCCAGATTATCCTATAATTATAAAACTGAAAGCTTTTTGGTAATTGAAGGATATTTTATTTATCAATTTAATTTTTGGTTTTACTATGGACCCACAATATTTTTTTTTTGGTTTTTTTTGTTTTGTTTTGTTTGTTTGTTTGTTTGTTTGTTTGTTTTTTGTTTGTTTTTTGTTTGTTTTTTGTTTGTTTTGGGTGGTGTAAAATAAATTCAGAGTATTGGAAAAACAGGAACTTTTCTGTCCTTCAGTTGTTTATCTATCACTAAAATACTTTGGTGCAGGATGAATGGCCAGGGGAGAGATCCTTGTTAGTAGAAAAAGATGCAAAACGTATTAATATACAGTTAAAAGTCCATCATTTATGTCCTCCTTTACATTGTCCAAAGCAGTTCAGCAGTCCGGATTGGAGTCGTTGTCGGCCGATTTTGGATCCCGGACCTTACTTTGACAGCTCTGATTCGTTCATGTTGACAACGTAATCCCGCTCTGACTCGGCTTACTTCAAGTTTGACCTTAACGTCTTCCCGTAGTCACGTATACTTTGCACTCTGGGATGCAGAATTTAACTAGCCGTAAATTGAGCAGAAATTCTACACGCAGTCGAGGGGCCGAGCAAGATGGCGGCGTGATGAGGAGTGTCTTTTCGAGCTCTCAGCACTAGAAAGATATAAAGCATTTTTACAACGCTTATTTGACGTCTTTGTAACTTTCAAGACTTTTTTGAAGATCAACACACTAAACCTGCTAAACCTGAAACCAAATTCTGCAACAACAACATGTCGAAATCTGCTCAGAAAAGGCTGAGTAACTCGGGCAAACCACATGCAACTAGCATGCTAGCTAGCGACCATAGCTACATAAGAGAAATGGAGTGTCAGCAGATGGTTGAAGAAGAATTTCCACCCCTACCAGTTACGCCTTCCAAGCCTCCAGTGGCAAAAAAACCAACACTGTCTACCAGTCAATCTGATGACGATTCTCTGAAAGCTGATGCGGTCAACACTTTGATTAATTTGATCAACACCAGAAGTGACGCAATTGAAGAAATGGTAGGAACAGTTCGTACGGATTTAAAGGACATAAGTGATAAGATTATGGTCATTGAGAAAAGGGTTGAGAAAAACGAAACGCTTACACAGAAATGTGACGAACGCATCTCTGAAGTTGAACGCTACAACCGCCGTTGGAATCTGAGACTGTATGGGGTACCGGAGTTGGAGAAGGAAGATGTGCGCGCAAAGGCGATTGGGATATGCCAAACGGTTCTACCTGCGGAGAAGGAAGAGTTTTCAGAGGTCTTAGACATCGCTCATCGAGTGGGGAAACCAAAACAAAATGACCCGAGACCCAGAGGGATCATCATCCGGTTCATCTCAAGAAGAATTCGTGATGCGGTGTGGAAAGCTGCCAAGAATAATACTTTCCTTCAAAATAATCATCTGAGGTTTACTGAAGACCTGACGAGAGAGGACAAAGAAAACAGACTGAAGCTGTGGCCCATTATAAAGAAAGCACGTGAAGAAGGGAAGTCTGCTTACTTTATTGGAGGTCGAGGCTTTGTAAATGGTGCTGAAGTTCACACATAAACTCTTCAATATTCCCTGACCCTTAGTTCTTCTCAGGTTTGTTTACAAGGTGTTCTTTATATTGATGTGCCTGATATTTGTAGATATTAATAGTTGGCTGTCTAAATTGCTCTTTGGTGTTAGCAAAAAGCCAAATTACTGTTAAATAGGTAAAACCTTTTTTGTTATGCTTTTATTAGGCGTCTAAAGTTTTTTTTATATATATTTACTCTATACTGTGAACATTCTCATATTCTAGTGCTGATCTCAGTGTTAGGTTAAAAAGTTTATCTTCGATTTACTTTTTAATACATATCTTTTCTTTGTCAACTTGTGTTCTTTGTTTTTTGTTTCTATTAATGCTAGGGGTCTTCGTAACAACTTAAAACGTAAAGCCACTTTTCTTTATGCAAAGCAACTTAAATCTGACTTTGTGTTTTTGCAAGAATCTCACTCTACTATCGACGATGTTAGTTTTTGGCGATCTCAATGGGGAAATTCTATTTGGTTATCTCATGGAACTGAACGATCAGCTGGGGTATCAATCCTAAAAAACAGATATAATGGGGATGTTTTACATACAGAATGTGATTCTGCAGGTCATTACATATGTCAAGTCATAAGATATAATGATTTAGTCTTAATTGTTACTAACATATATGGGTTTAACACGAAGCTAGAAAATGATCATTTATTTTTGACGATTGAAAAAAAAATATCTAGCTGGTTAAATAAATTTCCAAATGCAAAATTATTACTAGGTGGAGACTTTAACTGTATTATGGATGCTGAATTAGATAAATTTCCTCCAGGACATTTGAAAAGAATTAATACCACATTGAAGGCTGTTATGGTACGCCTGAAACTTACAGACATTTGGAGATTCAAATTTCCTCAGTCCAAAATGTTTACTTGGTGCAACAATTCTAACTCGAGACATTCAAGGATAGACTTTTGGTTAGTCTCAGAGAGCTTTGACAGCAATAGCATAGATGTAGGTGCTTGGCCTTCTCCAGCAACAGATCATAAAGCCATATATATTAAAATAAATCTAACTTCTCTACCTAATTCTTCTGTTGTTAAATTTACATACTGGAAACTCAACAGCTCATTATTACAAAAAGACGATGTGAAAAAGGATCTTAAAGAACTGATCTCAAACTTTTGGTCTATAGCTCAAGAAGATTTAAAATATGGTAATAACTGGGAATTATTAAAATTTGAAATTGGCAAATATTTGAGAAAGATTGGCAGCCTTAATGCAAAATCCAAAAGATTGGAGGAAGAAAATATAATTTCTCAAATCACACAGTTATCTAATAAACGAATTGACACTTTAACTGAAGAGGATAAAATGAACCTTGCTAAATTACAAGATAAATTAGATCGTTTATACACAGACAAAGCAAAAGGCGCTTTTATCAGATCAAGATCTAAATGGCTTGAAGAAGGTGAGCGTAACTCCCATTACTACTTCAGTTTAGAAAAGAAACACTCAAGTATAAATAATATTAGCAAATTAATGATAAATGGAGTTATAACAGAGGATTACAGATTAATCTCTAAATATTGTAGTCATTTCTATAAGGAACTTTATAGTTCTACATTTTCTCAGGAAGATGCAAATCATCTCTTAGATTCGCTGAATGTTAAATCTATCAGCCAAGAAGAATCTATATTATGTGATCAACCCATCTCATTAGAAGAAGTCAAAGTTGCAATTGGGCTATTGAAAAATAATAAATCTCCAGGTACGGATGGTCTTACTGCTGAATTATATAAAACTTTCTCTGAAGAGTTGTCTCCCTTTCTTCTTGAGGTATTTGCAGAAAGCATAGGAAACCAACAGCTTCCCACTACGATGAATCAAGGTTTGACTACATTGATCCCGAAGCCTAATAAGGACCTATTAATGATTGATAATTGGAGACCGATTAGCTTGCTAAATAATGATTATAAAGTATTTGCTCTAATTATAGCTAACAGACTTAAGATGGTTCTTGACTCTGTTATTGATGAAACACAATCTGGCTTTATGCCCAAAAGACACATAACTAACAATATCAGATTGGTTTTAGATGTTCTGGATTATTCTGACCTCATAGATTGCAATGGTTTCATATTATTTTTAGACTTCTACAAGGCCTTCGATACGGTGGAGCATGAATTTATATTTCAAGCTCTGGATAAGTATGGTTTTGGCTCTTACTTCTCTACAGCGATTAAAACATTATACCATAACAGTAACAGCAGTATTAAATTAACAAACGGTACTTCACCCAGATTTAACATACAAAGAGGGATAAGACAAGGCTGTCCCATTTCTCCATACCTGTTTTTGTTAATTGCCCAACTATTGTCTAACCATATGAAATCAAGCAATGTAAAAGGTATATCGCTAATTGGCAAAGATTTACTCATAACACAGTTAGCGGATGACACTACATTATTCCTAAAAGATGAACATCAAATCTCTATTGCTATTGACTCAATCTCCATATTTTCCAAAGCTTCTGGATTATACTTGAATATTCCTAAATGTGAACTTATGGCGATAAAAGACTGCTCGAAAACAGCTTTGTGTAACATTCCACTTAAACAAGAAGTTCGTTATTTAGGTGTCATAATAACCAAGAACCAGGAAAGTAGAATAACTCAAAATTTTTATCCTATTCTAGAGAAACTCAAACACAGATTTAATCAGTGGCTCTTAAGAGATTTGTCGTTAAAAGGCAGAGTATTAATAACTAAAGCAGAAGGCATCTCTCGTCTTACATACGCTGCATTGGCATTGCACCTTGATAAAAAGCTTATAAAAGAGGTTGATAAGTTAATTTTCAACTTTATCTGGAAAAATAGGACACACTACATTAAAAAAACAGTTCTTATGAACTCCTATGTCAACGGAGGACTTAATGTGTTAGATTTTAACACTTTAAATAACACATTCAAAATAAATTGGTTGAAGAATCTAATTACTAATCCTACTTCCATTTGGAATGCTATACCTGTGTTCATGTTTTCTAAGTTAGGTGGCACTGAATTTTTCCTTACTTGTAATTTTGATATTGATAAAATCCCTTTAAAGATCTCTGCTTTTCATCGTCAAGCTTTTTTAGCTTGGACCCTTATTTACAAGCATAACTTTAGTCCACACAGTTATTATATCTGGAATAATAAGGATGTTTTATTTAAAAGAAAATCTCTCTTCTTAGATAGTTGGTTTAGGAATGACATTGTTTTAGTCAACCAATTATTTGACTCAAATGGTATGCTTTTCTCCTATGAAGAATTTTGTTTACACTTCAATTTTGCTATAAATCGTCATGATTATACCAAAGTATTTGGCTCAATACCATCAGGGGTTTGTATGCTGTTTAAGAATCAACCTAATATCACTTCATTCCACAGGCCGTTGACATCTCCCATACAAACTTTTGTTGGCAAGATTTGCTTTTCTAAGCAATCTAAAAACAACAATAAATCGATTAGAGCTTTATTTCAGAGTACCATAACCACGCTACCATATGTTATTTTTTTCTGGAACCGGCTGTCAGATGGTATTATGTGGAACGAAGTTTGGAAACTCCCTAATCAGTTTTTAATTACCAACAAAATTAAAGATATTTCTTATAAATTAATACACAGAATTTATCCTTCTAAAGATTATCTTCAAAGCAAATTCAAATTAGACATTGATACAAGCTGTAGCTTTTGTAAAACTTCCAAGGAATCTACTACACATCTTTTTTGGTTTTGTAACCTTGTACAAGATTTTTGGCAGAGCTTATGTGTTTTTATTTCAGAAAATATATTTAAAGGATTTGTACTGTTTTGGAAATATGTTTTGTTTGGTCTGCACAAAAATCAAAAACAATTCAATTTTGATAACAGATATATGATTAACTTGTTACTTTTAATGGCTAAATTTCATATTCACAAGTCCAAATATTTAGGAAGACATCCCTCTTTCTATGTATTCTCCTTTGAACTTGTACAGTATCTTAACTCTATTAAGAACTCCACTAACCCAAAAGCTATAAAAACTGTTGGTGTTTGTGAAAAAATCAAGATCTTTCAATCACTTTATTCTTTGGCTTGATTAGTTACTTTCCCCCTAGCATGTTTCTATTGTTGTTTTTGAATGCTGTTCTTGTATTTGTTTATCTATGCATACAATTCTTCTGTAAGTACATCACCATTATTGTAATACTGCTTAATTCCATTTTGTATTGTACTGATGTTTAAATAAAGATTTTGAGAAAAAAAAAAAAAAAAATTCTACACGCAGTCCAGAGCACAGCGCTCCCGCCCCTGACACCCAACCGGCCAATAAGCGGAGTGGACGTTCTCACTTGTTTTGTAGTGACGCACGGTTCGCGGACTTCGTTCGGAAGTTTCTGTGTGTGAAAGCAAAACATCCATGCGTCCGTCTGTTTTCTTCCGGGTCTCGGTTGTGCTGGATCCTGTACCAGTGGTCAGAAGTCGAGAGGCTGTGTAAACCCTGAGGTGTTAGGAAAGCAGACATATTTTAATAATGCTGCACAGGTAGAGCTAGACTGAAAAGATCACATGACTCCCTTACTTTTCAAGTTCCAAACACGACATCCTCTAGTCCTGTAGTAATAATAATATTAATAATAATAATAATAAAGTTTCACTTTCCTTTTCAATTTGCACTGATGGTCGTGTAGGTGGAGTTACGTGAAGCGATCTTAAATAACTTAAACGGCTAAATTCCAGCCTGAACAGTTATTGGTTGAGCTTTACATAACTTCCACTTACTACACGGACCGAATGAAGTGGAGCGTACAGCGTGCAGAGATGCGCCCGGCTGAGCTATCCCCAGTATGACCATGGAGGTGACAAGCACGGGCGGCAGGCACAACCCGCTGGCAACTGCCAGCTTTTTTTCAAGAGTTTTTTTGTGGTAAGTGTGATTTCACGGCGTGATCTAACTCTGACCGAGCGGTGAGGTAATCAGTTAAGAACAACAAACTGCTGATTTCATGCATACATGTTTGTATATCGTTTTAATTGTGGTTTTTCTGAGTTAACTAGAACTATGAACCCGTTTACAAGGGGATTTAATCTGTGCCAGGATGCATTTTTAATTGAAAAAAATAGTTTCTCATAACTTGATCACGCATTGAAAAATCAATAGGATTAGCCCATCCCAGCAATGCTGTGCCCCACGGACCACATGAGGCAAGCAAGAAATACTTCAGAATTTATTCAAAAGCCGGTGTTTACATGCTTCAGACCATAATAGTGGAAACTGAGACTGATTACTTTAATTCAAAGTGGGTAGAATCACTTCCATACACTGAAAAAACAAAACAAAACAAAAAACTCCTGGGTTATTTTATTAGGTCATAAAAAATACTAAATCCACAGAAAGTATGTGCAGCTTTTCGCTGTGTGTATTATTTCTGTGCATTTATTTGTGGAATAGATTTTGAACAGCAGAGTTGAGTCAGGTAGCTCTGGACTTGTTTGAGTTTTTCAACCATAACTCATGAATGGGAAAAGCAATTGTAGGCTTTAATGTAGCCCTCATGGTTTAAACTGGCTTAATACATAGTATGAGTACCACACAAACAAATACTACATAGATATGTGGTTGGTCTTTTGATGTCTATATTGAAAGCATTGAGTAACTGAGTAATAACTCACCTTCAGAATGTTCAAAGTGCACTTCTTTCTAGATACCAAGGGAGGCTTCACTACACATGACCAGAGAATTATTAAACTGGGAGAAGCAGAAAACTTTGCTATGTTGTTTCTGATACGTCTGCTTTTCCCCTCTGCTAACCTGACATACACTGAATGTCATACACTGAGACACCAGGCTATGCAAACAGGTGCTTATTAACAGGTGCTTTTACTGCCAGAAAAACACAGAGTTAAATTAAGATGAACTGTCCCATTATACTGTTTTTTTATTCTCTTAAAGTTAAAGTTGGGTGTTTTTTTATTGTTAGTATTTTTTTGAAAAACGTGGTGGATATGGGATGGTGTGTGTGTGAGTGTGTGTGTCCAGGGAAGGCGGACTTTGACGGGCATGCTAATGTGTGTGATTTAAGCCAAGTTGATCTGTAAAGCTAATTTTTTAAAACCCAGACATCAGTAAAATATCATAAGTACAAAAAGCCGAGCAAACTTTTTTTGCTTTTTATCGTGGGGTATCGTGTGTAGAATTCTGAGGTGGAAAATGAATCGAATCCTTCTTTTGGAATAAGGCCGAAATATGGAAAAATGAGGGACAGGTGAAGCGCCATGAATACTTTCTGTCTTTCTATTTCAGCTGGTTAACCCCTTTGCTGCAGCTTGGCCAAAAGCGAAGACTTGAGGAAAATGATATGTATAGCATCCTTAAAGAGGATCAGTCTGAAGCCCTGGGAGAGGAGCTACAGAGGTACTACACTGCTGTGTTGCATTATTGGATCACTAACAAAAGTCAAATCTGAGAGACTGAGAAGATGATGGCTCAGACATAGGTCCTTACAATTTTCTATGACCAGTTTGAGAAGAGATTTATTTTTGAGTCAATGAGTAATGTGGTTATGCATACTACCCAAATAACCCATTTCACAACATGTGATTTAGTCAAATATTGCCTTGAATAACATTAAAAAATTCTTCTACCCAGGAAAGTTATGGGTTAAGACCCTATGGTTTTGTTGTCACTTCCTTTACATGTAGCTGGATGGTTGGCCTAGCACCAGAGGTTTTTGAGCTCTTGATCACTTTTAGTACTATTTATGAACTGGTCTTTTAAGCAGTCCAGAAGAAGAAGCGTTGTTATCTATTTATGATGCAAAAAAAGTCATTTCTGGCCAGTCTACCACAGTAGAATAATACCCCAAAATATTTTTCTGGAGTCTGCCATCTATTGATGATATTTCTGTTTGTATTCACCTCTTCAGGGGTTCATTTCCCCTGGTGAATTGTACAAATATGATCTGTAGACAAGCAGGTAGCTGTTGGTGCTTTGCCAGGAGAGACTGCATGCTTGTTCAGTAGCTGTGTGTTTCTTTGAATTGCCAGGGAGTGCTGCCGTAGTGTGAGTCACACCTGATGTGTTATTCTGACAGGTCAATCTACTTATTCCTGTTTGATGTATTAACTCCTTTCACAACAGGCCAAACCCAACCTTAGGCCTCCCTGAAACATGCCGATGCTCCCAACAGGCATCCTGTCACTAAAAATAACACTAAAAGTTCAACAGAAAGAGCTGTAATAAAGCTCATTACTTTTAAATAATTCAGTTCCATTTTATCACAACAACAGCCAACTTAAAGCACCTTGTATTGTAAGGTAAGACCCCATAATACTACAGAGAAAACCTTAACAAGTCAGTGACCCCCTTTGAGCAAGCAGTTGGTGATGGTAGGAAGTCCACACTTAAATTTTGCTTTTATTTTTAACTTAGTTTTAATAGTTTTTAATAGTAATTGTTATAAAATTGTTAAAGAAGTAGCTTCTTTTTTGCCACACGTGTAAATGTTCCCAGCTCTCTCAGTCAGAAATGCTAACCAGCTCTCTGTGCCATTCATTTGATGAAGATGTAAGTGGCAGTGTCACTGGTGGATCATTGAATTGCTGTTTGCCATTCCATTAACCTGATACTTCTTGTAACAAATGAGTATGTTGCCACTGTGCGGCCGTATGGTTCTCATTTGGAAGGTTTATTTGCTAATGATTTTTTTAAAATGTTGGTGTGACTATATCCTAAATAGTTACATTGCCATTTGTTGTTCTAGATTGGTCTAAAGATCAATGTTGTGTCTAGATTGACATAAAATGTTGTTTGCTTAACTTCAACTTATAGTGTGTACTTCTGTTTGTACCAGAGAAGTTGTACCTTTCACAGTTACCTCATAGGTTAGCCTAATCTAATAATCTCCATGTTTATCTTGCAGATTTTGGGACCGTGAAGTTAGACATGCTACAAAGGAACTCCTGAAGCCAAAACTCACCAGAGTCCTTATAAAGTGCTATGGAAGGTCCTATGCAATGGCTGGGATATTTGTTTTTTTCCTGGTATGTCGACTGGTCATGTGGAGGTGTCAGATGAGTTATTTGTAATGAAATAATAAGCATGCTAATGTACTCAGAGACCTTTCTTGTAACAAAAATTGGCTCAAATATCTAGCAGCCATTTGAACCCATTTCCTAAAGTCTGGGAAAGGATGAATGTAAGCTTGCATTCATTGTCTTTGTCATAAAGGAGACAATCAAAGTGATCCAGCCACTTCTTCTGGGGAAGATAATCCTTTTCTTTGAGAATGGTGACCCCGATGATCAGAGAAGTCTTGGCATGGCGTATGTTTACGCTGCTGCGATGTCCATCTCCACGCTTGGACTGACTATCCTCCAACATCTCTACTACTATCATGTCCTAAGAACAGGCATGAGGATTAGAGTGGCTATGTGTCACATGATCTACAGGAAGGTCAGTGAAAAATCTGTACAAATGAAGAGTTGTCAGCTTATCTCTGTCAGAAATATGTTCCGATGGATCCATCTATACTTGTCGGTGTTGTGAAAATTGTTTTTTGAGCAGTTAAGTAAAATTCCTCTCATCAGGCTCTCAGACTCAGTGCTAAATCCATGGGACAAACAACCACTGGGCAAATAGTGAACCTCCTTTCAAATGATGTTAATCGTTTCGATGAGGTAAGAGAATCATGTACTCAAACACATGATGAGATTATTTAATTGTATTTGATGACATTTTTAAACCAAGTTGTGCCCTTAACATCAAGATCTTCACACAGATTTGTAAAAAATTGTAAGGTTTGGACAAGTTGTCCAGCATGTTTTCTGCACGTCAACAATCATGCTCTCTATAGATTACACTTAATCTGCACTACCTGTGGGTGGGACCTCTCCAAGCAGTGGTGATCATTGTTTTCCTTTGGTATGAGATCGGTGCCTCGTGCCTGGCAGGTGTAGCAGCCATCGCACTCATGATGCCGATACAAACCTGGTTTGGAAAACTCTTTGGCATCTTCAGGTATGGACGAAGAATACAGAAGCTGGACATTATTGTTTCTGACGATAACGTTCTTTTATTATGCGCATTGTCTGCCTGTTTTTATACAATTTTGATTAGATGGTTTTTTTAGCCTCTAATGGACACAGTGTAAATGGTGCTTATATTTGCAGGAGCAAAACAGCAGTCCTTACTGACAACAGAATCCGTATCATGAACGAAGTGGTGTCTGGTATCAGGATAATCAAGATGTATGCCTGGGAGAAACCGTTCTCAGCTCTGGTGACTGAAGTCAGAAGGTAAGAACTACAGGTTTTATGAAGAATCAGCTAATTTTTTAGAGGAATTTCTTCTTCTTATAATGTGCTCCCATAATAATTATGAGTATAAACAGTGAATCAAAAACTGTCAAAATAAATATTTTAATAAACTGACTCGTCATCCTGCAGTTTTATGATTTGGAACGACCAATATGATTAATGCTTCGACACATGTGGAAATGAAATGAACTGAAAATATCAGACATGTCTTTAGCTGTCTTTTAAAATAGTGAACAGGACCGATAAACTTCAGGGGCATAAAGAAAGATCATACCACAGATCAGGCTTGCTCCATCAGCCCAGGAACTTTTCTCATTTGCCAAACGAATGAGAAATGTAGGGTTCACATAATGTGTGGTTTGTCTGGAGGCGGAGATCCATGTTGAACCACTGTGCTCTTCTGGAACAGCGGAGAACTGGTCCTATACATGTAAAAATCAAAGGAACACTTTTTGATGAGATTATAGCATCAAGTCAGTTAAACTTATGGGAATAATACAAACTGCTAAGTACCATTTTGAGCTGCTGCAGTGATATTTCAACAAAATATATATTTTTCAGCTCTATAGGTTGATAATTTTCATTTCGATGAAACAATCTGACATCCTTTCATTCCTTACACAATACACAGTCCATAGTGTAGTCAGCATTGATATCCAGCATGATTTTTCCTATATTTTTTTAGTTAGAGTATACAGTTGAAAACATCCTTTGGTGTGCCTAATGTTTTATGTGTGCTTATGAGTCTCCTCATCAACAAGAACAAAGAGCTTGAGCATATAAAGTTAGGCATGTCTGGGAAAATGTAAAGAGATTTCATTAATAGCATGATCTGTATTGGATTTTCTTATCTCTGCAGAGCTCATCAATTTCTTTAAATCACTGCAATCACAGTTTTTTCTGGTAACCTCTTAGGGCCCATGGGAGTTCATATGGATTAGCTACAAGAAGAATTAATCAGAATTAACAACAAGGAGAATTCCTTATTGCTTTGATGTACTGCTCTTAAAGAACAGCTTAGATTTGTATTAATTCATTAATCCTCAACTTTCTCAGCATTGATGTCTGGTTAATGATAATCCTTTATGTTTGCTCTGCACTTTATATGTTAACTGTCACTTATTGTTCCCATCAACACCTTCTGAGATTCTTTGAAAGAAACCCACTCAAAATCAGTCCTTGTGACATCAAGCAGTAATCCATTGTAGCCTTCAAAACTTTCCATCCATCTTCAGCTTAAATGTACTTAGAATAACCACAGAGGAAATTTGTCACTACTAGTGACCAGCATTGAATGGGAGGCTCTGCCTTCTTCATTCTGATTTTAAATACTTACCACGTGTAAGTCAGAAGTCTCTATTGGGGTGATATGGTATAAAGAGGTTTGCTTTACAGAAGCCAGTATTTTAATATTGGCCATGTACAGACAGAGAGTGAGGAAGTCGGTGAAGCTTGAACTTTTGGTGTGGATTATACAACAGCTCAACATTATTTTTCTGTGTGAAAACTTGGGTTGCATTGTAGTCATGATTAATTCAGGGTTACAGTTTCAGGAAGAAAAATGTTTTACAGTCAACCTTCAAGTCTCAATGAGTCTTTGATAATAAAGACTTCTTAAGATATCCACAGTTACAAAACTACTAAATATGTAGTAAATATGAAGTAATGTGTACATTTGGATTCTAACACAGGGTTGATTTATGGTGAAATGGTTTGTCTATTTTTATATTTTAAATGGATTTTAAGTTGTTTTTTTTTTAATGATTTGTAGAGAAGAGACAAAACCCTTCATCTTGATCAAAACACAAAACAAAGAACGTTACGTTCTTTCCGTCAAGCGCAAGGCCTCAGGCTTCGGGGCCTCTGCAGATGCTGAATCATTACATTCTTGTGAGAGGCCCCGCACTGAATGTCCTTAGAGGCCGTACCAAAGCTTTCGACAAACAATTTTTTTTAAAGCTGTTTTGCTAATGTTCTAAAGTAAGGTCAAATCTATAATTAACTGTCATTTTCTGCTGAGTCAAGCTAAATGTATTCCCAGTATTAGCATTCCATCATTACCAAACGATATGTTGACGCTATGCTGGACTGAGCCTTTGGTCAAGCAAACTAACACATGATCTTGGTGTTGCATGAGATACATGCAACACCAAGATATATTGCCAAAAGTTCTTGCTCGTTTGCCTTCACACGCATATGAAATTGAGTGACATCCCATTGTTAATCCATAAGGTTTATTATGATTTAGGAGTATATTTATGGGAATTTTTAACCATTTTTCCAGAAGTGAGGTCAGACACTGATATTGGATGAGAAAGTCTGGCTCACAGCCTCCGCTCTAATTATTCCCAAAGATGTTCTGTCAGGTTTAAGTCAGGACTCTGTGCAAGCCAGTCAAGTTATTTCACATTAGACTCATTGATGCATGTTTATTTGGATGTTGTTTTCTGAACTGTTGCACAATGATGTTGGAACAGGAAGAGGCCGTCCTCAAACTGTTCCCACAAGGTTGGGAGCATGAAATTGTCCAAAATGTCTTGTTATGCATCAAGAGTTAGTTTCACTGGAACTAAGATGAGCCCAACTCCTGAAAAACAACTCCAGATCTCACCGCTCCACCAAATTTTACACTTGGCACAATGTAGTCAGGCAAGTACTGACAGACTCGATACACGTACACTACCGGTCAAAGGTTTTAGAACACCCCAATTTTTCCATTTTATAATTGAAAGTTATGCAGTTTAATGTTGCATTGCACTCTGAAGTGAAAGCATAGTACAAATAAGCAATTCAAGTAAAACAATTATCATGGAATCAATTTATAGACCAAAATGTATTCTATAATTCCACCTTTGGCAGCTGAACACACCCGTGGCATTCTTTCTACAACAGAGATCAAATATTCTTCAGAAAGTTCTTCCCATATCGGTTGCAGAGGTTCCCATAAATGTGTGGCACTTTTAGGTTGCTCTGCTTTCACTCTTCTGTCCAGTTCATCCCAAACCAGCTCGATGGGGTTTAAGTCTGGAGACTGGAGACCACTCCATGTTTTCCAGCTTACCATCTTGTTCTTTGTTCCTGAGGTAGTTCTGGCATAGCTCGGACTTTTGTTTTGGGTCATTATGTTGCAATAGGATGAAACCCTGACCAGCTAGAGGGTATTGCATGGCGCTGCAGAATGCTGTGTTAGCCATTTTGGTTCAGGGTGCCTCTCACTCTGTACAAGTCACCGAGCTGGAATCCAGCAAAACAGCCCCAGACCATCACACTTCCTCCTCCATGTTTGACAGTTGATGCCACACACTGTAGAGCCATCCTTTCGCGTACGAAGATCCTGCGTGATGAACCGGTGATTTCAAATTTTGATTCATTGCTCTATAATACCTTCTTCCAGTCTTCAGTAGTGCAGTGGCGATGTTTCATGACCCAGGCAAGCCTCTTTGTCTTATTCTGACGTCTTAGCGATGGCTTTCTTCCTGCAGCTTGTCCTGTCAAACCTGCAGCTCGAAGTCTTCTCTTCACAGTTGAAACTGAGACTTACTATGACCATTATTAAGCTGTGTTTAAAGCTGTTGCCCTGTTAGCCACCGATCACGGAAGCTGTTAACTCTCAGAAACCTTTTTCTCACCACAAACTACTTTTTGCAGTACAGTGCTGTTCAGCTGATGCTCACGAGGGCATGGTACCACAGTGTGTTCCAACACTGCTTTCATGCAGGCAGAGGGGGTTGTAAGTAATCCAGAAAAGCTGGAACACCTGTAAGAATTAGTAGCACCAGCTTTCAAGACCTGATCAACCTCCATTGCTGCACAACAGCTTTAAATTGTTAACCCATTTTGTGTTCCCTGAAAAATACCTTTTTGTATAATTTGAAATGTACATTATTTTTCATTTTTTTCGAGAGTAAAAAAGGGTTATATAAGAATCAGTCCATTTACCATCCAGTGACCCTGTTCGGTGATTTTACGTTGCCTACTGTACCACTTCCTGACAAAAAAACAGAAAACTCAGAACCACTGTACTGCCAGATAAAAAAAAGTTTAATGCAATTTGTAGAAGCACAGCGAGGATAAACTTGACCTACGTGTATCGACTAGAGAAACTTCACGAGGGTCTAACATTCAAACTGGGAAGCTTAAATACAAACTTAAAAAGACAATAACAACCACCTGTGTGAGAGGAAATAAAAAAAACAAAACAAGAAGCATCACTGTAAATATATCAAGAATCACATATTATACGTGATAAACCTTGTTAACTCAATCTTTGTAGGCTAATAAATATAAGACCACAAAATACAAAAAATGCACAGAAAATATGTGATAAAGACATGAAAACTGTGGGAAGGAAAAACACAGGAAGGAAGCTCTGGGAGAACCAGGTTCAGGGAGGGGCAGCCATCTGGTGCAATTGGTTGGGGGTTAGGGGAGGAAGACAGGATAAAGACATGGTGTGGAAGAGAACCAGAGATTAATAATAACTAATGATTAACTCTAGAGTGGTGTATAAACAGAGGGTGAAAAGAGGTTAGTGAAGAAGAAACACAAGCATAAATTAGGTAGGTTTCAGGGCCAGGGTCACCTGATCCAGCCATAACTATGAACTTTATCAAAAAGCAAAACTTTAATGCTAATCTTGAAATCCAAACTGGGGGCTGGTTCAACAGAAAAGGGCCCTGAAAGCTGAAGTCGCTCTATCTACTACAATAACCAAGGAACCACAAGTAAGCCTGCAGTCTGAGAGCAAAGTGCTCTATTGGGGTGATATTTAAGATAAGATGAGGCCTGATAGTTCAAGGTCTTGTATGTTAGTATGTCTTTGCACTCTTCATGGTCTGATGAAGAAAATAATTATTTAGACGTAAGTATTTCAGTTGTAGTCATTTGAGCATTCTTTTTTTTGACAGTGGTGTGACACTCTAAATAAAGTCTTCTGATTTTACATATTAAGCCTCCCTATGTTCTTCTTTACTCCTAGGAAAGAAATTCATCAGATATTAAAAAGCTCCTACCTGCGAGGACTCAACATGGCTTCATTCTTTGCCAGCAGCAAGATGACAGTGTTTGTCACCTTCACTGTCTACGCCCTCCTGGGCAACACCATCACTGCCAGCAGTGTGTTTGTCACTGCATCCCTGTATGGTACAATTAAGCTCACAGTGACCCTGTTCTTTCCTCTGGCCATTGAGAAATTGTCAGAGACTGTTGTGAGCATTCGCAGGATTAAGGTAATTCTGTTCTTTCATAAATTGGAATACAAGTAACAAAACCGTAGCTGATATCTGTCATTAGTACCATAATGACCGATTTACTACTTTTCTATTGTCTAAAAAGTTCAGAGAACTTTACATAACAAAAATCGTGTTGACTTAATGTTACGGTCTTCCCTGAGCCTGGTTCTGATGGAGGTTTCTTCCTGTTAAAATGGATTTTTTCCTTCCCACTCTCACCATGTGCTTGCTCATCTGAGTAATCTGATTGTTGGGACTTTCTCTGCATTGTTGTATTGTCTCTTTAGGTTACAATATAAAGCATGTTGAGGCAACTGTTGTTGTGATGCTTGTTTGGTGCTGTTGAACTAAAATAGAATTGAAATTCATGATGTTTTCCATCATGGAGAATCCATCTGTCAAATAGATCCTAAAGTGATGTCCAGATTGATTGCAGATATTGTAACTGTCCTGCAAAAAAATGGATAAAAGATTGGTGGTGACATCAGAACTCTTTTTAATCTTAAATGTAGTTGTTTCTAAATTTGTGGATAGGTAAAGCAAGAGAACTGTGCTAATTTAGTTTATGTTTCAAAGCACGTGTGTCCATTAAATATCTTTCAAGAATTTTCTCATCCTGGAAGAGCTTGAAAGAAAAAATCTCGCACTGCCTTTGGAGGGAAAAATGGAGAACGCTATTGAAATTGAGGCACTGACCTGCTACTGGGATAAGGTAAATGTTAAAGTTTAAAACTCATATTGATAATGAGTCATCTTGCATAATTTTAAATTCAAAATTTGTGCATTAATTAATACATTCTTCTTCTTTTTTTTAGAGTTTGGATGCACCATCTCTGCACAATGTTTCCATCACAGCAGAGTCACACCAGCTTTTCACTGTGATCGGACCAGTGGGGGCCGGAAAGGTCCGCAACTGACTTACCATTTAGCCTTTAGGTCAGAACATTGAGTATCAAAATTGTGTTTTCAGGGTCACATGTTCATAACATCTGTGTTTTCTTCAGTCATCTCTGCTCAGTGCCATCCTGGGAGAGCTGCCTTATGACACAGGCACATTAAAGGTCATAGGTCAAATAAGCTATGCAGCCCAGCAACCCTGGGTGTTCCCTGGAACCATCCGCAGCAACATCCTGTTCGGGAAACAACTGAATCCTAAAAAGTATGAGAGGGTCCTCAGAGCCTGTGCTCTGAAGAAGGTGAGATATAATGCTGCAAGTTAACCAGTTCATGTTAGGCCAGCAGCTCAAGGCGAACCGCTCTTTACCCTCTGGTGTAAAATCTTACAAGGTGGGTTCCTACCTATAGAAAATGCTGATTAGCTCCAACAATATGATCAGATGACCTTGATAAAAGCCAGCAGCCTTCAAAAGTCAATTATAATCATATTGATTAATTGCATTGTTTGCTATAGTTTAGGAGCAAATTCTGAAATTTGACTTTGGGACGTCACATCTTTTCTTGAAAGTAAAGCAGTATTAGTTGTGCTTTTCTTTTATGTCTCATTTGAAGTACAGCTGTGGTCAGAAGTTTGCATGCACTCATCCCAGGCATGAATGTCATGGTTATTTAACTGTTCTTTTTCTATAGTGGAATGATTGTACAGCACACATCTTCAATAACTTTAAAACAAGTTTAAGCTTTTATTTGGGATTTTTTCTAATCTATGGATCAAAAATATACAAACAACCTCAAATATATACTCACCAATTTATTGGTGTTCATTTAGCTGTATTTAGTTCAATATCACTTTGCAAGTTGCTCTTCAAACAGACACTTTTGGAGGCCATCAATGATCTTCTGGTGGATTCTGTCTAGATATTTTGACCACTCTTCTTGGCAGTTTGTTTAAATTGGTTAGTTTCCTGGTATGGAGCTGGCCATCCTGGGAGAGCTGCCTTTGAAAGCCTCACCTTTGTTCCTCTAAATATATTGTGGTCTAACAGCTCAGTCTTTCTCTTGTCTGACCATAAAACATTTTATCAGAAGCTATTTGTTTGTCCATGTGGGGGAACAGCAAATTTCACTCAAGCTTGAAGGTGTTGACTTTGGAGCAGGGCCTTTTTTCTGTACAATCGTTTAATTCTGGAAAAAGAACAATTCAAATAAATCATTAAAAACTCAAAATTATCATGACATTTATGCCCTTGATGATTGTAGGCAAGTTACGCCTCCATTGTTTCAAATTCAGGACCTGCAGCTGTTCCCAGATGGAGATCTGACACTGATTGGGGACAGAGGGGCCACACTCAGTGGGGGACAGAAAGCTCGTGTCAACCTGGCAAGGTACATGGACATCATGTAGTAAGAACGCTACCTAGAAGAAAACTTACACGTATTGTATCACCGTGACGCATTCAAATGTTAGTCTGAGTTTCTAAGGAACCTAAACTAGAGGCAACAAGTAGCTAGATGTTGGGGTGCATGTATTTTTACCCTGCATGCACACACTTGTGCTGTTACATTTGCTATAGTTTATGTGAAAGTTCAGTCTTTTTCCTGACAAATAAGATTCCCCCACTGTGTGTCCTTGTTTTCAGGGCTGTATATCAGGATGCAGACATCTACCTCCTGGATGACCCTTTAAGTGCTGTGGATGCAGAAGTTGGAAAACATCTTTTTGAGCAGTGAGTAATAAAGAGTTCGGTGCTAATTATCTGTATACCCTGATTAATAATGGTGTCGAGAATTGTGCTCATGCTCGACAGTACACACTGCATGATTGAAGTTCATGTGAACTGTTTTAATTCCATTCAGTTCAGTTTTATTTATATGGAACTATTTCAAAGCAACAGTCACAAACGTGCAGAAACCCCCTCTTATTTATCAAAATCAGGTGTATCTGTGGCCTGCTGAAGAACAAGTGTCGTATCCTCATCACACACCAGCTCCAGCATCTGAGGACGGCTGACCAGATCCTGGTCCTCAAGGAGGTTTGTCCCCCTTTATGCTGGTTTAAGTAGGCAGGGGATAAACATGTTTGCATTCACCAGTTATAGTTTGTTACTCTGAGGTGTGTAATCTCTGAGAGTGAGCTCCAGCACACGTTGATCTCCAGTCGTCAGGTGAGATTTCCGTTTCCAAATTGTTATTAATTTTTTAACTTACAACACAAAGTCTCTGGACCAGATGTGTTAATACAAAACTACTCAGTTACAGAAGTTAAGGAAACATATTCATTCAGATGAAAAATCTAATTCAGTTTGTCAAAAAACGCTTCAGCTGGAGGAAAGAGATCCAGCATTATGTAGAGTGATGTTGGGAGGTTTAGGTTTAGGTTAGCTTAGGTGACGAGCTGAAAAGTGTCAGGGATAAACAGGCAACGCGGCTTTGTGTACAGTTCCAATTAAATCTCCTTGATCCCCTTTTTAATGTGTTCCCCTTTACTCACAGGTTCTGCATTTTGTAGAAGGAGCTTCACAACTGATTTTTAATGGTGGTTTTCCAATTTTCCAAATTCATAGAAATGATTTTCTCCGAAGGAAGGCGTTCCTTCAGATGAGCCTTTTTGACTTTTTTGTTATTAAGTACTGAAAAACACATTGTTGCTCATTTTCATTATTTGTTTCTCCAGGGTCATGTCATGGTCCAGGGAACCTACAGTGAGCTGCAGACCTCTGGCCTGGATATTGTGTCCCTGCTGAGAAGTGATGTGGAGGCACATTCAGTTGGGTCATGTTCGGTTGACCCAGACAAATTGTCTTTACGCAGCCAGTGGACGATTTGCTCACATGGGTCACACTGTTCTTCCAGCAGCCTCCTGCTACCAGACAGCAGCTGCACTGATCAGCTTCATGTAGGTATATTTCCAAAAGATTAGATTAAGAGTCCCCACATAAATGGCAGCATTTTGTAGTCACCTAATTACAAGGATGGACAGAGGTAGAAATGAATAGTTTGGGTTAAAATAGACCTGCAAGTCTATTATCACTAAACTTATTTTATTGTTTTGCAGGTTGAAGTTGCTCAAACTATTACAGAAGAAACTCGAGCTGAAGGAAATGTTAGCGGCCATGTTTACCTTAAGTACTTCACAGCAGGCTGTAACACTTTGGTGTTAATGGTCATAATACTGCTCAGCATAATAGCTGAGGTAAGCCCCGACCCTTCAACACCCTTCCTGCACTCTTTCTGTCTCCAGGTGTTACCTGTCTGTATTAACTGTTATCAGTATTAAATCCCTCACTGTACAATCATGTGGAAATGTCACAGTGACTCTAACCCAGGGGTGGGCAATCTCAGTCCACGAGGGTCGGTGTCCCTGCAGGTTTTAGATCTCACCTTGGGTAATCACCTGAATCACATGATTATTTCGTTACCAGGCCTCTGGAGAACTTCAGGACATGTTGAGAAGCTAATTTAGCCATTTAAATCAGCTGTGTTGGTTTGAGGACACATCTCAAACCTGCAGGGACACCGGCCCTCGTGGACTGAGATTGCCTACCCCTGCTCTAACCTGACTTAACCTTCCCACCCTCCCACACATTTCATGGAACTTGGTTTCCTCATGCTGTGTTTCAAAAATTGATCTAAAGAGAGGTCCGTTTCAACAGGTTGCATATATCCTGCAGGACTGGTGGCTGGTATATTGGTAAGAACTTTACCAATGTGGATATTTTTAATGGCAAATACAGTATGCAATAGCTTAACTTTATACTGTTCATTTGACAGTTTTTTAAATGAAATTAGATCAGTTATCATTTCGTGTGTACCTGATTGAATTGTCTTGTCATCTGACAGGGCAGGGGAGGAGTTTTCTAACAGCACAGCCACTGCTGTTAGCGTGGACAGTGGAATGGATGTTACTAGCTCATTTCGAAAGTTTGATCTCACTTTTTACCTCGGTATTTATTCAGGTAAGCCTATAGTTATAGTAATACCTATAGTTCTTGTTAGAGTCTTCAGGTCTAATATCTAATATAGTCCTGCTGTGTTTACTTTTAGGTTTGACAGCAGCAGCTGTGGTCTTTGGTTTTGCTAGGAGTTTGGTGATATTTCACGGGCTGGTGAGATCAGCTCAGACTCTGCACAACAGCATGTTTAGTGCTGTTCTCCACACCCCGGTTACCTTCTTTGATGTCAACCCCATAGGTGAGGCCTACACAGAATTTATTTTAAATTTAAGAAAAAGCGTTGAATTACATCAGGGTATATCCTGCCTTATGCCTTTGACCGATTGGGAGTTTTGCCTATAGTTTTACAAATAACCCAGTCTATTTCTACCAGGAAGAGAACTGGAGTCAAAACACATCCCTGACATATTCCAGTGTTGTCTGAGTTCTCCAAGATGACATTGGCCTTAAACCTCTAAAAAAAGGTCTATTAAGTTCAGTTCAATCCAGTTTTATTCATACTTGGCACTCCAAGTTAGAACAGCCACATAAAGGTGCTTTGGGAGGGAAAAACTCTCTTTTAACAGGAAGAGATTCCTGGTAAAACCAGGCTCAGGGAGGAATGGGGATTTTCCTCCCCACTTTCACCGAGGTGCTTGTCATAAGGCAACGTTTCAATGAATGGTGAAAGCATTGGTTTGTATGGTGTAAAGCTTCATGTTCAGAACATAGACAGCATAAAGATGGACGTAGTGATATCACCCACTGATTTTGGATTGTCCAGGTAGCTTCAATGTTAGCGTCTTGCTAGCATTAGCCCACTAGAGCATACAGTACACACTAAGAAAAAGGACAAAAATTACACTTGCCTACATCCTTAACATGATAATGGTGCTGGGTGCAGGGCTGACATATCTTTGCTTTTACTGATTGAATGATTTATAGTCTTCTCTTTATATAATGTTTCTGTTCCTTTTCCCTTGTTTCAGGTCGAATACTCAACAGATTTTCCAAAGATGTCAGCCAAATGGACTTCATGCTACCTATCACTTTTGTGGACTTCTATCAAGTGAAGACTACTATATGTGCTATATACACACAAGACTCACTTAAAAGGATCCTTCAGTAATTTGAGTATTTCTGATTATGCGATGTTGTTTTAGTTGTTTTTACAGAATGCTGGCGTTATCGCGGTGGCAGCCTCAGTCATCCCTCTCATCCTCATCCCTGTTGTTCCTCTCCTAATAATCTTTCTGTACTTGAGAAGCTTTTACCTCCGTACCTCACGTGATGTCAAACGTCTCGAGTCAACAAGTGCGCTTATTTTTATTCCGATCCTATCATAAACTCATCATTTTAAACTGTAGGTTCAATGACGCTGGCTGTTTAACAGTTTCTCACAGCTAATCTTTTCCTACAGCGCGGAGTCCAGTCTTCTCCCACCTGTCCTTGTCTCTTCAGGGTCTTTCCACCATCAGAGCCCTCAAGGCTGAGGAGAGGTTAAAGAAGGCATTTGATGCCCATCAGGACCTGCATTCAGGTTTACTCTTTATGGATGGTTAAAACTGAGATTTTTTAGCTGATTTTAAAGGAATTTCAAGCGATAAAGAAAACTACTCATACTTCCAAGTAGAACTGGAATTCTGGATAATTTGCTCTCAGTCTGTCAATGAATACCTTCTGGGAGCATATTTGTAAAGGCATTTTCCCTCTTAAGAAAGGTTATCACAGGTCAATTCGAAGTTGATCATTTGCTCAACTATCTCTCCTAAGAGGCCTTGGGAAGATAAGCTATGCGTCTCCAGCTGAAAAAAAGTTAAAAATGTTGTAAATCAGTAATGATAGTGGAATAATGATAGCGAAGACGCCTGGAAGACTTTAATTCTGTTTTATTTATATGACAACAGTCACCTCAAGGCGCTTTATATTGTACAAATCGCTTTATAATAAATTACATGTGTGAGATATTTGGGTCTCATGAAATGTCTTGTAAAGTGAACCTGCTCAAAAGATTAACCTGGTCATCTTCTTTATAATGAAATGCATTTTTTCGTCTCGTTGCAGAGGCGTGGTTTTTGTTCCTGATGACCTCCCGCTGGTTTGCACTACGCCTTGACAGCATTTGCTCCATATTCATCACTCTCACAGCATTTG
Source organism: Diplotaxodon limnothrissa (assembly GCF_057381915.1). Lineage (NCBI taxonomy): Eukaryota > Metazoa > Chordata > Actinopteri > Cichliformes > Cichlidae > Diplotaxodon > Diplotaxodon limnothrissa. The sequence continues at coordinate 33,661,256 of NC_140617.1, read as the reverse complement.
GCTGCGTCTTACTCAGACATGGTGAGGAACTAAAGCACCATGCAGACAAACTGTCTCACAACAGGTGCCTTATATTGTACGGTAAAGAGTCTGTAACGATACAAAGAAAACCCCAACCATCAGAGGACCCTCTTAGAGCAAGCACTTGGCGACAGTGGGAAGGAAAAAATCCTTGATTTATTTTATTACAGCGATTATGTATGCTGTAGGTATTAAAGGTACTGTACAATGTTTTGAATATCAATCTATCAGACTCTAATTTGTACATGTAAATGGAGAGTCCTCTTCACACACTAAGGTTAGTTATGGAGTTCCACAGGGTTCAGTGCTAGGACCAATTCTGTTTATATTATACATGCTTCCCTTAGGCAGTATCATCAGAAGACATAGCATACATTTTCACTTCTATGCAGATGACACCCAGCTTTATATATCTATTAAGCCAGATAACACACACCAATTTGTTAAAATACAGGAATGTCTTAAAGACAAAGACTTGGATAACGTCTACTTTTCTGCTTCTAAATTCAGATAAAACTGAGGTTATTGTACTCACCTATAAAAATCTAACCCTCCAGTAACACTGAGGAATTTTGGAGTCATTTTTGACCAGGATATATCATTCAGTGCATATATGGTAAACAAACGTGTTGGACTTCCATTTGCGGAATCTGGTTCAAATTAAAAACATTCCGTTTAAGTGATGCTGAAAAACTTACTTCTAGGCTGGACTACAATTCCTTATTATCAGGATCTCCTAAAAACGTCCTAAAAAGCCTTGAGATGGTCCGCAATGCTGCAGCAAAGATACTGACAGGGACCAGACCAAGAGAGCACATTTCACCGACACTGGTTTTTCCTCATTGCATCCCTGTTAAATCCGGAATCGAATTTAACATACAAGGTCTGGAATAATCAGGCCCCATCTCATCTTAAAGACCTAATAGTACCCTATCAACCCATTAGAGCACTTCGCTCTCAGACTGCAAGCTTGTTTGTGGTTCCTAGAGTATTTAAAAGTAGAATGGGGGGCCGAGCCTTCAGTATTCAGGCCCCTCTTTTGTGGAGTTTGTATTCAGGACAGGGCTCTAGACTAACTTTTTGCCATGGGCGTACTCCTAACTTTAAAAAGTTAGGCATACCGGCACAAAAGTTGGGCGCACACAAATTTTATAATAATTTATATAATATAATATAATGTGTTTTTCTGGATACACTGTGCTTTTTCAGCATTCAAAGATTGATGACACCGTGTCAGAGCACTGGCTATGAATTTCAGAAGGATCAGGCCTTAACTTAACAGGAAAAGTTAGCAATAGTTCTTTTCCTATTACAGCTACATCCACGTCTGTCGTGCCTAGGCTGCTCACTAGGGCTGGGTATCATCACTGATTTCTATAATCCATTCGATTCCGGTTTTCAAAGTCCCGATTCGATTCAACTTTTAGCCTCAGACAGTCAGAAATATTATAATTCTGATCATTTATCAGTACTGACTTCATCAGAATTGTGAACATCACAGCAGAGGCCTTTGTGTGAAAGTAACTGAGAATAAAACACAGATTTTCCTGGTCTGGCTTTTTATAGCAGATAACCTTAAAAATATTCTACAATGTTCTGCATATAAAGTTTAAATTTCTTCAGTATTGAACAACAGAAAAAATAGGCTTTCTTGTCCGAGGTCATTTAAGTGAAAAAAAGAAAGGAAAAAGACAGCAGCCACAGCGCTGTAAACAATGATAGACTGGTGGGCAATAAGTGAATGAATAATACAGAAAACAGAGATTGGAGACGGGAAACTGTTCTTGAAGTACAGAGAGAGATAGAGAGAGAGAGAGCTAGCTGTGCATGAAGTGTGATTTTTTTTTTTTTTTAATAGTCGTGGAAGCAAAACAGCAAAATTCATGACGACATTGATCAAATGTGAAGCGCAGTTTGCTGCTTCTTTTGCTGCTTGCTCGGTGAATTTTGGTTGGAGAGAGACAAAACCTGCAGCTCAGAATCAGCGCAAAAAGACGTAAACACAGTGCGGACCGGACGCATCAGAACCGCTAAGCTCCGACAGAGTGTCCGTCTACGGGCCGTCGGGTGAGAAAGCCGAGAAAGACAAAGTTGATTCTGATGCGTCGGTCCTCTGTGTTTACGTCTTTGTGTGGAATCCGTGTACCTGCTCTCATTTGCTGTTTGGTTGTTGTTGAAATGGTTTTGTGAGCTTTAATCTGAGAATCTGGCGTTTCTGGCAAAACACAGTTATATTTAAAAGTCGATTCAGGATTTAATGAATTGATATCGCTTTATTCAAGCTACTCACCCCCCCACTTCCACCTGCACTTTCAACTGGACCACGGCCAATCAGAGAGGTCCCGCCCCTTACTATCTCTGATTGGTTTAGTCCACGATAGGGGCAAAATGTGTGTCTGTTGTTGACCACAGGGAAGGTTGCAGATTTTTTTTTTTTTTTTTTTTTTTTTTTGCTACCCGAACAGTTGGTCGCACAGGTGCAACCAATTTTTTTTTTTTTTTTTTTTTTTAGTGGCACCACTGAAAATTTTGGTCGCATTTGCGACCAAATTGGTCGCACTCTAGAGCCCTGATTCAGGAGACAGACAAACTCTACTTTTAAGACTTTTTTTTTTTTTATAAAGCATATATTTAGGGATGGATGAGTTGACCCTGAATTTTCCCTTAGTCATGTTGCAATAGCTCTAGGCTGCTGGGGGCTTCCCATGATGAGTCTTTTTCTTCACTCTTTATGTGCGTATACACCACTCAGCATTTATTCATTAGTTATTGTTCATCTCTGGCTCTGTTCCAGGGTGTGTCTTTGTCCCGTCTTATTCCCTGCACCCACAGTCAGTCATGGCAGATGGCTGCCTCTTCCTGACCTGGTTTTGCCAGAGGTTTCTTCCTATAAAAACTGAGTTTTTCCTTCTCACTGTCGCCAAAGGATTTGCTCGTGGGGGGTCACATGATTGTTGGGGTTTTCCTCTGTATTATTGTAGGGTCTTTACCTTACAATATAAAGTGCTTTGAGGCAATTGTTGCTGTGATTTGGTGCTATATAAATCAAATTGATGTGAATTGAATTGAATCTGTGCAACAGGTCAAGAATATATAATGTAGATTAATAAGATTTGCCATAAATGGACGTTTATTAAAACCTTTACTTAAACTATTAGAAATAAAGGAAAGAAAAACCAAACAGTTCCACAACTTTTAAACCAACCAGCCCCTTGAAGGAAACGGTTTCCAGGGCCTAATCCGTGGATCGACTTCCTTCGAGGCGTGGACGTCTATCAGCAGAGAATGTCCCTTAGTCTGTAACACAGTCAAATATATTCTCAAGTAATATTCAAGCATGCCATTCAGCGTGTTAGTACGAGCTCGGGAGCAGCTTGGGAGAACAAGAAAACAGAGACTGCTTCAGGTTGTCTTCCCAAATTGACTCAACTTTATTCACAAGTACAACAGTTTATATAGAGGGTAAAATTCATGAGACAGCAGATTATCAGTTTAAACCAGTACAGACCAAGATAAGGGAGCGTCTTCCTGCCCATGGGTGAAGAAGCATCCTTTGTGTAGTTTATCAGTTCAGCTACAATTGTGATTATCTCAGCGACATATTTTCAAGGCACAAAACGAAGAGTTCTTTCATTAGTGAAATCTGAAACAAACCATTTGGCCTTCAACAGGCATCTAAAAGATTAAGAAACTAATGTAGCTGAGGGAGTGATCTCTGTGGTATTTCAACCTTGTACCAGCCTGTGATTCTCACACATCAATTCTTGGGTCAAAGAGAAAAATAACTAAAACAAAGGGGCCTTATTGAATGACAGAGTTTTCCTGCATAATGTCACTATAAAACAATATCCAGTAAATGCTAACCGTAGTGCTAAAATACCTAACACCCCTTAGTGGGCTTGGGGTATTTAGCAAACTAAACACAATTAAATGTTTAATTTAACTGCATTTAGTTTGCTAAATACCCTAACCACACACAGTGAGTTAATGCAGAAGAAAGTCCTGAACTAGCCTCTGATTTCTGATCATGTTTTGGATCCATTAGGCCTGGAGGCTGGAGAGGTGGGCCTTGTGCTGACCTATGCTGTAACACTGATAGGAAACTTCCAGTGGACAGTGAGACAAAGTGCAGAGGTGGAGAACATGGTAAGAACTGAGTGATGACATTTTGTATTTCCAGTTTTTTTTGAATGAATGATGTTGATGAAAATGATGTTGGTGGGTGAAGATAAATGTACTTAATGGACAGTTACATGGAGCAAAGTTTCCATTTCCCTTAATCCTCTCAAATTTTGATCATACCTCATTTGTACAAAAACTTTGGACACTTGACTTCTGCACTTACAGTAAAGTATGCTGTACAAATTATAAAGCCCTTTGTAGGAAAGTTGGAATTTTCGGTTTTGGGGTTTAAAAAATATAAAAACATCCTGATGCCTATGAATGAACGTTAACATAGGCTACAAAAAGCATAATTGAAAAAGACCTCTTGGCTTTTCAGATGACATCAGTGGAGAGGGTGGTGGAGTACACTGAGCTAAAGAGTGAAGCACCCTTAGAAACTCAGAAGCGTCCTCCCCCTGATTGGCCGAGCCAAGGAATGATAACCTTTGATCGAGTGAACTTCTTTTATAGCAAGGATGGACCACCGGTCCTCAAAGACATCAACGCCACGTTTCAACCCAAAGAGAAGGTGACACATCGGTTTGTGGAGAACAGCTGGTTGGGGTCTGAGTGATGATCAGCTGTTGATGTTTTGTGTCCTGTGGGTCAGGTTGGTATTGTGGGTAGAACAGGAGCGGGGAAAAGCTCTCTGGTCTCGGCTCTGTTTCGCCTGGCAGAGCCCCAGGGAAAGATCTACATCGACGGTATTGTGACCTCTGAGATTGGCCTACATGACCTGCGTCAGAAGATGTCCATCATTCCTCAGGTACAACATCAGATGACACTTCAACTGCCTGAAGAAATACGTAGTTACAATCTCACTGTTACAATAATGCTATCCATTTCTGTTATTCTTCTATTAATTGAAACTGCTATATCATTTATTTTCAGTAAATTAAACTCAAAACACAGATTTTCAAAGTCATACGATACTGCGTGTCGTTTCCAAATCCATATCCGGTACATAGAATTAATGACGTAGCAGAGTCTACTGATTTTTCTCCCTGACTTCTCTCCCCTCTGCTCCCCAGGACCCAGTTCTCTTTACTGACAGTGTGAGGAAGAACTTGGACCCTTTCAACCAGCACACTGATGAAGACCTGTGGAAAGCTCTGGAAGAGGCTAGTATTTAATTAGCACACCCAGATTTGTCGTTACTGCCCACAGACCAGCTACAGGTTTCTCCTCTCCATGTTCACTGCAGGTACAGATGAAGTCTGTGGTGGAGGAGCTGCCTGGGAAGCTGGAGACTGTCCTGGCTGAGTCAGGCTCCAACTTCAGCATGGGCCAGAGGCAGCTGCTGTGCCTGGCCAGAGCAGTCCTGAGGAAGAATCGCATTCTCATCATCGACGAAGCCACGGCCAACGTTGACCCAAGGTCCTCCAGATACATTACTAGTACAGAGAGCTCCTAGACATCCAGGAGCTTTCTCAACACACTTTTCCCACATGATTCTCAAAGTGTTTTTCTTGTTGTTACTGCAGGACAGATGAGCTGATCCAGAAAACCATTCGGGAAAAGTTCAGAGACTGCACTGTGCTCACCATCGCTCATCGCCTCAACACCATCATAGACAGCGACCGTATACTGGTGACTCAGCTATTCCGACTGTAGCTTTTTAATAAATTCATACTGTTAGAGTACACAGATATGCAAAAAATGTTCCTGTGTTAACTGTTACACCACCGTATGTTTTCTCTTGGCCTAAGGTGCTGGACAGTGGCACCATCCAGGAGCTGGACTGTCCTTTCACTCTACTGCAAAACAAGGAGGGTGCTCTCTACAAGATGGTGCAAGAGATGGGCCAGGCTGAGGCAGCGGCTCTGCTGGAGTCAGCAGGAAGGTGAGGTGAAAAAGAGTCCCCTTAAACATGGCTGAAAAATCTGCATCCACACAGTTTCCATGCTTTCCAGCTTATGACAGCAGCCTGAGCAAAATAATTTAGACTTTTCTGTGGCTGCTACAACCAGGTGAGGTCTACTTCCAACAAGTCTCTCTCACACCCAAACAGAGAAGTTAAACTGTGACGTGGAGTGAAACACTGGAATCAGCTGAACTCTTGCAGCAACCTCTGAGCACCGCGAGCTCCTCCTGCCTCCAACTGTGTGCAACGACTGGGGCGTTTGATGTTTTTTATGCTTTGATCTTATTTGATCTGTGTCTGTTTTTAAGTTATGTTGAAATCATAAATTATGGTTACATTGTCACATGTGAACAAGCTACTCTGTAAGATCTGTAAGCTTCAGAATTTGACCTTGAATTCCCCACCGTTATACTTTTTGTACACGAATTTTCATAAAGTTCATGTAATTTGTAACAGTCCTTGTCTTCTTGACTTGACCAAAGATTTGATTTCAGTATTATATCTTAGTAGCAATATTTGCCAAAAAGCAAAAACTACACAATACACCAAGACAAATGTTACCATGTGAGATGTGTGGGCCTTTTATGTAATATTTGACAAAACAAGCGTACAAAGTTGAAATAACTTAAACATTCAGCAGACAGCTCACACTGCTATTTCACTTTCCTCCCTAGAAATGCTTCAGTCAGCATTTAAACAACACAAGGAACAAAATATTTAACACTGAAATCTTGTGACGCTTTTTTTCCAAGTCTTTAAAACATGTAGTTAAAGAGATAAATGTGAAAAAAATACAGAGAGATCTCTGCAGAGTAAGAATTTGGTCGTTACTAATCCTGAACAATAATATCACTTTGATCTACAAGTGATTTACTTCCATCAGTAAATTAAAGCACTTGGGATTTTAAGGATTATGTAGCCATTTAAAAGCTATTTGTGCAAGGCACCAGAATGCTGAGCAGCAATTTAACACGTGAGAGATAAATAGGTAGTGCTCTACATCAACAGTTCTCATAGCCCTGATTTCTGGGCAGTCAGTCTGAGGAAACAGCTGCACTGTGTGGCCACATCAGGCCCAGCAAATCAATGCTGTGCAGGTCACGTCCACCCAGTCTTACGCCACCAGCAGCGGATCAGCGCTTTCACCAGAGACTGGAGGGGCTTTACAGCCCAGGGATCTTCTGGAGGAGCAGCAGCAATTCAGTGCCTCCCTGAGCTTACAGAGCGGTCTCAAAGATAACCAAGTTCCCGTCTGCTGTTACTGCGTGTCCGTTTGACAGGCTGGGGCGGCTCCTGCTGTCGTAAGCCTGGAACGCATAGTTTACAAATGTCAGTTTACAAAAAGAGATTGACTCAAGTTCTTCACACTTAACGAAAACAAACTGACCTTTTTAGCTGCCTCTAGAAGAGCTGCTGCCTCCTGTTTGCCCGTCTGCTGCACCATTTTATAAAAAATGTTAGTGGGATCCTGCAGCAGGGTGTACGGCTCATCATACGCATGGATCTTCCCCGCATCTAGAACCTGGAAACAAATAGTTCTGATTATTGCACAAAAGTAAGAGCAAAGTATGAGTTTCAAAGTAAAACTAATAGCCTCTTGACTTGAATCTGGCATTTTTCAGGCTATGAAAGAAAAGCTGCTAAACCCAGAAAGCCCGACACTCCATCCACATACAGGGAAAGCAGAAGCTGCTCCAAAGGTGACAGTCACACTTGTGTTACAGTTTGTATGTTTGGACACCAATCTTGTCAAATACAGAATGCATTAAGCATTAATGCATTTCTAAGGCCTGGCATTGACAGATTATTTGGATCCAGCTCTCAGCAAAAAGCCATTCTACTTTTTACCTTTGCATTAGTTGTTTAACTACTACCTAATTAGAGGTTTTACCTAATTAAGTGGCATCAGTGTCAACGATTCAGGACTCACCAGTATACGGTCGCTGTCTACGATGGTGTTGAGGCGATGAGCGATGGTGAGCACAGTGCATTCCCTGAATTTATCTCGTATGGTTTTCTGGATCAGCTCATCGGTCCTGCAGCCGCAGAAATAAACGCTTCTGTTAGTGTGACCTTTAGATAAAATTTACTATCAGCAAACAACCACCGATGTGTCAAAGTAAGTGTTATCAGCTGAGTAGTTTCTGTATCCCATCATGCTGCAGTACACAAGATATTCTTCTGTCTAACAAGATGTTGTTCATACACAGTAGGCAAACGTCATCTTGCAGTACCTCGGGTCCACATTGGCTGTGGCCTCATCAATGATGAGGATGCGGTTCTTCCTCAGGACAGCTCGTGCCAGACACACCAGTTGCCTCTGGCCCACACTGAAGTTGGAGCCCGACTCAGCCAGGGCAGTCTCCAACTTTCCAGGGAGCTCTTCCACCACAGACTTTAGCTGCACCTGCAGGAATAAAAAAAAATAAAGCAGCTTTAACTACACTGTGTGTGTCCTCTATAAATAATTCCTGCTCTGTCGTCTTTTTACAGTTAGTTCCACAGGGTTCTGTACTGGGACCAATCATACATGCTTCCCTTAGACATTATTAGAAGCACTGCTATGATATGATACGCAGATGACACCCAGCTTTATTTATCAATCAAGACAAATGATTCAAAAACAAATAGTGTGTCTAACCTGACACTGACTCAACCTCCAATAACACAAGGACTCATGTTTGATCAGGGTATGTTCCTTAGCATCTACATTAAGGACTGCCTTTCTTTTCTTTCTATTAATTTGTGCAGTACCTGTAAAATTAGAAGCAACCTGTCTCAAAGTAAAGCTGGAAAGCTAGTTGGTGTATTTATTTATTCTAGGCTGCATTGCTGTAAAAGCCTAAAAGCCTTCAGTTGATCCAGAATGCTGCAATCAGTATAAAAGAGAGACTCCATTCTTCACATATTAGCTTCTCTGCATTAAATTTGAAGTTCTTCTTCTTACATATAAAAATCATGAATAAGACCTGTTAGTATCTAAATATCCTAACAAAGATTAATATAAACTATAACATAATATAATTACTGCATAGTCATCTGTTTTGACAACAATGTTACCCACAGAGATGTCCCGTGATGCTAAGAGCACAGCTTTAGCACATTTGTGCCATTCACTGCCTTCCCATCATAGGCCATAAGGGCTACTCTGGGTAACATCACCCTCAGAGGTATTTGTGCAATAAGAGCTGCTGGGTTCCTCTGCAGGTGGAGAACTGTGATAGACAGTGCGGTGTTATTGTTACACTGTGACAGCAGCAGATGTAGAGATGTGACCCAAAGCTGACAATCCCTCATTATAAGCGGTTGTAAATGCACCACAGGAATTAAAGAGTGCAAGGATGCAGAGAGTTGGAACTGCACAGTTTTTCTCAGCTGAAAGAGGGAGAGACAATGTGTGAAGGATGCTGATGATCCTCTGCTCTGAAAGTGACACAATTAGGAATAGGATCTATATAGAGCCCCAGACAGTCCATACATGGTGCAGGTTCCTGGCAGCTCTTTTCAAGGCTGATTTTGAGGTCAAAATCCTTGAGGTCATTCACCACCACACTGGGATCTCTGATTGTCCGCTCCTGGCTCCAGGACATAATTACATAATTGCCTATGTAAGAGAATATCCTCATGCAATAGAGACAGCAGCTCCTCCACCCTCAGTCATCCTGAATGGGACAGTTTGATGCTAGTACGCTACGCTCTGATGAGCCAACCTGACATATTTCACAATATTTCTGTTGTATGGTAAGATAATAAAATAGTTTGGCAAGTATTCTGCTTCATCATACAAGAATTAAAACTCACACACTACTGATTCTGCCGATTGTGAGAGTTACTGACCTCTTCCAGAGCACTCCACAGTTCTTCATCTGTGTGTTGGTTAAATGGATCCAGGTTCTTTCTCATGGAACCCGTAAACAGTACCGGGTCCTAAAGGGGTGGGGGAGAGTTGGAGAACCCAGAGGACACCAAAATGATTAGATTTTGTGGACTATTTGTAAACAGAACAGCACAGTGACTTATTTCGACATATCTGAGTGAATGTCCTGCTGTGGCAGGTAAAAGTTTAAAAAACCTAAATGGCACACATGGCAAACTGTAACCAGCTGCCCTCCTTTGGTTTTGAATGCATCCTACAGTTTGCAAAAGTTCTGACTGATCACAGCAAAGAGCTTTGTGGGAATTGAAATGCTGAGAGCGTTGAGGAGAAAATGTTTGCTGGACAGCTGATTTTAACTCATTACTGGTAAGCTGGTGAAAACAAACAAACAAACAACAAAAAAACCAAAAGATGCAGTGTTAAAACTACACTCGTATAATTGTTTGAGCAAATAATTCAATTTTATTTATAAGCACCAAATCAAAGCAGTTGCAACAAAGTGCTTGTGCACTTTGTTGCAACACTTGTGCTTTTCTCACAGAGCAAACAGAAGTGACTCTAGAGTGTCAGAGCAGACTGGGGCTGCTGATCCTTTCTTAGCTTTAAGGATGTGCCCAACTAGTAATAATTAATGTCACTTATTAGCCAAATATTTCTCATGTCAAAGTAACAAAGTCATAGTAGACGAGCTACGAAACAAGGCAACAAGAGTAGCCAGATGCTAGTGTTGTGTTCTGCTAAGAGGTCAGCTATGATGTTGTACCTGAGGAATGATGGACATCTTCTGCCGCAGGTCATGGAGGCCGATCTCAGAGGTCACAATACCGTCGATGTAGATCTTCCCCTGGGGCTCTGCCAGGCGGAACAGAGCCGAGACCAGAGAGCTTTTCCCGGCTCCTGTTCTACCCACAATACCAACCTGACCCACAGGACACAGAACATAAGCTTTGGTTTGACAGCGTATCACACAAATGGCTTCAGGTTCTTAGAAACAAAACAAATAAACCTTGATGTCTGACCTTCTCTTGGGGTCTAAACATGGCTTTCAGGTTGTGCAGCACCTGAGGTCCGTCAGCACTGTAGGAGAAGTTGACCTGGTCAAAAGTCACCAGGCCTTTACTTGGCCAATCAGGAGGAGGACGTTTCTGGGTTTCCCAGGGTGCTTCACTCTCCAGTTTAGTGTACTCTACTACTCTTTCCACTGATGTCATCTGAGGACAGAAACGCAGGAATGCACATTAAATCAGGATCAGTCTGTGTGGTGTAGTCAAGAACACAACATGTAATAAAACTATTTGCATACAAGTTCAATTTAAGAAATAAACAATCAGGTAAATCTGAAAGAATGGATTAATATCTAGAATTACACCAAAAATTTAAGAAGATACTGCCCACCACATCCTCCACATCCAATCAGCAAGTCTGCAACTCACAACTCAGTGTTCAGGATGCTTCAGTCTGCCACTGTTTCTGCAGGATTATTTTCCTAAGCTACTTTTTCTCCATGAGCTGCTTTTCTCAATGAAGGAGAACTGCCACGTGAATCAGACGGATGTTATAGAATCATTTAGTGTGTCTACTTGGTATCAAGGAGAATGCAGGTATTATTTATTATGGACAGATGCCAGAGAAACACCAGTACAACTAGTGGTCTATTCATGCTATTCATGTGAAAGAGCAGAATCCCAAAGCTTAACCCTTTGGACTCTTGCAAAATAATAATGTCCATTCGTCCTCTTCTGCTTATCAAATTCAGGGTCACGGGGGGACTGGAGCCTATCCCAGCTACCACAGGTCGGGAGGCAGGGTACACCCCGGACAGGTCGCCAGGTCGACAGATAACCATTCGCACTCACATTCACACCTACGGGCATTTTAAATTCACAACTAACTTCATGTCTGTGGACTTTCGGAGGAAACTGGAGTACCCGGAGAGAAACCACACAAACATGGGGAGAACATACAAACTCCTCACAGAAAGACCCTGGCCTGATGGTGGAGTTAAACTCAGGACCTTCTTCTTGCTGGGAGACAACAGTTCTAACCACTGCATCACCCAAATAAATAATTTACTTCAGACTCCTAAAAATTTTTGATCATTTAAGTCTGCTGACAACACAAGTTTAAGATGCGTAGCACACCAGGCAGAAATCATACAACATCAGGAAAGTGGTCTCAGATTCACCTCCATGTCAACAAGCCCAACAACCATAAATATAAAACAAAATGGCAAAGAAGACTTTTGATGTTCAAATGACAGAATAAATACAATCTTTGGACTATTTCTGGAAATTAGTGAGATTTATATGGGAATAGCAAAAGCTCAGTATGGAAAGAAATGATACAAGCTCTGGAAATAAAAGAGACAGTGAGTATCTTACCATGTTCTCCACCTCTGCACTCTGTCTGACACCCCACTGGAACATGCCCATTAGTGTGACAGAGTAGCTCAGAGCCAAACCAACAGCACCCGCATCAAGCTCTGACAGGAGCAGGAAAACAACCATTTTACTAACACTTTTAAAAGTTAAACGGCAGCAATCACTCAGCATCTGCTGGACTGCATATACACTGTATTGCCAAAAGTATTCACTTAACTGCCTTCGCAAGCATATGAACTTGAGTGACATCCCATCCATTTAATTTAGAGGGTTTAAAATTATGCAGCTTCAACTCTTCCACAAGGTTTAGCAGTGCGTTTTTGGGATTTTTGATCATTCTTCCAGAAGTGCATTTGTGAGGTCAGACACTTATGTTGGATGAGAAGGCCTAGCTCGTCATCTCCACTCGAATTCATCCCAAACTCACTCACACATGTCTTCATGGACTTCATGGACGTTGCTTTGTGTACTGTACACAGTCATGCTAGAACAGGGGGCCATCGCCTTGATGGCCCCTTCCTGAATGAAATTGTCCAAAATGTCTTGGTATGCTGCACTAAGAGTTTCTTTCCCTGGAAACAGTCAGATAAGTACCGTTCTCAGACTGGACCATCGGCTTGCCAGATGGAGAAGCTTGATCGTTCATCAATTTGGATGGGTAAGCCTATACTTTTGGCAATATAGTGGATAACCGGCACACAGCTGCCCCCTGCTGGTAAGCGATCGCAAACAGCAAGACTAAATCAACAGTAAAATTAGTTCTCTCACTGTCTCTGAGCAGCAGACAGCCAAAAGTAGTGATGGTAACAAAGATGGAGCAGATGCCATCAAGGCGGACAGCAAACCAGCGAGAGGTGGTCAGGAACAGGAACCAGGCCTCTGCACAGGGAAACAATCCATCACAGACAGTTCAAAAACATACAATTTTTAAGTTCTCTGATCATAATATGAGCTTCTATGTGCCAAGCATGAAGAGCACCTGAGTGCAGGTCCTGATGGGCATCAAAGACTTTCTGGAAGCGCTTCTCTTCCCCAAATGCTCGGATTGTCCAAAGGCCCTGAAGAGATGAGGACAAGTGGGAGAAGACTGGACTCCGAGCTGAGGACACAGATGAGTCAGAAGTTACCAATAGGTTAAAGAGCTTCAAGTTTTAAAGATATTACATATGCAGGTTTTAAAATGAAAAAGAAACAACAGTAGCAGCACGTGTATCTCCTTCTTCACACACTGTTGTACTGTAGGACACTCACTGGTGGACTCCAGCCGTTTAACATTTCTGGAGGTCCGCAGAAAGTAGCGACGCAAATAAAGAAAGATGAGAAGGAGGGGGACAACGGGGATAAGGATCCAGGGAATCACTGACGCTGCAACAGCAATGACCCCAAGTATCTGGAGGAAGATCTGCTCACAACAGAAAAACACATCAACATTAAAGTGGTTTGTTCTTGTGCCTTTTTCTTTTTGAGTGTCTTTAGAAAAGAAAAATGAATGTTTTACAGAATGAGAAAGTATTTTCATTAACTTGTGCATTGTACTTCAGCCTTTCACTTTAGTAACAGCACTGTCAGTTTTACTCATTTTATTCTTCAAAGAGATCTTTGACCCTCTGTTACAAATAAGAGCGTTATCTCAGATGGGCATCAGTAGGTAAATGTTACCAACCTCAGCAAAGGGCAGTGCCACAGCGCTTACACTTTCGCTTTACTCACCAGTGGCAGCACTGAGTACTGAGTGACTGAGGCAAGCTCAAGGAACATGTGACAACAAAGAAATTCGTAATATTTTGTCCAGCAGCGTGTAATCAGTGTAATGATTAGCTTCAAAGTTAAGAGCTAAGGGCTAATGAGTTATAAAGCCTGGACCTGAGTGAAGTATTTCAGGTACTGCATTGATTTCATAGTGATGGGACAGCTGCTGTGAGTCTGCAGCAAAGTTTAAATTGCCTAGTTATGGCATTTTCTTCATAGAATTTAGCTTTCACTTTGGAAAACTACCCAGCAACAGATGAGCACATGGTAAGATCGCTTTTCTTCTTAGGTTGTTGAACTGTTGATTTGATTCTATTAAGACTTGTTACCGTTTTTTTTTATTGGACTTTAAATGACTTTTATTGGCTTGAAAGTTTTATTATCATTACAGTAGTGAGTGCTGCTGTTACTTCAGGGAAATACTTCCCTACCTTTGCTCTGGACCTGCTGTGTTTATCGAAAAGAGCGTGGAGGCTACAGCTCCACCATAAACTGTCACTTGTTATGATCTTCATTGCAGCTTTGTCAGTGGTTTAGAAAAGAAAAATGCTGCTGTGTCTTTGCTGAGAAATCTACCCTCACCTGAACGAAATCTGCAAACGTCACTGGCATGTTGGAGTCCAGCAGCCCAATGTCCTTTGAAAATCTGTTCAATACTCTTCCTGAGGTCAGACAAGAGATAATTATCACCACACTTTGAAACCAGCTAGAGTAAGATTAATGTTTAGTTTAACTTTCCTTGCCTGTATATAGGGGGTCATATGATTGTTGGGTTTTTCTCTGTATCTATGAAGCGCCTTGAGGCGACTTTTGTTGTGATTTGGCGCTATATAAATAAAATTGAATTGGATTGTATACTGTGCCCCCACAAAGATGGCAAATGGAGTAAAAGTAACCACAAAATTCATCCATCCATCTTTACCCCCTTTATCTGGGTTATTTGGGTCACACCAAGGTATGACTGAGTTCCTGACCCTATGTGTAAGGAAGAGGAACCTCACCAAACCTCATCTAACCCTGGGGCCTGGCCAGCTTTTTTGTTTGTTTGTTTTTTTACTTCAGTGGCCTCAGCCACAGTGATGGATGGGTTAGCTCCAGACTCTGCTTCCACTACAAAAAGTGTATCAGCAGGATTGAGGACATCATTTAAGCAGATCAAGCATCCTACCCAGGGACTTGAAGAGGGTTGGGTATTGTGCTGACGTGTCAAATGTGATTTTACACATAAGCATAAAATGACAGTCAGGACCTGTTTCTTGACTCAAATGCACAGGGAAACAACCAGACTCATCCATCCCAAAGCACAGTTGCCAAATTGGGGATACCTGTATACCCAACCTGCCTGTCACCTCTCACTGAGGGCAACCCAGGACTGGTACAATGTCCAGCCCTCTCTAGACACCAGAGCAAAAGCTATGAGTTCATGTGACCGTGACTACACCTAGTTCATATTTCTCAACCTTAAGCATTAGCTCAGGCTCCTTCCCCAACAGAAAGGTGCCATTCCAAGTTCCTAAAGCCAGATTTCTCAGCCTGCCCCTGACCATCTCCCCTCCGGTGAGTGGTTGGCCCACACGAGCACTACAGAATTCCATTTAGAAGTTTTTGAACTACAAAATTCTACAATTTACCGACTCTGGCTTTAGAACGTACAACACTAAAAATTTGCAAAGTTTTGCTTACCAATCGGATTGATGTCAAAGAAGCGCACGGGTGTTTGGAGTATAGCGCTAAACATGCGGTTGTGCAGAGACTGTGAACACCTCACTAGCACATTGAACAGCACCAAATTCCTGCCAAAGCCAAAGATTATGGTGACTGCAGTCAAACCTGGAAAAATAACACACCATAAAACACCAGTGGAGTAAAATCAGAAGAAATGCAGCGCAGTGTAAATAAGAGAACGCCTTTACCTCCATAAATTCCCAGGTAAAAATCCGTGTCCAGCTCTTTGGTGACATTTAGTCCATTTGTTGTGATGTTAGTCATGTTACTGCTGGCCATTAGTTTTTCTTGCTCATCAGCCCTAAACAGTCAGACATGAGTATAAACAGACATGTAAAAGCTGCAGTCTATGAGGAAAACGGCAGATTGAAGATACTTACCAGTAAGCTAGCCACCAGTCTTGCATGATGTATGCTACCTAGAAGATATAAAAGCCAAAAAAATAATTTTTACTGCTTTATATTACACATGTGAAATGCATTCAACACTTATTCTCACTGAGCTAACATGTGGAAGGCGAATTACAAGTGCAGGTGAGTCTTTGTGTACCTGAGCCATGATGTTAAGCAGCACGACAGCCAGCAGAACCACAATGTTGGCCCCAGCTGCCAGATACTTGGCATAGATGCGTATTCCAATGGTTCCCTGAGCTCGAGTCTCCTCTGCAAATGTCTGAACTTTCTCCGCCTGCGAGGAAGTCATCAGCATGCAGACAAGTATCATGATCACTGGCCGTCAAGTTCCCTGTGTTTAACTTGTCAAAATGAAAACGGACTAAAGCAAACTAAGCTCAAGTTGTGTCAGTTCAGCACGCTCTGTATGTTAAAGACCATTGGGGAAGGGGAAAAGAAAGAAAAGCAAACATGATATTAAACTAGGGATGGGCAGAAACGACCCATTTCCTATAAACAACCCTGATTTTTTAAAAACTAGGCTGTTTTTACTGATAATTATCCTCTAACCGGTAACTGGTCTTCATCTTTGATGGACTGGACAGAGGAAGTCTGGGACAGCACTGAATTTTGAGACAGAGTTCGAGTTCTGGTGGGGGTGTCATGATGAGGCTGCTGTTGCTCCTCTTCCTCCTTCTTGAGAAGGGAGGTGAAGTCCAATCCAGACTGCTGAAGCTCCGTGTAAGTTCCCTTTGCCACCATGTGACCCTGACAAACACACACACATATCACCAAGTGTTAGGAAATTGTACAGCTGTGTTTTACAGACCTATGGCAGCACCACCTCCTCATGTGAAACACACACTTTGTAGTGTTTGGAAATGTACTGCGGTTTACATCTTCAAAGTCCTGCGAGTCACCCAGATAGTCTGTTGACAGTCAGCTTGCTTTGGCAGCACTCAGTCTTGTTTGTGCTTTTCTACAAATGGTAGTAGTGTGGCTGAATTTCAGAAAACATCTCCTGAAGAGACAAAGATAAATCCCTGCAGCCCCTTCAGTCTATGATCTAATACAGGGGTGTCAAACGTACGGCCCGCGGGCCGGATCAGGCCCGCAAACGGGTTTAATCCAGCCCGCGAGATGATTTTGTAAAGTATAAAAATGAGCAGCAATTTTTCAATAAAGAAACTGTTGCTCCAATTGTGTCCATTGGATGGCGCAATAGCAATTGTGAGCTACTTTGTTTTGCCCGCGAAATTTAAACCTGATCTGTTTTGGCACCCTCATTGCCCCAATATGTCTCTGTCAAAAAAGAGAAAAGTGGATGCAGAGTGTTCCAAGATAAATGGTCATCCTCCTCACGGAAGTGAATGGGAAAGCTGTATGTTTGGTGTGTTCCCAGCATGTTGCAGTGCTGAAAAGAATATAACCTCCGTCGCCACTATGTGAGTCTTCATGCCGACAAATATGACAACTTTCAAGGACAGCGGAGAAGAGAGAAGGTGAATGAACTGTTGGCGGGTCTGAAGAAACAGCAGTCTGTGTTTACTCACAGCCGAGACATCAGTGATGCTGCAGTGAAAGCTAGCTACCTCATTGCTAACGAAATTCCACTAGCTTCAAAACCATTTAGTGACGGTGAATTTGTAAAAACATGTATGATGAACGCATCGGAGATTGTGTGCCCTGAAAAGCGCCAGGCCTTTGCAAATATCAGCCTGACAACAAACACAGTTGCTGACAGGATTTCTGATCTTTCAGCGGATTTGGACAGCCAGTTGAAGCAAAAAGTAAAGTCATTTATTGTGTTTTCAGTTGCAATTGATGAAGGCACGGACATTACAGATGTTGCACAACTGGCAATTTTCATCCGCGGAGTTGATGACACATTGACCGTCACCGAGGAGTTCGTGGAGTTGGTACCGATGACAGATACAACGACCACAGCTAGGGTTGCCAACTCGCTGAAAAATAAATAAGGGACACCTCGTGGCCAGGGCCGGGCAACCCAGTTGTCTTCACCCTTCCCAGTGTGGTAGCTATTTTTTTTGTGTGTGAAATTATTTTTTAACCATTTGACTTGAATTTGATTTAAGCAGATGCATATTCTTTGTGATATGACCATATGGGAAACAAATGATCATTTAGCCATTTATTTTTAGCTCAAAATGACAACATTAACACATAAAACAGGTCTCTTTCTTAAACAGAAGCCTGTCATGCTTAACTTTTGAGAATATAAGTAAATCTTTCTTTAAAAGAACTCTGTCCTGCTTAACTTAAAATTATATAAATTAATAGAAAGCAATAGAACAAAAAATATTCCTGTAACTGTGCACATATAGTGCATATAGTACAATTGGCTTCAGTTGAGGTATTATTTCAGCTTTTCTAATGCTAATCAGCTGCTCCTGTTTGTAAACCCACTTGTTCCCATGATTACGCATCTTAACTCATCATCATTATTCATCTATGTATTACTTTTATGTATTAGTCATCTATTTGTTGTAATCATCTATCCTTGCAGTTGTTTATTACACAAAATAAATTATATTATCACACTTCTGGCCACATAGCGCTGATATTCACTGCACATGCCCATAATAACCTTAACCAGAGGGTTTAAAAAAACAAACCAATGTTTACATACCATATCTGCTTCTGCCGTGGCCTGGTGGACAAAAAAATGGTTAAGGGTTCCCTGAGCTTTCACACCCCTCATGTTCTTCTTGTGCCCACCACTAGAAGCATGCCTATGGAAAAAGTGCGCCGGCACACAGTGCAGTGCGCTTTAAAGGTGTTATCGTGCACTTTTCCAGCCAGGTGTTTTCCTTTTCCCATTCCTCTCTGTACTTTTGCAGCCTTTTTTTCTTTCTCTGAGCGAACAAACATTGCTGCTCCAATGCTGGGCTTACACTGTGCGATTTTTGGCCCATTTTGAGCCGATTTTTGAGTCGTGCGACCGATTTGGTGATCGGCCCGATTTTGGCCTTCATCGTGCATCGTGTAGTATACGTGGGGTAACGAGAAGCGATTAACACCTCACGACCAGCTCCCGATCATCAATCGGTCGTGAGGGTGTCAACACAGCCGCTCACGCGCTAACACGTAAACGTCGGTGAAAAAGATGGAGCAGCATGGCTGTGCGGCGTGTGATCTGGACCCAAGCGATGGAGGCACAACTTGTAGAACTTTGGAAAGCTCATCCGAGCCTTTTCGATGTGGCATCACAAAATTATCACGACCACAACAACCGTGAAAATAGTTTGATTTACACTGCTGCTTAATCACAGCTGCCTGATCAATGTTTTTCAATTTAGCAAAGTTGATGGTGGTGGGGTGTCTGTGTGAGTGAAAGACAGAGAGGGAGAGCGAGCGACAGAATTTCTGTTATAACCTTCATTTTATGGAGGCACAGTGTGAGCACTCAGGTCTCATCAGAGCATCGGGCGGTATAGTGTGAGACTCTGCATCGTGACCTACCAACTTCTAACCCCTGTGAGTCAATCGTGCAGTTTGAGCAGGAGCTGAATAACGTGAATGAAAAAAAAAAATCGCACAGTGTCTGCCCAGCTTTAGGTGTACTGTCGTCCGAGACTTGCACCGCAGTGTCAGCGTTTGTTTCCCTGTTGGCCATGCTTGTTGTTGTGGTCATCTGTTGTCTTCCGGTATTTTCTCCGCAAGCGACCTTTCCTCGACCAATGAGATGAGCGGTAATCTGAATTGTCATACTCGAATTGTCATAAGTGTGCTGTCAGCTCATTGGTCACAAAGCAGGAGAGGGGCTGGGAATTATGTTTTCAAACAAAGCGTTAATTCCATTAACATTTATAGACTACTTTTGATTCTCACTGTATTACGGGACAAAGTGCGTCCCTTATTAGCTCAATACGGGACGTGTACTTTTGTTTCTAAATACGGGACGATTCCGTTTTTTAAGGGACGGTTGGCAACCCTAACCGCAGCTGATATTTTCACCGCACTCGTCGGTGCGCTGGACAGGGTCGGAGTGGACTGCAGAGGTGGGACCAAGTCATTGTTTTGCAAGTCTCAAGTAAGTCTCAAGTCTTTATCCTCAAGTCAAGTCTCAAGTAATGTCAGGCAAGTCAGAGTCGAGTCTCAAGTCACTGGTGTAAAAGTCCGAGTCAAGTCACAAGTCTGAAACTTTGAATTTCAAGTCCTTTCGAGTCTTTAAAAAAAAAAAAACGAAAAAATAATGTTGCAGTTATGCTAAATGTAAATATTAGACCATGTAATTTTAAAATCTGTTTTTCTCAACACATGACAAAATAGTGAACTTAGAAAATATACACAAATTGTGAAATTGCACCTCTTTAAAATGCAGCTCAATTAAACCTAGCTCCAAGAATAATTTTCACCGACAGTTCTGAGATAAGCTGCATGTTATTCTTGGATGCGGTTGTAGGACCGGCTTTAAAATCGCATGACAAAAATATCATACACATTAAAAAAAAAACTGTATCACCAACGTAGCCTGGACAACATTTGCTAGTTAGATGAAGTCAGCTATCTCATCTTAGCATATTTATATGCATATTTATAATCATACGGTTCTTGGAGTGAGTGCATACACTCATGAAGTTTAGTAACTTCAGGTCACTGCAACAAGCCCAGGTACAGTTTACCGACGGATGGGTGCAGGACCTTGAAATGCACCGTGTAGAACGAAAGACCATCGTACGTATCATAAGTTTACCAGTCTCACAAATTGTCGTCATAAATACACATTCCTTAACCGTTTATTAATATAACCTTTGAGCTCAACGGTAATTAATTAGTAGTGGAAATAATTTCTGGTAGCATCACAGAAATGTAGCAGTGACAACAATATTGTATGCTGTAATCGTACTGGGCAATTAGTGATACAAAAAACCTGTTTTATCCTGTGAATAAAAGTATATGTTTTTGTCAGTGTACCATAATAACAGAAGCGAAACGCAATATTGTGTCAGGACAATTCACTATTTATGCACAATAAATAAAGGAGCATAGCGCGACAATTTCTGTTCAGCGCCAGACTTGCTTGTAACCTATATCACCAATTATGTAATGAAAATGACGTATTAACTACTAAAAAACACTGACCTTCGTGTAAATGCTTGGAGCAGACTAACCTGTGAGCTGGAGTGTTCTGGGACGTTATATTTGATCTTTGAATGGCTGCAATCCAGGCCATCCGTCGCGTCTTTGTTACTTTGGAAACATGGCTTGAACAATTTCTCTTCAACGACGTAATCCGATAACAACCGATCTCTTTACCCGTCGGCTTCCCGTGGCTGTCATGCGACCGGCTATTGCAGTTAATAATACAACGGCTTCTTGACATTTTTGTGTTTCTTTTTATCGCTGTATAACTGATTTTAATTGAAAGCCTGCGTGCGCTAGTACCGCTTGAATCAGAATCAGAATCAGAATACTTTATTGATCCCTGGGGGAAATTATTTTTTGTTACAGTGCTCCATTTTAAACCAACATTAAGACAAGACAGACAATACGCTAACTAAGAATAGTACAATATATACATATATATACATACATACATACATAAGTCACTTATAAATAAATATTTGGAAAAGAAACATGTGTAGTTGTAGCAGCAAACAGTGTGTTAAGTGGATGCATTGTACAGGGAGATGGCCATAGGCAGGAATGATTTCCTGTGTCGTTCAGTGGTGCTTTTCGGTAATCTCAGTCTCTCACTGAACGAGCTCCTGTGACTGACCAACATGTCATGGAGTGGGTGGGAGGTGTTATCCAACATTGTCTTTATCTTGGACAGCATCCGCCTCTCCGACACCACCTTGCCACGAGTTCCCAGAATCCTTTGCGGTTCTACCCGTGAATGACGTCACATTTTCAATCTCTATATAATATGCATGTTAAATTTTATATTTGGGGTAAAATATCAAGTCTTTTCAAGTAAACCGGTTCAAGTCCAATTCAAGTCCCAAGTCATTGGTGTAAAAGTCCAAGTCAAGTCACAAGTCTTAGAACATTTTTTCAAGTCAAGTCTAAAGTCATAAAATTAATGACTCGAGTCTGACTCGAGTCCAAGTCTTGTGACTCGAGTCCACACCTCTGGTGGACTGGTCCCGCGCTGTCAGCCTGGCTACAGATGGTGCGCCCTCAATGATCGGGAAGAAAGCAGGCATTGTAAAAAAGTTCAGAGATAAAGTGCAATCTGCAAATGGAGGACGTGATTTTTGGACTTTTCACTGTATTTTGCACCAGGAGGCTTTGTGTTACAAGTCACTGAAAATGGATAACGTCATGAAGGTGGTCATCCAAACTGTTAATTTCATCCGATCCAGAAGCCTCAATCACCGTCAGTTTGACAGTCTTCTCAGAGAGAAAGACCACATCTATGGCCTGCCATACCACACTGAGGTAAGATGGTTGAGCCGAGGTGCTGTGCTGAGGCGTTTCTTTGATTTACGAGAAGAAATTGAACAGTTTATGGAAGAAAAGGGCAAACCAGTGTTAGAATTTCATTCCGCAGAATGGATGCAGGACCTTGCATTTATGGTGGATGTTACAGAGCACCTGAATAACTTGAACAAACAGCTGCAAGGACGCAACAAAGTTGTCACACAGTATTATGACAGCATACGTTCTTTCAAGTTGAAGCTGTTATTGTGGGAGACGCAGCTCGCTGGTGGTGATGCAGCTCACTTCCCCTGTCTGAAAAATGTGTGCACGATGTTGTAGTATCAGGTAAATGTTAAGTGGTAGGAACGTTTCTGCTGGGTTGTTGTTGTGGGGGGGGGGGGGGGGGGGGGGGGATGAAAAATAATAAAGGACACTCATTGGAGTAATGGCGCGTCTCGTGTGTCTGTGAGTTATGCCTCCAGTCAAATAACATCCATAACCTCAAATAACGGAACATGGTGTCAGAAGACAACTGGAAACGTTAGTTGGGCATAAGTGAAAGGTTTCGGCGTCGGTGCCAGGTTAAAGGTCGGCCATAGAGGAGCTGCGCGAAAAGAGACGTGGCGTCATGAGTCAGTTTCAAGTCACCCCGCCGGAGAAGTTCACTTTTAGGTCCGACGACTGGACCAAATGGATAAAGCTTTTTTTTTTTTTTTGCATCGCGTCTGGATTGGAGACGCAAGCGGACGAAAATCAAGTGAACGCCCTTATCTACACTATGGGCGAGGAGGCGGAGGACATATTGGTATCCCTGCACCTGACTCCCGAAGAGGCGAGCGATTATGAGACCGTTAAAAGGAGGTTGGATGCTCACTTCGTAGCCTGAAGAAACATCATATTTGAGCGAGCGAAGTTTAACCAGCGCCAACAAGAGACGCGTGAGTCAGTTGACAACTTCCATACTGCACTGCATTGTCTGGCAGAACATTGTGGATAGGGCTGCTCAATTAATCGAATTTTAATCACGATTACGATCTGGGCTTTCAACGATCATTAAAAATGACTGAGCCGATTATTAGCCCCTCCCTCATTTATCCGCGACACCTTAAAGGCCGGTCCGTGAAAATATTGTCGGGCATAAACCGGTCCGTGGCGCAAAAAAGGTTGGAGACCGCTGATTAAGAGGACCCGAGGGAAGCTCGGAAAGCTAAGCAGAAGTTATTTGGAGAGTGACTGCCGTTGGTTGAAAAGAGAGTTTAAAAAAAAACTTCAGTGGTGTTGCACACTATTTTATATTATTTTTTTAAAGTCATTGTTAACCCTTTAAAGCCGGTCAGAGCAGCACGCTCCGTTTTGCGTAACTATTGTTAAATCCCTGTAGAACCTGAACCACGTAAGCTAGCGCAATAATTTGTTTTGCATATGAAACCGGAGGAGTTGTACTTACATCTGATGCCATCAGCTTGTCCTCGGTCACGGTTTCCTTCCACATATAGCTTTGCAAAAATTGCATAAAAAGCGCTTGCAGGAACAAAAACATAATATTCCAGAAACACGTTTTGCCGATCCATCAGCTGTTCGTAACACTTCCCACAGTGAAATGATGCACCTGCTGTTTTCTTTGCAAATTTGCATCATAGGATTGTTTTTTGTTTTTCCTGCAGTATATAAAAATTGCTGTATCTCCAAAATAAAACTATGAAGACACTCAAAATAAATTTCCTGTTGTTGTAAACTATTTTTTGCAACTTTATTGTATTTAAAGTTTTGAGGGATAAACCTCTTAAATTTCTCCAAGTAGAAATATATGTAAACAAAACAAAAGCGATTTTCAATTTTTTTTTGTAGTTTATTGCACTTTTTTGCAATTTATGTAATTACTATGGACTTAATGCATACATATTATTAAAATATGGGCTATAACAGTTGTATTGATGTATAGCAACTTGAAATGCTCCCACAAATGGCACTACAGCATGTAAAAAAATAATATAAGCTCTGGTGGACTTGGTTCTATAGTAGGTCTTAAAGGGTTAAATAAATATCGTCAAATAACCGTGATCTCAATTTCAGTGAAAATAATCGTGATTATCATTTTTGCCATAATCGAGCAGCCCTAATTGTGGATACGGGACTTTGCATGACAAAATGGTGCGAGACAGATTTGTCGTGGGTCTGAAAGACAAACGATTGTCAGAACAGCTACAAATGGATCCAGAACTAACGCTAGAGAAAGCGCTTAACAGAGCCCGACAAAGTGAGCTTGTAAAGAAGCAACAAGAGATGCTAAGCACTAACTTTAAAATGGATATTACCAACTCACAACTGAACCGCGTCCATGCTAAACGGCAAGAAGGGGCACGTCCCAAGCAGCTGACACCGCTACATAAACAAACCGCCAAAACACAGAAAGAAAAAAAGACACAATGCAGAAGATGTGGAGACATAAAAGGTCACAATCTTCAACAATGCCCTGCGATGGAAGCCGCATGTAATTACTGTAAGAAAAAAAGGACATTTTGCCTGGATGTGCAGAAACAAAAAACTGTGTGAAGTCAATGCTGCAACAGTTTCAGAGAACAGCGATACAGATGATGAGGTCGCTTTCTTGGGTTCCCTCTCTGCGGACACCAAAGAGAGTCCATGGGTAACAGAGATACATGTGGACAAATACAACACACTCTTTAAAATCGACACCAGAGCGGATGTCACAGCAGCCCCAGAGACTTTCTACACACAGCATCAGTTGGGGAGATTGGATAAGCCCAAAAGGGTTCTGCAGGGCCCAGGAGGAACACGTCTGAAGGTAAAAGGCATGTTCACAGCCACTCTCAGCAAGAACAACCACAAAACCAAAGAAGACATTTATGTCGTACAGGGTTTATGCACACCGCTGCTGAGCGGGCATGCTGCAGTGGCACTACAGCTGGTTGCTAGAGTGAATCATATTAGCTTAGACTCTATTGACGCTGTCAAAGAAGAATTCCCCAAGCTTTTCAGCGGCTTAGGCAAAATGGAGGGGGAGTACAATATTGCTCTGAAACCAGAGGCACAGCCGTTTTCCCTCTCGACCCCTAGGCGAATCTCCCTTCCACTCTTACCAAAGGTTAAAGAAGAGCTGAACAGGATGGAGCAGCAGGGTGTCATTTCCAAGGTGGAGGAGCCCACTGATTGGTGCGCGCCTATGGTGGTGGTTCCTAAGCGCACAGGCAAAGTGAGAATATGCAGCGATCTCACTGAACTAAACAAATATGTCATGAGAGAGAAGCATCCACTCCCTTCAGTAGAACACACACTAGGACAGCTTGCAGGAGCAAAAGTGTTTTCAAAGCTGGATGCCAATGCATGATTTTGGCAGATTCCCTTATCCAGGGACTCTTCTTTGCTCACGACCTTTATTACACCTTTTGGTCGGTATTGTTACATTCGTCTGTGCTTTGGAATCTCATCAGCCCCAGAACACTTCCAGAAACGGATGGCACGCATTCTTGAGGGCTTAGAAGGAGTCCTCTGCCAGATGGATGATGTGCTCATCTGGGGGACGTCACAAGGAGAGCATGATGAGAGACTTCGAAAAGCACTGGTTCGACTGCAGGAGGCTGGAGTAACATTGAACGACAAGTGTGAGTTCTACAAGAACAGGATAAAGTTCCTGGGGCAGGTCATTGAGGCATCGGGGGTTAGCGCAGATCCTGACAAGGTGCATGCCGTGAGTTCCATGGATGAGCCCAGCAACATAAGTGAGGTGAGACGCTTCCTGGGCATGGTGAATCACCTAGGAAAGTTTCTTCCTCACCTGGCGGAAAAAACGTGCCCCCTAAGAGATCTGCTGAAGAAGTCCAACCTGTGGTCATGGGGGCCACAGCAGCAGCAGGCTTTCGACGGCATCAAAAAAGAACTGACAACACCCCCAGGGTTTGCTCTGTATGATCCAAATGCTGAAACGTGCGTATCAGCTGATTCATCTTCGTATGGCTTGGGAGCAGTGCTTCTCCAGCGGCACGCCGATCTAGGGTGGAAACCAGTAGCATACGCTTCAAAAGCTCTCAGCGCGACTGAGCAGCGATATGCTCAAATTGAGAAGGAGGCCCTCGCTTCAACATGGGCCTGTGAGAGGTTTGCAGAGTTCCTAATTGGGAAGACATTCCACATTGAAACAGACCAATTCAATTCAATTTTCAATTCAATTTTATTTATATAGCGCCAAATCACAACAAAAGTTGCCTCAAGGCGCTTCATAGATACAGAGAAAAACCCAACAATCATATGACCCCCTATGAGCAAGCACTTTGGCGACAGTGGGAAGGAAAAACTCCCTTTTAACAGGAAGAAACCTCCGGCAGAACCAGGCTCAGGGAGGGGCGGCCATCTGCTGCGACCGGTTGGGGTGAGAGAAGGAAGACAGGATAAAGACATGCTGTGGAAGAGAGACAGAGGTTAATAACAGATATGATTCAATGCAGAGAGGTCTATTAATACATAGTGAGTGAGAAAGGTGACTGGAAAGGAAAAACTCAATGCATCATGGGAATCCCCCGGCAGCCTACATCTATTGCAGCATAACTAAGGGAGGATTCAGGGTCACCTGGTCCAGCCCTAACTATATGCTTTAGCAAAAAGGAAAGTTTTAAGCCTAATCTTAAAAGTAGAGATAGTGTCTGTCTCCCGAATCCAAACTGGAAGCTGGTTCCACAGAAGAGGGGCCTGAAAACTGAAGGCTCTGCCTCCCATTCTACTTTTAAATACTCTAGGAACAACAAGTAGGCCTGCAGAGCGAGAGCGAAGTGCTCTAATAGGGTGATATGGTACTACAAGGTCATTAAGATAAGATGGGGCCTGATTATTTAAGACCTTGTATGTGAGGAGCAGGATTTTGAATTCAATTCTGGATTTAACAGGAAGCCAATGAAGGGAAGCCAAAACAGGAGAAATATGCTCTCTCTTTCTAGTCCCTGTCAGGACTCTTGCTGCAGCATTTTGGATTAGTTGAAGGCTTTTCAGCGAGTTTTTTGGACATCCTGATAATAATGAATTACAGTAGTCCAGCCTGGAAGTAATAAATGCATGAACTAGTTTTTCAGTGTCACTCTGAGACAGGATATTTCTAATTTTAGAGATGTTGCGCAAATGGAAGAAAGCAGTCTTACATGCCACAAACCTCTGGTCTCGTTGCTTGGCTCCAAGGGCCTGGACGAGCTTCCACCTCGTATACAACGTCTACACATGCGATTGATGAGGTTCTCTTATACCATATCTCATGTTCCTGGTAGAGACATTGCAACAGCAGATGTACTGTCCAAAGCTCCTGTATGTGACACAACTGAGGGTTTGCCGGAGGAAGAAATCAACTTGTATGTGGAGTCCGTCATAGCAAGCCTGCCAGCCACAGAGCCACGACTCAGAGAAATCCAGACACATCAGGACAGCATTCTAAGCCAGCTGAAGAAGTTCTGTGTGGAAGGATGGCCAGATAAGTACTCCATTGAAAGGGTTTTCCAGCCTTATCTGCCGTTTTCAGGTGACCTCACAGTCCACAATGGTTTGCTTCTTTATCAGAGCAGAATAGTGATTCCCACATCACTCAGAGCAGACATTCTGTCTAAACTACATGAGGGACACCTAGGAATAACGAAATGCAGAGAGAGAGCTAAACAATCTGTTTGGTGGCCAGGCCTGAGCAGTGAGCTGATAAAAGTGATTGGGACCTGTGACACTTGCTGCCGTGAGCGGACTAACCACAAAGAAACCATGCTACCTACCGAGTTCCCACAAAGACCGTGGGCCATGGTTGGAACTGATCCGTTCCAGATTGAGAATAAACAGTACCTGGTCATTGTGGATTACTTTTCCAGATTCTTCGAAGTTGCCAAACTGACATCTACAACATCAGAGGCAGTGATCGAGCACTGTAAATCAATCTTTGCACGTCATGGCATACCAGAGCGGGTTCGCTCTGATAATGGACCTCAGTTTTCGCCTGATTCCTTCAAAGGATTTGCACAAGAATGGGGTTTTAGCCATGAGACATCCAGTCCCCACTTCCCTCAGAGCAATGGGGAGGCCGAGAGGGCAGTCAGGACCATCAAAAGTCTTCTTAAAAAGTCTGGCGATCCCTATCTCGCCCTTATGGCATACCGGGCCACTCCATTGGCAAATGGCTACAGCCCAACGAAGCTTCTCATGGGTAGAAGGATAAGGACAACTATTCCTGTCATCCCATCACAGCTAAATCCAAGAGGTACGGACACAGACAAGCTCAAAGCTATAGAACAATCGTACAGACAAAAACAAAGACAAAACTACAACCGCAGACACAGAGCACATGATATGCTACAGCTCAATCCTGGAGACAAAGTGTGGTTCTCAGACATGGATACTAGAGGGACAGTCGTGTCCATGGCAGGCTCACCGAGGTCCTACATCATCGAGACAGCAAAGGGCACGTTGAGAAGAAACCGTTATCATCTTACATGGACACCTGGGGCACCGGAGATTTCTGGCGATCCACCAGAGGCTTCACCTGAGAACTCTGTTCCAGCTGCACAGATTGTGTCGGTTCCAGACACTATCTCACAGGAGGCCAGCCAGCAGACTCCTGAAGCTGGGAGCCAAATCCAACCCAGGTCTAGGAGGCCTCCAGCATACCTAAAAGACTATGTTTGCTCATAGGGCTTGGAACTGAGTGAGCAATGGGGCAGAATAATCCCCACACTCAGGCTGAGGGCTGGGTAGTCTACCCCATCCCTCATAGAGACAATGAGAAATAAAGCAAATGGTTGCACTGTTTAAACATGTTGTTTGTAGCTGCACCGAATAGTTCAGAAATGTGCACTTATGCTTAGTGTTCAGAGTTGTATACTTTGAGAGTTTATTTTTGGACATTCTGAGTAGTCTGGTTTGAAACCAAGCGAGTTCAGTAAACAAGCTGTTACCAGATAAAGCACAAGGACATAGTAATAGTATACTTTAAAGCGTGCGGGTCTAATCTGTTTTCTTGGTTATATTCCAGCATCACATCCTATTTAGTAGGGGGGGATGTAGTATCAGGTAAATGTTAAGTGGTAGGAACGTTTCTGCTGGGTTGTTGTTGTGGGGGGGGATGAAAAATAATAAAGGACACTCATTGGAGTAATGGCGCGTCTCGTGTGTCTGTGAGTTATGCCTCCAGTCAAATAACATCCTTAACCTCAAATAACGGAACAGATGTGGCAGATATGAAGCGGTTTAAAGATAAAATAACGGGACTGTTACTAGAGTTTGAGCAACGATTTCAGATTTTTGGTGAACTGGAGAACGACTTCAAAGTTTTTTTCCTCGCCGTTCACCGTGAATCCCTTTGATCTGCCCGTCAGGATCCAACTTGAAATAATAGACTTGCAGTGTGACTCGGATTTGAAGGGCAAATTTGCCGCAGTTGGCTTGAACACATTCTATCAGAATCTCTTGCCAGGTTACCCCAACTTGACAGCCCTCGCTGCAAAACTGTTGTGCATGTTCGGAACCACGTATCTTTGTGAGCAAGTTTTCTCTGTAATGAGCGTAAATAAAACAAAACTGCGCTCAAGGCTCACGCACAGGCACTTGAATCACATCCTAAAGTTAGCTGCCACTCAGGATGTGAAGCCTGATATTGATGAGTTGGTGAAAGCAAAAAGATGCCAGGTATCAGAAGTCAAATAAACTATGTAACCCCACTGAAAGTGCTGCATGAGACACCCTGATGTATTTCTGTGATCTGTGATTTACTTCTGTGAATCACTGTGTTCTTTGTCCTCAGAATTTTCAAATAACTTGAGGTGTTTTGTAATTAATAGCTATATTGTGCTTTTGGACACACTGTCCTCAGGCTCCAGCTTTATGTTTATATATTTTTATGTTGATGTGAGACTGTTTCTAATTGATTATATTTGATTTATATATTTAACCTATTCTGTGGTTCTTGTACTTGTTTGGGGAACAGGATTTCATTATTTTTATCTACGTTGCTGCCTGCGAAGTGACACCCTGATATAGTTCTGTGATCTGTGAATCAGTTCTGTGAATCACTGAGGCACTGTGTGTTTGTGTGTTCTTTGTCCTCAGAATTTTCAAATAACTTGAGATGTTTTATGATTAATAGCTATGTTGTGCCTGTACTATTTTGAACATACGGTCCACAGGCTCTAGCTTTATTTTTATGTTGATCGTATTAAAACAAAGAAAACAATCTGAAGTTGTTGTTTTTAAGTTATATATACACACAATGATTTTACCAGTACGGCCCACTTGAGAATAGACTTTTCTCCATGTGGCCCCTGAACTAAAATGAGTTTGACACCCCTGATCTAATATCTTGTGTGCAAAGCTGATAACTGACCTGAAGGTGGTGCCAGAGAACACTCAGAAACAAAAGTTCAGAGCAATCTTCTATAAGACTATTCAAGGCTGATCCACAGTGTTTGCAGTATAGTGATTATTTCAGATGAATCCTTTTATTAATCTGAAATAATCTTTTATCCAGAATTGAATTCAAAATACTGCTCCTCACATACAAGGCCCCATCTTATCTTAATGACCTTGTAGTATCACCCCATTAGAGCACTTCACTGTCACACTGCAGGCCTACTTGTTGTTCCTAGAGTATTTAAAAGTAGAATGGGAGGCAGAGCCTTCAGTTTTCAGGCCCCTCTTCTGTGGAACCAGCTTCCAGTTTGGATTCGGGAGACAGACACTATCTCTACTTTTAAGATTAGGCTTAAAACTTTCCTTTTTGCTAAAACATATAGTTAGGGCTGGACCAGGTGACGCTGAATCCTCCCTTAGTTATGCTGCAATAGACATAGGTTGCTTAAGGATTCCCATGATGCATTAAGTATTTCTCTTTAGTCACCTTTCTCACTCACTATGTGTTAATAGACCTCTTTGCACCGAATCACACTTGTTACTAATCTCTGGCTCTATTCCACAGCATGTCTTTTGCGCTGAAATGTAATAGCTGAAGGTAAACACAGTGCTCAGATACAAGTTTGGTACACAGGGATGATTTCATCTGCACTAACCTCTTTCAGGACAACAATCTGGTCAGCTGCCTTCAGGTACTGAAGCTGATGGGTGACCAGGATGCGAAGCTTGTTCTTCAGCAAGCCACAGATGCATCTGATACAAGAAAAACATTTCCTCTCATTCCAGTTTGTTTCAGTTTCACATAAAAACGTCAAACACTGTCAAAGGATTTTCTCCTTCCTTAGTACAGTTAAAAAGTTTGTATGTTATCTAAGAGGAAGAGTGTAACAGGAAGTTTGGGGTCAAGTTCAATTGTCTGCCTGACACTGGTAGTCCCGCACCCCTTCCTGGCTTAGCCCAACACATGCAAAGCTTTTGTCAGTTTTCACTTCTGATGTATTTTTGTTTCAAAGCACTGTGTCCAGTGCTAAAGCTATAAAAACAACATTAAACAATGGTGCACTGCTAAACATCCATCGCTCAGGTTAAAACTTCTGCCAAAAGCCAAAAACACAAGTGCATGTGTTACATCATGCACAAGAATAGAAACTTTCTCCTGCTGGGGAGGAGACACTGAACGATTTCCAGCTTTGATGTATTCTTCCAGTAAGGGGCTTAACCCCACCCCTGACCTGTGATGTGACTGCTAACAGAAGGATGAATAGCAAGGACAGAAACCTGTTTTGCAGAATTTTGATCAAACAATATAGCCATTCCAAGCCACTTCTTAAAGCAAGGGTTGCCTGAAGTTTTTTTGTTCTTTGCCAAATAATCATGTGTAGACACAAAAGAACACTCAAAGAAAACTTAGAAAACGTCCAGAAAGCCTGCAGAACTACTCTTTAGTCTGGCTCCATGGAAGCTAAATATCCAGTCTTGTCCAGTCTTGTGCAAGACTTTTGCACATTATTGTAAATGTGTGCATCAAAAACAACCACACATTCTTTGCAGACAGATTGAGTCATAAATGCTGAAATGATTTTAACTGAGTCACTCACTGTTCAAAGAGGTGCCGCCCCACCTCTGCATCCACAGCACTGAGTGGGTCATCCAGAATATAGATGTCTGCATCCTGATACACAGCCCTGAAATCAAAAGCATGAATCCCTTTTTTACAGTAGCTGCAGCATCAGGCTTCATAGCAACAATGAGATGTCTTTTTACCGTCATCTAAAAGTGAGAAGGTCTTCTGTTGTTTTTTGATTATCATTACTTTTGGCTCACGGAGTGCTTTAATTCAAGTCGACTAAAAGAACGCGATCCATTCGTGCATGCATTTACTGTGTCAATACCATCTTAGGTGTTGCCAGGAAACAGTCTGCTGCACCTTCCTTTAAAACCTGTCCATTCCTGTTCCTTTAAAGTTTTTCTGCCTAAAGGGAAATCTATGCTGACATTTCATGTGTATCATTTACTGCTACTAGCAAAACAAAAACTAATGTGCAACCTAACAGCAGTCATGAATATCTGGGTGAACACAATAAAGCAGTCTGGTTCTCTGTCAAACTACCTGGCCAGGTTGACACGCGCTTTCTGTCCTCCGCTGAGTGTAGCTCCTCTGTCCCCAATCAGTGTCTGGTCTCCATCTGGGAGTAGCTCCAGATCCTGGATGTATGGGCAGCAGAGTTTTATTACTGCACTATACAGTACCATGGGAAGAAGAGCATGTATTATTGCAGGGGTGTCCAACTCCAGGCCTCGAGGGCCGGTGTCCTGCAGGTTTTAGATGTTTACTTGATCCAACACAGCTAATTTCAATGACTAAATTACCTCCTCAACATGTCTTGAAGTTATCCAGAGGCCTGGTAATGAACTAGTTGTTCGATTCAGGTGTGTAGACCCAGGGTGATATCTAAAACCTGCAGGACACCGGCCCTTGAGGCCTGGAGTTTCATAATAAGACAGCCCTGTCTTATTATGGCTTTGTTGTTGCTGCAGAGTACAACAATTACCAGCACAAAGGCACAACTGCAATTTGAAAAACAAAAAAACCCTTAATATTATTATTAATATTCCTTTTGATATTCAATAATATGCTGACTCCATGATAAAAATGCCACCCAACCTTTGTGCAAAGATGAATGACACAGCGACACTAGCCCCGTTTGTTTTATACAAATGTACAAGTGTGTGTATAAATGAGAAGAAAACAAAGCAAACAGTTTAAACAGTAACCCCGCTAATGTAAAATACCTAACCTTTCACAATGACTAAGTCAGAACATTGAGTGACTGAGCATCTTGATGACAAAGCTATTCATGAGACTATCAAATCATTTCTAGCCCTTTACAAGTCACAGATTAGATAAGATGCTCTTGTCAGAGCAGAATTTGTTTTTGTTTTACTTTGTTTATTGCGCACAGTACCATGACTCACAAGTAACTCATCTACTGAGCACAGCATGTGAAACCTCTGCTGCAGGCAGATTAACAAGGGCTCACTGCAGTGCAGCCGTTATATCAGTCATTTGCAAAAGTGCAGACATGCAAATCTTGTTGTAAAACTACATAAAAGTAAGCAATAAGTGATCATAAAAACAAAGATGAGAAATGCTGAGACGAATACAACAGGACGAAAGTTGGACTCTCAATCCTCTCTGCACTCAGACCTCTGCAGTCGAGTCACTCGGTACCATTCACTTACAATTAGCATATAGTAAGAAAAAGTAGTGCTGCCATCTATGGCTCATTATTTTCAGTAGCTTTATGAACAGAACCAAGTCAGCTTGTTTCTAGACTGTCTACAGTCTACACACTCACTCATCCAAAAATCTATGTTGCCATCTTTCTCAGCAGATTGGTGACCTTGGGTTTGGTGATACACTGACACCATATTTTATCTGGATAATGAGAAGATCCTGGATGGAAGGAAAATACTCTAGGATTACTAGGAACAAGAAGTCCCAGCTCACTTAACAGTAGGCAAATTTTCTGACTGACTGCAGAGAGACGACAACATTCTGCCATCAGAGTGCTATTGCCAAACTGACTCCAATCAAGCCCAGTTTAACTGTGAGGATATAGCCTGCACATGAAAAAGATGACCCCACTCAGTATTCACTCAAAACTTTGAACTATGTGTTAGCATGTGCGTCACTCTGTCCGTAAACACTACCAAAAATATTACCTCTGCCAAGGAAGTTGTTATAACACAGCAGATCGAGTGAATTTATGTGATCAACCTGCAGCTAAATCTTGCTTTTCAACCCCAGTAAACCCTGAAACCATATTGTTATACAGCCAAAAGCAGCCTGTTAAGACTCACATAAAGGTGACAGCAGCTGGTTTCTTTTAAGGAACATTAAGAAAAACGCTGCTGCTGACACAGGAAGTCATCTGTCTAATAAAGCTTAGAAAACTTTTCCTGTCTCATTATTCTGCAGTATCACAGAGTCAAACAAACACAGGTCCCATCTCATTTATTGAGACCTTCGTGATCAACAGACTGGGTGAAGTTTCACTAATCCTGAAACACAAATCCTCCCTTTCCAACAAACATGACACCAAAGTATTTTCATACCCCTGACCAGTGTTGGTCAAGTTACTTGAAAAAAGTAATCAGTAACTAATTACTGATTACTTCCCCAAAAAGGTAATCCCGTTACTTTACCGATTACTTATTTTCAAAAGTAATTAATTACTTAGGTACTTAGTTAATTTTTAAAAACACGATTTTCAACCTGAAAAAAACCTGAAAAAACCTGATAAAGCGATAGATCTTTCAGCCCAATTCTACTTTTTCTGCATAATCCATCATACAAAATGTAATCAAATGGAAAAGTATCTTTTTTAAACTTGTTTTATTAGTTTTAATCTTTTAACTTTATGCATCAAGCAAAAATTTAATTATATGCAACATTCTCTGACTGGAAGAAATTTGTTTAATATTTAAACAACGGTAATCTAATTACCGGTTTTGCAATAGTAATCCGTTACATTACTCGTTACTTGAAAAAGGTAATCTGATTACAGTAACATGTTACTGCCCATCTCTGCTCCTGACAATGAAGAGGGAACGTACTAGCAGCACCACACAGGAACAGAGTCGGTGCAAGAGTAAGGGCGTGACACACGCTGGCACAGGTGATGCATACCAACGCTGCTTTTGACAAAGTAAAGTCATCAAATGTGTTTTCACATTGAATTAGTATTAGACTCCTCAAACAGAGGAAAGTGTAGTTGCTTCGGGACCTGATTTCACTGAAAAAAAACAAAACAACAAAACAAGATCTAGTGCAACTTTGGAGTTATTCATCACCCTTTTCTCTGTTTCTAAAGGCTCAATCATGCACATAACAATGATTGAGTACTTTGTGAACTGCAAATGCAAATCTCTCACCCTCTTTAGAGCACAGGCTCTGATGACTCTCTCGTACTTCTGGGGGTTCAGCTCTTTTCCAAAAAGGATGTTGCTGCGAATTGTTCCAGGGAAGACCCATGGCTGCTGGGCTGCGTAGGTCAACTGTCCTTTGACTCTCAGCACCCCTTTTTCAGCTGGAAGTTCGCCCAGGATGGAGCTCAGCAGGGATGACTGATAGTGATGGTAGAAGGTAAAGCACAGATGCGGTAAATGGACTGGTTTTTATATAGTGTTTTTCTACTTTGAGTACTCAAAGTGCTTTATATAACAGCACGTATGGCATGAGTAAGACAAAGAAAATAGATTACACAGCAACACGAGTAGATGTCTTACCTTTCCAGCTCCCACCGGTCCAATTACAGCCAACAGCTGATTCGAGCTGAGTGTGAGTGAGATGCTCTGGAGAGATACAGCATCCAAACTCTGCAAAGAGAATAAAAATCTTACATCAGAAAAAACATTTTAAAAGTCTGCTGTTTAGAGTTACTATGAACAAAACAAAGTGTAGCCAAAGGGCAAGTGTGCACTCAGTTAAATTGAGGTCTTCTGATTGGTTAGAGCAGCAAGTGACATGTATCCAACCTTGTCCCAGTAGCAAGTCAGATCCTGAATCTCCACAGCAGCATCCTTCTCATCCTGCGGCAGAGCAACTGTGTTTTTCCTGATCTCATCCAGTGTCAAGAACTCCTTTACCACAGAAAGAGAGAAGTGCAATAGTGATGAGATCTAACACAGCCATGACAGTCAAATCGCTCCCATGATCATTTCCCAATGCAGTGTTACACAACAGCACCAAGGTGCCACATGTTTAAAGAGTAGCCTTTTACTACAGTGATCTGGTAAATTATTTGTAATATTATACAACTGACAGTGATGCCAATGAAAATTCCATTTAAATCTGAACTCGAGTTTAGGGGCAGAAAATTTCAAATGAGGAAGAACTTTGTTTTACACAGATGAACCATTGAGATGATGCTGTGTGAGAACAGCAGTCCCGGACTGAACATTAAAGGAGTGATGTAATGAGCAAATACTAAAGCCTTTATCTGCTTTTATGAGTCTGTTCATTGAAAGCAGAACCAGACTTTCAGAAGCACTGCTACATTCTGCTGGCTTTAACTGTTCAAAAGCTGCATGGCGAGAGACAATGACTTTAAACACACAAGCACGTTCAGTGAGAGACTGAGATTACCAAAAAGCACCACTGAATGACACAGGAAATCATTCCTGCCTGTGGCCATCTCCCTGTACACCTCATCCACTTAACACACTGTTTACTGCAACAGCTACACCCTTCTTGCACATGCTCTTTTTCAGCTATTTATTAATAAGTGACTTTTATGTATATATATGCCTGTATATATTGTGCTATTCTTAGTTAGTGTATTGTCTGTCTTTGTTAATGTTTGTTTATAATGGAGCACTGTAACAAAAAATAATTTCCCCTAGGGATCAATAAAGTATTCTGATTCTAAACCTGCACTGAAACTGTACTGGGCACGTCTCCAACAAGTCAACAGACCTTACTGTTACAAGTAGGGCTGGGCGATATGACCCAAAATTCATATCTCGATATTTTTTAGCTGGATGGCGATATATATATCTCGATATTTTTTTTAAAGTTTTAAGTTTTAAGTTAAGAACAAAAAGAGAGTTCTAGTCACACTGTGTCCCAGATGTCACACAGGCACTTTTATTTACATACAGCGTAGATGTACATGAAGAAATTACTCAAAAATAAATTATCAGCATTTATTAAATAATCATGGTCCATAAATAAAAGAAAACAATGTTGTTTTTGTGCATAACAAAAAGCTCACAATTGTGCAGTCAAAATGTAAACTAATAGACGCTGAGCATAATAACAAAGACAGATTTCACAGCTGCACCACGTCTCTGAACAGGTGCCATTTGTGGTCCTTATACACACACGGTACGTATCACTCCGCGAGGCTCCTCCTCGGTAGCCGTAATCCTCCGACAATCCATCAAGCGGTGCAGCTCCGTAGCTTAGCAAAGTCATATGAAAACATTTGACAGATTAGCTCGTTAGCGCGGTTAGCTCGCTAACACGTTGACACCGTCCAGCCCCACACACGGGGCGATCCGCGGTAACTCGCTAACGGAGATTTTCCGCTTTCATCTTGTCATTGCCTGCAGGTGAAGCTATGGGGGAGGGGGAGTTGTGTTCAGTGAAGGAGAGGCGAGGCCGAGTAACGTTGCGTAGAGACAAAAGTGGACGAAAGAGAGGCAAACCTGCGGCTCCACAAGTATAATTATAACATAACATGACTATATCGATATAAACGATATTGTCACATCTTATATCTCGTATGAAAATATATCGATATTTTTTAAAAAACTCGATATATCGCCCAGCCCTAGTTACAAGGTCTGCTGACTCGACTGATTTTTAGTGAAGTCTTTCAGTGAAGTCGGAAAATAGCACCAATGCAGTGTACCTGAATCCTGCGGACGCTGACACGGCTCTCAAACAGCTTTTCAATAGCACTAGGGAAGAAGAGCGTCACCGTAAGTCGCACCGCACTGTAGAGAGACACCGTCACGAATACACGGCTGGCTGAGATGGTATTTCCCAGGAGGACATAGATGGCGAATGTGACAAAGAGAATGAGCTTGCTGGCGCAGAAAAATGAAGCCATGTTGAGACCTCGCAGGTAGGAGCTCTTCATGATCTTGGAGATCTCCTTTCTAGACACAGAACACCAACAATGAAATGTGACCAATGTTACTTATTCCTTAGCCCTTCACAAAAAAAAAACATACATTACTTTCTAACATTCAAATGTTAGCGATAAAACAGAAAAATGCATCTATATGCAGTGTTGTCATAGATAATAAACACCCAGACTCCAAACTGTTGTCCAGCCTAGAAGTAATGAACTAGTTTTTCAGCGTCACTCTAAGACAGGATGCGTCTAATTTTAGAGATGTTTGATTGATTGATTGATAATTTGTTTCAACATGTGAACAATATACAGGTACATTTAGAAAAGAAAATAAGAGATTTGTGCAACATTTTTTAAATGTTGCACAAATGAAAGAAAGTAGTCCTACATATTTGTTTAATATGCGAGTTGAAGGACATATCCTGGTCAAAAGTGACTCCAAGGTTCCTCACAGTGTTACTGGAGGCCAAGGTAATGCCATCCAGAGTAAAAGAATGATGTTCACGCTCCTTCTCTTACTGAGGAATGCAGATTAGCAATAAAGCAGCAATAATCAGCACCAGTACCAGCTATCAGTATTGTATCCAAACTGGAAAAAGCTGGACTGGTTTCTCCCCTGTTACCGTACACTACAACATTCTCTCAGAAAACTGCCTCTTTTTCCTTTATTTACATTCTTACTCCCGCCCCAGACACATGTGTCTAATTAAGCCAGTGGTTTGGTAAGATAAGCATTTTCTTCTTGGTTCATTTTCAAAGTCAGAGCTTTGAGTAACACCCTTCATCAACTATCACAGTTGATGAAGGTCAGGATGTGCTCCAAAACCAGATCTGCACATTTTAAAATTAATTGCATAATGTTCTGGAAAAAAGAGCAAAGTTAAGTTTGCATTTCTTGAGACTCAGAATTAATAATAATAATCATCATCATTTTTTTACCTTCTGACCTCAGAGACCAGAGCAGCGAAGGGCTTCTCCCAAGCGTACATCTTAATGATCCTCATTCCAGACACCACTTCATTCATTGTGCGGATTCTGCTGTCCGTCAGAGTAGCAGTCTTACTTCTGTAAACAAAATAGAAAACTCACGATTGAACAAACCTATCCAAACATCTAACATGCAACATCAATGTTCATCAGTTCCATCAGAATTATTCCTTAAAATGTTTTTCGTCACCAAGTCTGTAAAAGACCTTTTTCTTTTGGGGGGAATTTAGCCAAAAATACTGAAATAAAATCAGACCAATCATAGGAGTTTTAGACTAAAACAATAGTTCCTTGCTACAGTTCCACAAAGATACACATTTCTGTTATGCTAAATCAGAGTTCAGCTCAGTTTCAGGGATCTAAGACTGAATGAGCATTTGTGGGTTTACCTGAATTTGGAGAAAAGTCTTCCGAACATGCTTTGGACAGGCATCAGAATCAAGAGGACCCCTATGCCTCCCAAGCATGAAGGACCGATCTCGTTCCACAGCAGCCCAACGACTGCAGCTGCCTGGAGCGGTCCCACCCACAGGAAGTGCAGAAAGATCGTCACCTATTCAGAGCAAAATATCTGGAATAAGTTGCAATATTACTTTAACAGCAATACATCTTTTAAGGAAGCATGGGAATTCCGCCATTTAGGAATGGCTACTTTCAAAAGACTTTATGAAGATCAGTGAAAGCATGACATGGTGTAATTAACATCCAGCTACCAAGGAACAAAATACCCCCAAGAAGCTGGCATTTTCACAGCAGTCTCTGCCCACACTGATTAAAAGGAAACTCAACATTCCAATGAGGGAAACTGGATTTGGTACCAAGAGTGTAATTAAGCCTGAACCTCACGCTAGGAGAGATTTGCCAGAGTTTGTCTGAGTGAGTAGAATCAGAACAGTCTGATGTGACACACATAAAAAAGATGAATTAGTGGGTGTGTATGTTTGAGTCTTTATGCATGCATTTAACCCTGAGTGGATTAAAGAAAATCCAAAATAAATTCAATACAACTGCATCTTTAAAATTAGTAGTTGCATAGCAGTAAAGTTGCATTCTGCTTACATGTCTCTGTAGTTAAATGAAGCTTAAGTGCTAGAAGGTGCCACTGGAAATGAGGTTTAGCTATAGTTAAAATATTGTTGCATCCAAGGGTTAAAGCAAATATTATTACTTAGCAACTAGTCTCAAGTCTTTGCTTTTTATTTGCTAAAAAATGTAAATTTCACATACTTCATCAAACTTGTTGACATCATTGGAGAGCAGGTTGACGATCTGGCCTGTGGTGGTCTTCCCCATGGCTGAACTGCTCAGATGCAGAGCCTTAAACAAAGATTATCCGTGAAGCAACATTCCTCCACCTCAAACACACATCTATCCACAGAGTTCTTAAAGTATTACATGACAGAACTTGGCAAGGTGATACAAGCACAAGAATGCAGGTACGGCCTTTAGCAGTCCTCGCATGCAATCTAAATAGAGTTCAGTAACAACTAGAAAAGAAAGGGTTTTTCCTTTATCAAGGTCATGGACTCCTGCTCACCTTCTTATAAATCATGTGACACATGGCCACTCTGATTTTCATGCCTATCCTCTGCACATAGTAAAAGTAGAGGTGATGCATCAATGCCAGGCCAATGGTGCAGAGAGACAATCCAGCTGCATAGCCCAAGGTCTCATGAAAAGCTCTTGTGTTATTTGGGTCATAACTCTCAAAGTATTCAATAATCTTCCCCAATAAGATTGGCTGGACGACTTTAATGATCTCCTGAAATGAAGAACAGATGAAGAACAGTGACTGTCAATACACAGTAAACACAGCATTGATTAATGATTCTGATCAACATCTCCACTGCTTTAAGTTTAGTTCTTTTCATTTTTAATTGTAATGAACACACCACTGACCTCAATTAGTGTAAAGATCCCCAGGACTGCATATGCTTTCCAGTAACACTTAACAATGACACCGGTGAGTCGAGGCTTCCGCAGCTCTTTGGTAGCCCTCTGGACCTCATGATCCCAGATTCTGTCATGGAAACATCATATTCATGTTGTTTTCCACTTTTGTCTTATAAATCCTGGAGCAATTAAAGATGACATAATGAGGTCTCCCTGTCACTTGACTGTACTGCTGTGGTAAGATACAAAACAGGTTAATAATTAAGCCATTTCTACGAGTTTGCTGTGGATGTTTTATAGGCTTTACCTTACATCGCCTCCTGTTAAAATTCAAACATCAGTCTCAGACATTAGTTTTTCTTTAACCTACAAACTTTCATATTGTTTTGGTGTGACTAGCACAAATAATATTTACGTGAAAACAGTTTTACTCTGGCAGTTTTTATCCAGTCAAAACGAGGTTTGGACACAGCTACTACGTGTTGGTTGCCAGCAGAGCCAGAAGTGTGAATGACCAGTATCATGTCATCATAAAATCCAATCAAGAGGTTAATTCACCTTAAACACTGAACAGGTGCAAAAAGGGTAAAACAAGGAAAATGGACCTGAACAATATCTAATGTTTACACCAAAGCCAAAGGTCCAACAATTGTTTGGATCATTTAAATTCCAAAGTCTTTACAAGAACAAACCTATAGGTGTTTAACGTTCCTCTTAAGGCTTTTTATGGTTGCTTTGCAGCATTCCTTACTACAGCTTATGGGAATATGCGGTTCCAACTTATCAACAATGACACCCTTAAACAAGACACAATTTCAGCTTTTATAGGCTCCATTTATTAAAACACTTGATTAAAGAAGTCTTTAAGCACTTAATACATCAGCGAGCCATGCCGTTGCAGTCATAAAGGTGGATGTTAGAGTGCACCACAAGGCTTTTGATTGTTAGTTGGAAAGTTCAGTCTTTTGTCCACTCGCCAAGTCTGTTGTGATCCAACAGCACTTATATCGAGCCGGATGAAACCAGACTGTTCATCCATAGATCAGCAAAAATAAAGAAAACTGTTGAAATTATACAAATTATATCTACATCCCTGAATAAAAACTCACAGCTCTCTTTCCCTTTCTCAGGGAAGTTTATAGTCTTTATTTTGTCTCTGCACATTTCAAGACTGCAGACAGAAAGCAGCAAATCTTGACTCTGGACTAACAGTCTTTGATGTCCTAAACACAGGATTTCCTACTCAGATATTGATTGTTTCAAGTCCCACTTGAAATTAGACAGCAGATAGCAAACTGCAATAATATTACTGAACAACCTGCTCAGAGGACAGTACAAGAAATACAGATCCTACATTACAAGAAATTTCACTTGAAAGACACCATCACAGCCTTTCTACAATCAGTTCACTTGGAATTTATAGTTGGTGAAGCTCAGTTTTACTGACTGATAATCACAAGGCACAGCTTTTCTAGCTTCATAAGATAAATAAGAAAGGTCTAATTTATAGTATTACTCATCTACTGTACTTTTAGTCCTTCACTGTTAAACATCACAAGG
This sequence comes from Diplotaxodon limnothrissa, assembly GCF_057381915.1. Classification (NCBI taxonomy): domain Eukaryota; kingdom Metazoa; phylum Chordata; class Actinopteri; order Cichliformes; family Cichlidae; genus Diplotaxodon; species Diplotaxodon limnothrissa. The sequence goes on along the minus strand of NC_140617.1, from coordinate 33,618,222 downwards.
GCTCCTGATCATGTAGGAAATATTTCACTTGACAGGGTTGAATTCTGAATCACCATTATTTACGATTTCCCAGAGGTCACAAAATAAAAACCACAAAGATGAAGCAGAAAATACACAAAACTGCTTTACATGGAAATTTCTTTCTGGATTGTTGGCTTTCAGCATATACAGAAGTAACCTAAACACGTTAAATCTTGTTTTGTTAAAACATGGCAGCAACACAATGTGAAAGTCACAACTAAATAGTATATAGATGGCTTAAAATGATAGTGCTCGTGAAAATGCCACGAGGGGGGGAAAAAAAAAAAAAAGAGTTTGGTTTTACATCCATCCATCAAATTCGGCACTATGGCTAAAAGTCAGAGTGAACAGGTTGACAGTCTGTTGCAGGGCTTAGAGACACGACTGTTCACGCTCACATTCACAAACACAGTAACCAGTAACAACTGTGAGTGTTAGGATGCCTGGGTCGTTGACCCAGGGTTTTTGAGTTTATTATATTGTTTATAATTTCTAGTCTTTGGGTTTTTGTTAGAGTCATGTCTTATGGTTTGTCTCTGTGTAATCCTTAGTTGCTGTCTCCCCTGTCCACTATATCCCCGTGTCCAGTCAGTGTCTGTGTCTGCCCTGGTCCCACGTCTCTGTTCCCTCTGTTGCAGTGCCTGCATGTGAGTCTGTGTCTTTGTTCAGTCTGTGTTATGTGTTTCCTGTTTTACTTTGAAGGTCTCCGTCTTATCTCAGTGTGTTCAGTTTACGCTTCCTTGTCTTGTCAGTTCTGATTTGCCCCAGCCGTGTTTCCCTCCTGTTGTCCATTCCCTGATTGCTCCCTCTATGTATTTAAGCCCTGTGTTTCAGTTTGTCATTGTTGTGATCTACCTTTATCTTGCTGTGTGTTTTGTCTGCGTAGGTGTATTTTGTATTCTTAGTGTTTGTTACCCTTTTGAGTTCAGCATTAAAGCTGTTTTGAGTTACTTTCTGTCTCCAGAGTCTGCACTTTGGGTCCTTCTCCTGCCTGCACACAGCCGTCACATAACAGTGAGAGGAAGCCACAGGGGAGAGCCTGCAAACTATACAGAAAGGGTGCAACTGGCCTGTGGATTCAAACACAGGACACTCTTGCTGTGAGACAACAGTGCTAACCATTGTGCCGTGTAAACTTGGACTAACATGTGGTGGAAAAATAAACTGAACACTGAGACTGTCAAACTGTCTTGAGATTTACTGAACAAACTTTTGCAAAAGGAACCCCACAGCATGAACAGAATCAACACCAGCATTGATGCTGAATAAACAAAATCTCACCTCCTTTATACTCTGTGCAGCTCCAGAGCCGCGTTTTCCCCACTATCATGTACACACCTACTTGATAATAAAGAGTGTGTCTAGCAGTTTTGTGCCTGCTTCATCTTTGTGGACAATCAGCACTACAGTACTACATAAGGGTTAAATAATTTTTCTATTAGACATTAATTCTAAGTATCACAAAGCAAATACAAGAAACAACTATTTCAACTTTGATTCCAACAAGGCTGATGTTTCAGACACTGATTAAGGCTGGTCCAACCTCACCCATAGCAAACACCAATCCAACATCTAAATCTTTGACACACAATTTATTGTGTGGCCCCGTTGTTTCTCCCCTCTCTGAATAACACAGCCAACACAACATCATTTTCCTGTTCGTCTGTTTTTGTTTTGTTTTTGTTTTGTTTTTTCTCTTTATGCTTGATTACAGGCTGCTTTGTCGGCCCGGAAAGCCGAGGCTGACCTGGACTCCTGCTCTCCCCTCTACCATCTTTGCTCACTCCTCTACCATCTTTGATGTGACCCTGACCAAATGCTACAGCAGCTGGATCCACAACAACAACCTGAAAATGTCAACACTGCTGCAGGAAAACGATCTCATGCAGCAGAGACGGAGAGCGTCAAATCCAAGGCCCGTTTCACTACACGGGGGAGATTTCCAGACAGCTTCAGCTGACAGAGCTGTGACGAGACGCCCATTAAGCCCGGTTGAGAAGTGAAGTTTAGTTTCCAGATTTTTGTCTTGCTGTGTCTCATTATGCCAGCAGGTGGCAGTACGTTAGTCGAGTCGTCTGTGTTGCTGCTCCGTCCACGCGCAGAATCATGTCAGGAAAAGTCGGGAGAAAGCGCCAGAGTCCAATTTGGGATTACTTTGAATATGACTGTGTTTTGGATAAAGCAAGTATCTTGTAGTGGAAAGAGACAAATTATTATTTCTAAAGGGAAAAAATCCCACAAACCTTAAAGTGCACTTGAAAAGCTCACACAAGAAGGCTAACCTAGCTTACCTTGAGAAGGTAAGGGAGCACACTCCCCCTCCTCAAAGAGCTCCCCCCACTCAAACCTCATCCCCAGAGAACAGAAGCTAATCCCATGCAAGGCAGCGTGATGCATCCCGAGACAACAGGACTGGGATATCTACATAACTGTGTGAGTCAATTGCCTTCAAAAAGTTTATCAATTCACTTGAACCAAAATTACGAACACGTGGTGCTGCAAGAGTTAATAGTCTCAATACCCGAGGATAAGCAGAAGAGCATGACTGATATGATGAAACTGGGATTTTGTTACACTTAATTATTGCAGACACAACTAAAACTATAACTGAAACTAATCAAAACTAAACTGAAACTAAGGATTTTCAAAAAGATAAAAACTAGACTAAACTAGCAAACAATTGGTAAAAACTAATTAAAACTGATATAAAGTTGAAAATCTGAAGTCAAAACTAAATAAAAATACAAACTAATGAAAATTGCAAAACTATTAAAACCCTGGTGCAGAGATTGGCTAATCTGACCAGGAAATGTTATAAAATGGATTGTCGGAACAGTCAGCGTTAAAGTCACCTTTGACAGTCCAGACTAAGATGGCATTGGACATCTTCAGGGCGGAAAAGGGTTGGTGTGACCAACGTGTGGTTTGGCTTGTTGTATGTATATTTCAAGATGATACAGCTCTGGATGAACCAGTTACCAGGGCATGGAAGGAGGACAGACTCATTAAATGAGGAGAAGGATTTTTCTGGGATTGGAGATCCTCTGGGTGAGTGGTTGACTAAAAGCATGCATAAAATAAAAGCTATCTTTTGTTATTGATTGGTAATAGATTGATAATTGATAATAGTGACGGCAGCATGGTGGCACGGTGGTTAGCACTGTTGCCGCTCAGCAAGAAGGTCCTGAGTTCAATTCCCCCATCAGGGGGCATGCAGCTTGTGGGGATAGGTTAATTGGATAATCCAAATTGCCATTAGGTGTAAATGTGCGAGTGAATGTGAGTGCGAATGGTTGTCTATGTCTATGTGTTCGCCCTGCGACAGATTGGCGACCTGTCCCCGCCTCTCGCCCTATGACAGCTGGGATAGGCTCCAGCGCCCCCCGCGACCCTGAAAAGGATAAGCGGAAGGGAATGGATGGATGGATGGATGGAAAATAGTGACATTAAAGGAAGAATATGCAGCGCCACCCTGTCAGATGCCAGTGACGGTGGGGCTCAGTGATGAATCAGGTGAGCCGGATTCATGGCTGATTCAAGACAAAGATTCCCCTGCTGTGGTCAGTGAGGGAAAAACAGGGGGAAATAAAATTGAAAGAGGCATTTATAAACATTTATGTGTGAAGTGGGATAAAAAGGGGGTGTTTTACTGTTATTTCAGCATCAGCATTATTATTGCATCAGAATCATATAACAAGCATTGCATTAATCATTTCTTGAAGCTATTGACATTACATTAACATTTGTATTACAGTGATTGTTATAACCTCAGGTTAATCTTCTATTTACAGGTGTCAGCATAATCATATGATCTTTCATTGCAGGTGTAACCATGATCATCTTTATACATACAGTGGGGCAAAAAAGTATTTAGTCAGCCACCGATTGTGCAAGTTCCCCCACTTAAAATGATGACAGAGGTCAGTAATTTGCACCAGAGGTACACTTCAACTGTGAGAGACAGAATGTGAAAAAAAAAATAATCCATGAATCCACATGGTAGGATTTGTAAAGAATTTATTCGTAAATTAGGGTGGAAAATAAGTATTTGGTCAATAACAAAAATACAACTCAATACTTTGTAACATAACCTTTGTTGGCAATAACAGAGGTCAAACGTTTACTATAGGTCTTTACCAGGTTTGCACACACAGTAGCTGGTATTTTGGCCCATTCCTCCATGCAGATCTTCTCGAGAGCAGTGATGTTTTGGGGCTGTTGCCGAGCAACACGGACTTTCAACTCCCGCCACAGATTTTCTATGGGGTTGAGGTCTGGAGACTGGCTAGGCCACTCCAGGACTTTCAAATGCTTCTTACGGAGCCACTCTTTTGTTGCCCGGGCGGTGTGTTTTGGATCATTGTCATGTTGGAAGACCCAGCCTCGTTTCATCTTCAAAGTTCTCACTGATGGAAGGAGGTTTTGGCTCAAAATCTCACGATACATGGCCCCATTCATTCTGTCCTTAACAGGGATCAGTCATCCTGTCCCCTTGGCAGAAAAACAGCCCCATAGCATGATGTTTCCACCCCCATGCTTCACAGTAGGTGTGGTGTTCTTGGGATGCAACTCCGTATTCTTCTTCCTCCAAACACGACGAGTTGAGTTTATACCAAAAAGTTCTACTTTGGTTTCATCTGACCACATGACATTCTCCCAATCCTCTGCTGTATCATCCATGTGCTCTCTGGCAAACTTCAGACGGGCCTGGACATGCACTGGCTTCAGCAGCGGAACACGTCTGGCACTGCGGGATTTGATTCCCTGCCGTTGTAGTGTGTTACTGATGGTGACCTTTGTTACTTTGGTCCCAGCTCTCTGCAGGTCATTCACCAGGTCCTCCCGTGTGGTTCTGGGATCTTTGCTCACCGTTCTCATGATCATTTTGACCCCACGGGATGAGATCTTGCATGGAGCCCCAGATCGAGGGAGATTATCAGTGGTCTTGTATGTCTTCCATTTTCTGATGATTGCTCCCACAGTTGATTTTTTCACACCAAGCTGCTTGCCTATTGTAGATTCACTCTTCCCAGTCTGGTGCAGGTCTACAATACTTTTCCTGGTGTCCTTCGAGAGCTCTTTGGTCTTGGCCATGGCGGAGTTTGGAGTCTGACTGTTTGAGGCTGTGGACAGGTGTCTTTTATACAGATGATGAGTTCAAACAGGTGCCATTCATACAGGTAACGAGTGGGGGACAGAAAAGCTTCTTACAGAAGACGTTACAGGTCTGTGAGAGCCAGAGATTTTCCTTGTTTGAGGTGACCAAATACTTATTTTCCACCCTAATTTACGAATAAATTCTTTACAAATCCTACCATGTGGATTCATGGATTTTTTTTTCACATTCTGTCTCTCACAGTTGAAGTGTACCTCTGGTGCAAATTACTGACCTCTGTCATCATTTTAAGTGGGGGAACTTGCACAATCGGTGGCTGACTAAATACTTTTTTGCCCCACTATATTGCAGTTTGTTGCTCATTATAGAGTTGTGCTCAAGTTAATAAGGGTTAAAAGCTACAGTCAACGCGATGTTTGGCTGATCTATGGACTGGAGTGACTTCGAGCATAGAAGGCCGCATGCGCTTACATAACACTGATATCATGTTTTTCTTTGTGATCTTTTATTCAGTTATATCGTTTGTTAAGTTTTAAGTAGTGGCAGTTGATTAAACAACATTCCTTTAATATTACATACCTGATTCAGAGCATTACACACAGATCAACTTAACAATCTGCAAAACCTTGTAGCTGCAATGTTGTGTCTCCATAAGGGACAGTTGGCTCCAGGAGATAAGTGGGAGTCAGTGCCTGTCCTCGAGGAGGAGAGAATGTTCCTTTGCTGTGTCAAAAGTAGTCAACAAGTTCATATTGAAGTGAAATTCATATTATTACAGGTTTTGTTTCTTGGCAATTCTGTGGACGCAGGCTCTGGGCGGAGCCAGGAGTCGAACAGATCTATCATGTCAATTAAATTGATTTCATTCCCTGGCACAGGATGACGAGACTGGAGCGACAACACTGGATAGGAGAAAGTCTGATACTTTCTAAGATATGAGGTCACTAACCTTTTCTTTTAATTTTCTAGCTCCGTTGATTTGACACATGGGAATGTGTCAAAAAGGGGGGGGGGGGGGAGTTGAGTTTTAACATCAAACAAGGGTTATATGAACATTTTTATGACCTGATTTGTGTTTTAATAACTTAGGTATGGTAAAGCTTAAGCTAATAGTGACCCGAAAGGTTTCCGGACTTTTTTAGAGAATCAGTGAGAAGCATAAATCATTATTTCCATGTTTGAGCGTTAATCATTAAAATGAACTGAATAGCGTTTAGAAGATAAAATGCCTGTGTTCATGAGAAGCTGAGTACCACACTGGAGAGGAAACCGTGGGACGGTAGGCGGAAGGAAACACATGAATTTTGTGAAAACGGGGGGCGAATGTTAGAATTAAAATGGCTAATTTGTTTTTGATGTCTTTTGTTAAAATGAGTGGTTTTAATAATTTTCAGACACACCTTGCAAATGTGCTTATAATGAGTTGGCACTCTGTCTTTTGGTTCGGCGTATGTCTCTGGGACATTCTGAATATTCTAAACCAATTCTGAATCACCAGAAGATCAGTAGATAACAACATTAGATTATTAGAGCTAGGGAGAGAGGTGTTTTGGTTTTCTGTCTCTTACAGAGAAAGGAACAGACACCAGACGAGGTCACGGAGATACGAGGATCCTTCGCAGCAGAGACAGACACAGTGACTGCCAAGGCACCAACTGGGTTCAAGTGTCATGGCGTTTGGGCTCGGATTAGTCACCACCTTAGTCACCTATTCTAAAGAGCTCAACAGGGGGAGTGTGGGATTATAATATTATTTTATGCCATGTTAGACCCCTAATTAAAGATTGTGAATTATTATGTAGTTTTAGTTTGCATTATTCTCCTGAATTAGAAGAAGGTGATAACTATTGCATTTTTTAAACTGATTTGCATTACATTAGACTGCTGATTTATTGTGAATGAATGATATTGTTTTATGATGCATTATACTGCTGAGTTATAAGAAATACTGTTCGCAGAAAGTCATCGCCTTATTTGTCTGATTAGAAGAGAACAGAACATACTGGAGAGGTTTTCTGCCCCATCTCAGCAGGAGCAGATAAACAGGGAGCCAAGGTCGTAGCTTAGGCGCTGTGTGAGAGAAAGAATGTGAATGTTTAGGCTTTTATGATTAGGTGGGGGCCACTAGAGGCTATAAGAGTTTGATCAATGCTCCACCATTTTGAGATCTGATGCTGTCTGCGTACGGTGTCCATCTCCCACGCGTGTGATCATTAAAATCATCGTTTGACTCAACCCGGCTGGACCAGTGTTGTTATTTTGGTTTTTCCTCTTGTATCCATCCCCAATATTTGAATCCGTAACAAATCATAGTTAAACACATTTAGTGTAGTGTAATTTCCTCCAAACTTCTGTCATGTGGTGACTTAAACACAGAGCAACATAGAACTGAATGGATCATCTCACCGTAAAGTGTGATCCAAAACAGCTGCCCTATATTTCCTCATGCCACCACTATTTAAAAAAAAAATGTTATAAAAATTGTCATTTAATGTTATATCTTACAAGATTCTCTATTGGAGACAGTACAGGTGACAAACATGTATAAAGTCCATTTCTACTCTTGCTGATCACTCGACGATTTTCCTACTGCAACCCTCATTCCTTCAAACAGCGCTTTTATTCTATGCGTAGAGCACTTTGTCTAACTTTCATATGTAAACTCAACACTCTGATGTGAGGGGACAACTTGGGGTTCAAATCTTGTCCAGGGTGCAGAGGGGATTGAACCATCAACCTTCAAAATAGCAGCTAACCTACTTTACCCCCTGAGCCACAGCTTCTCAAACAGTACAGAGAGAAAATATTATTTATATAGTTAAAAAAAAAAACAACAACAACAAAAAAACCAGCCCAAAAAGTGATTTGTCAGTTATAAGTATTTCCCATAACAAATACCTTGAAGGAGAGGGTAGTGAGTGGTATCACTTAACATTTAGAAATGGGTAAATGACCCAACTCCTAGGTATACTGGTGTGGCTGTATCTCAGGTGGTAGAGTAGGTCACCTACTAATTGGAAAGGCTGGTGCTTCAATCCCTTATACCGGACCTTGGTGTAGCCCCTCAGTTCATCCATGTTAGAAAGAAGCCTTCAAACTCAACACCAACACAGTCAGACGCATGTGAATGAGCTAACAAAGCCACCAGATGTGATAGTGTCTTAGTACATAGATGTAAAGCTTCTCTACCTCTGCAGGTCCTGTCCCAGTTTCTCCGACCGGTCCTCTGCAAGCACTTGGTACATATCATCTTCCTCCAGCCTACGTTTGTACCCCGCCCGGAACAAAGGATTCAGCCACCTGAGGGAAAAATAAATCCAAGAGTCAGAGGGAAGTGGAAGCAGATGTCGAAAGAAAGAGGAGAGACCGTAGTTTATGGTTTAATTTAGCTGATCATCAACTCTACATGGTGTTAGAGCCGTGCAAAAAAAAACATGTAATATGCTTGCAGCAATGAAAAAAAAAAACCTTAAAATGACGTGAGAAATGTGTGGTAAAGCAGGACTTCATAACATGATGGGCTGGAGGCACAGATGGATTAATAGATATACAGATTCAAACAAATAAAAAAAACCAACAGCACTTACATAAAAGCAAGGATCCAAAATGCAGGTCTTTGTTGCTTGTTTACCTCACTTCGTGTCCATTTCATTTCTTTGTGTGTTTTGTAGTCACATTTTAATGGATTTCCTTTTCTCTCTTGACTCCTGTGTAGTTTATTTTGCACGCAGAAATGTCTCTTTGCACACACAGTGTTTTTCACTGAAGCCGTGCCAGGCCCAAACTGGAACTAATTGCACGCATTTTTGCAGATGCCAAAAAGCAGACACTCACATGACGCCGCAGAACTATCGGGCCCAAAATTGGGACCACTGTTTACCAATGGCTATAGGAGGTGTTTACTAATGATTTACACAGTCAGTCTGTAGATTGTGTTGGACTTTTTTTTCCTTTTTTAAAAAGATTACCACAACTCTGACAAGCTTAGACTCTTTTAAGGGATGCTCAAGCGTCCCTAAATGTCTTCATAGCACCCATTAAAAACAAATAAAAGAAATTGTCTAAAGCACAGTGGACTGACTTTATATGGTTAAGAGACTTAGCTTAAAAAAGCTGTGGATGCTTCTCCTCTAATCTGCTTTTCTACAAACTGTTCTTTAACTTTGGAAAATAGTGGTCAGCAGGACTGAGCCTTTGCCTCAGTCACTACCACTGTGACAGTACTATATTTAAATGTCTAAATAGATTGAGTTTGAAGGCAACATTTTAATATTTATCAGATTGAATTTAGGTTTCCAAAGGTGAAAAGGACTGAATGGTTGCACCATTTTACATAAATATTAAAGCCAATTTATTATATGCATGGCATTATCCTTGGAAACTGAGCCCCCCTAAAGGTTTTAACTTAGACTCGCCCCTGGTGTAACTCAAGGGAGATTCTTTGGAAGAGAAGTAACAGCGCGTTGCCACTGGGCTAGTGCAAGGTAAACACGTCCAATTACCTGTAAAAATTAAAGAGCACAGGTGTATTAACAACGGCTACGTTCTACTCAGGAGGTCCTGCTTCTGTTCGCGAGGTTATAAGTTGCTGGGAATTGAGAAATCAAACTCCGTGAGCTTGACGTGAGTGGTAAAGGAAACCGTCGTGTACAAAACAGCAAAAAACAGCTTGATCGTCCACACAAACAAACATCCTATTGCCAGTAAACAATTGCCATTTGAAGCGGCGGTATTCAAAATAACTCAACGATAAAGCTTTGAATAAATATATACAGGATATGCTTCTGACATTAAAGACTTGCCTAAAGTTTAAATTCTGTAACGAAAACCAGTCAACCGCGTTTTAGCCAAGCACCCGACTTCTGGTTTTCAGCAACTTTCGGTTTAAGCTGTTTTATGGCTCCACTTACTTTAAAAACAACATTTAGGAAACATATACAATTCTCCACATCCTTTATACGTGTTTTCAAGTTTCAACGTTAGCCCGCAGGACGTTTTATTAACTTACCAGAAAAATATCTTGGACAAAAAGTTCGCGGTGACAGCCGGGTTCGTCTTGGCATCTTCACTGACTTTTTCCATCGTAGCCCACGCTCACACCGCAGGTTCCCTTCAGCTCTTTCCCCTTTTAAAAAACTGCTCCTCGTGGCTATGTGCCGTGGCTTTGGAGCAGACATATGTTACGCGGAGGTCAGCAACCTCAAGGTGCGTTACATATCCTGTAAAACACATGGGCCTTCTCCTTAGAAGCGGTCATAAAAAAAGAAAAAATAGAATAGAAATGTCTTTAATCGCTCCGCCCCGTCACACCCAATTGGTTAAAACAGTCGTGCACGCGCACTGACTGTGTGGCTGCGGTGCATTCACGTAACATGTTTAGAATGTCACAGAGTCCAGTTTACCTATGATTTTTCTTCTTCTTTTTGGTCATTGATGAGGAAAAAGTAGTATTAAAGATACTGCAGATAGTTCTCTTTCTAATATGGAAGAGTCCTTAACACCTTCAGTTTTCAGATGCAGAAGCAATGTGTCTGTGAAGGTTCTCAGTCATCCAGGTCATCGTAGTCAAATGAGCGTCTGGACTTCTTTAATAAAAGAATAAAGCAGTAATAAAGCAATATTTGTACCGCATTACGTTTTAAGGTACAATTGGCATCAAAATTAAGGAAAAAATTGACTTTACTGGTGAATATCAAATTTTCTTTATGCTGTAAAAGAGCTCAAACGTGTCCATATAAACTTCCTGTGTGTCAGATGCTTTGAGCTTATCCTCATTAGTCAGCAAAATACGTTCCTCATAGGGCTTGCCTTGTAGCTGTGAGGTCTCACTTGACTGTATTTAAGTTATGATAACAATGTATCATAAACGAAATTGTGTCTGTCCTGTGGGACCCAACCTGAGAGTTTTCTACTCAAAAGTTTCCATGGCAAAGGAGGTGGCATTTGTTTGCTTACTTGCTGTGACTTTATGATCCCAGAGGCAAACACACTGATGTGAGGTAGACAAAGAGAATATCCTATAAATAAAGAGCAGGTTGTTGATGAGAGAGGCTGTCTGACATTCAAGAGGTGTTTCCTGCTTTGACATAAAAGACCAGAGATAGAAAAAGAGAGCAGGGACTAAAACACCTACCTCCTCTCCTTCTCTCACTAATTTCCCCTTATTCACTGAAATTCAGTCAAATATAACCAGGGTAAATGAATGTCCTGACAGTCTCAGTCTAATGATAACAAAGCTGCATGTTCATAGCTCCTAACCTCACATGTTACTTTATACTACGGTTGATGTTTAGCTAGCGCTGACTGGGAGAAAGGCCAAAAGAAGAGAAGCCAGCAGGAGATTATTACAAGCAGCTGAGCTCAACCCAATAACATTCATCTAAACTACTTTCGCTTGCTATCCTAAGTTGTGTGGCAGGTCTGCTTAATTTCTCACATGTTGTAGTTTCAGGTTATTTTCATTTCTTCAGTGCTCAACAAGGCAAAGGTGCATTATTTTCACAATTCTTCAGCATGCTTTATTGACTTGGGTCAGGGTGACCAGACAACTGCCGCTTACAACATATACATTACACTATAAACCAAGGGGATGGTTCTGTGGGAAAAACCCAATAAATCAGCAGTTTCCCTCCTGTCGTCCTGGGACCTTTTTGTACCACTTTCTGGTTTTAAATGCATGCCATTTCCACTGTGTTCAGTGGAATATAACCAAACTTGCCAAAGGATTTTTTTTTAATTTTAATTTTAAAATTTCAGTGTGAATTTCTTAAATCAGCCTAAAATGGCTGAGCAACAGAAATCCTCACACCCTTTACCCTAGGGACCATTTTCGGCCCCATTGACTTCCATTATAAACGCTATTTTTCATCCCAAAATTATTATTATATGTGTTGAGGAGTACTTGTGGTGAGGGCTAGTTCTTTTAGGTTCAGCAGCTAACAAGATGGTGTATCGGTCAGGATACAGGAAGGAGGACAACAGGCTTCCACTTTGCTGGATTGTCACCGCCAGCTGTTTTATTGCCACCTAGATGCTCAGTGTTGCCAGCAGTCTGTAGTAACAAACAAGTTGCCATGAGTATATAAATATATACAGCAACAGCTTCACTAAGATACATATAAAGGATTAAATGAAATAAACCAACACATCCATCTGAATATACACATAACAGGACATATATAATTTGAACTACGCCAATCTTACATCTCTTGCTCTAAACACAGAAAGGACACAATTAAACACAGTGAGAATGTCATACATAGCCGAAACATCCACTCTAACTGTAAACAAAGGACTTTGGCGCCATCGTGTGGCCGAATAAAATTACTACATAATGGCGGCGGCCGGCGGCACATGCTTCGAGTCACGAGATGAAAAAATGCGGTGCTACAATGCGGTAGAATGCAACTAAAGCCGCGGCCAACATCAGAATCGGAAAATAAACATATTTAAGGAAACTTACTTCCAATCATGAACTTAACACTCGGAGCATCACGTGAAGGATGGCAACCAGGAACACAGCTTACGAGGTAACAGAACTAACACAGAAAAATCTCCTCTTCTCGAGTAGCATCGCGATACCCCCAACTTCTGCCTACGTCATTTCCTACGACTCCACCCCACACAATATTGCAGAACATAGACATAAAATCCCAGAGCCTTTTATACAGCCGCCCCCAAATGTGGTTACACATTTGCTCCCCGAAAAAAGGCTCCCTAATCAGTTGAGGGAGGCGACTTGCTATTCTGCTTAGTATCGCTGTCTTCCGATGGCACGGAAGGTAAAACTACCAACCGAGCAATTGGTCTGGTGTAAACACGTCCATTAACGTTCACATCAGCAGATCGGACAAGTCCATCATCACTACGATGAACCTTAATCACATGGCCTATTGGCCACAAGGCTCGAGGCAGCTGTGGATCTGCAACCATAATAACTGCCTTTTCCAGAAGTTCAGGAGGAGTTGACTGCCACTTCTGCCTTGCCTGTAAGCCAGGCAAGTATTCCCTGATGAATCTTGCCCAGAACTGATCAGCAAGAATCTGTGAGTGCCTCCAACGTCGCCGACTGAGGTTCTCTGTCTCAGAGTAGACCACCTGGGGTAGTGATCCATCAGGCCGCCCCATGAGGAGACTATTGGGTGTCACAGGATCCACATCGGCTACGTCGGTGGAAACGTAGCCTAAGGGCTTTGCGTTAAGGATCAATTCAACCTCAAGCAGAACTGTACGGAGTACCTCCTCGTGAAGAGGTTGGGAACCCACACAGGTGCGCAGAGCTGTCTTCACTGAACGGATTTCCCTCTCCCATACACCTCCGAAATGTGGGGCTGCCGGGGGGTTGAACTGGAATCTGATCTTCTGACGGGCGAGCCTCCCTTGCAATGTCTCTGACATGTTGGCAAAGGCTTCTCTGAGTTCTCGTTCTCCCCCTTTGAAATTGGTCCCACAGTCAGACCATAACTCTGCCGGTGTCCCTCTTCTGGCTATGAATCGCCTCAGGGCCATGAGGAACGCATCCGCGTCTAAGCTACTTAGGAGATCAAGATGTACCGCCCTCGTCGTCATACACTTGAAAATGATTCCCCAGCGTTTCTCATGACGTCTTCCTACCTTCACAAACATAGGCCCGAAACAGTCAACACCGGTTGAGTAAAAGGCTGGTTTGTACAGTCTAAGCCGAGCAGCTGGAAGGTCAGCCATCTTGGGAACAGAGGGTTGTGCCCTCCAACGCTGACACTCAGGACAGGTTCGCTGGTGCTTGCGAATTGCCTCTCTTCCACGCAGTATCCAGTAAGACCTCCGCAGCTCCGCGAAGACCCGTTCGGGGCCTGGATGATGCAGATCAACATCATATTTCTTGATAAGCAGGCGTGTGAAAGGGTGTGAAGGATCCAAGACAATCGGATGCAATATAGGTCCGTCCAGACCTTCTAGGCGTCGCAACCGACCCCCTACTCTGATGAGGCCGGCTGAGGTATCCAGTTCAGGTGCCAGGGTAAGCAAGCGGCTTCTGGATGAGACAGGTTTCCTTTCTGAAAGCAATCTGCACTCCTCAGGAAATGACTCCTGTTGAGCCTGCCGGAGGATGGCCTGTTCAGCATTCTGATAGTCCTCAGCCCTAGATGGCGCAGTCGAGAGTCCCTGACCACAAAGCTCTTTAACAGTAACATCCAAGAGCTCCTGCCAAGTCTTGCACGCCATTCCATCCTGACAGGTAGGTGTGGAGGTGATAGAGGTTCCACAGAAGACTGTTTTCCGGAGCTCAAGTTCGTCATTACGGGGCTCGGAGCTCGGGTTCTCTGGCCATGTGTCAGGACTGTTGAGCAGAAAGGGGGGTCCATTCGACCACCGATTAGGCACTTTGAGCTCGGCCAGAGCCTTCCCTCTCGTCAGGTCATCCGCTGGATTACTCTCTGAGTCTATGTAGCGCCAGGTACAGTGTTCCGTCAACTCCTGTATCTCAGCTACCCTGGCTCCTACAAAAACCTTGTAGCGGCAGGACTGTGAGCTCAACCAGGTAAGAACAGTGGTCGAATCAGACCACAGGACTGTTCTTTCAATCGCTGAGGTGAGTTCCTTATTCAGGGTACTGGCCAGCTGCGCTGCCAGCAAAGCTCCGCAGAGCTCGAGGCGGGGAATAGAGAGAGCTCGTTTGGGGGCTACCCGGGAGCGAGCTAGGATGAAGGTGAGGTGAACTTGCCCATCCTGTTCTACAGTCCTCATATAGGACACCGCTCCATAAGCTTTCTCAGAAGCATCCCCAAAAATGTGCACCTCACGAATGGCCCCCTTTAAGTTAGCACTGGCAGGAACATAGGCGCGTGGGAAGGTAAGGTGAGGTAAAAACTGAAGCTCCACCTCCCAGTCAGACCAA
This sequence comes from Diplotaxodon limnothrissa, assembly GCF_057381915.1. Classification (NCBI taxonomy): domain Eukaryota; kingdom Metazoa; phylum Chordata; class Actinopteri; order Cichliformes; family Cichlidae; genus Diplotaxodon; species Diplotaxodon limnothrissa. The sequence continues at coordinate 33,603,208 of NC_140617.1, read as the reverse complement.
GCTTGCAGGAGGGTGGAGGGAAGATTCGAGTCGTCCCAACCATGCTTCTTATCCCATAACTGCCTGAGAAGGAGCTTGGCCCGAGTGGTGAAGGGTAACAGATAGCCCAAAGGGTCGTACTGTGAGGCTAGGACTCTATAGATGTTTCTGAGGGTTGGCACCTCATAGGACACGGGCCTGTGCTTATAACCCAAGGAGTCGGTATTCCAGTCCCAGCTGAGCCCGAGCGTGGTCTCTAGCGGGTTGGATTTGTCCTCGGCTAGCCACAGATCCAGACTCTGTGATCTAGCTTCTGGAGGCAAATGGCTCAGGACACTTGGATCATTACAAGCCCACTGACGTAGCTCGAAGCCAGCTGATTTCAGCAACTCTCTTAGCCGATCCACCAGATCTCTCGCTTCTTCCGGTGACCCAACACTCTGTAGGCAGTTGTCTACGTAGAAACACCTCTCGATGGAGAATCTCAGGCTGTCGTCAGGCTGTGTGTGCTCCATCACGTGATGTTGCAGGGCGAAGGTGGCGCAGCAGGGGCTTGAAGTTGTCCCAAATGGCAGGACCTGCCACTCGAAGATTTTAGGGGGTTCATCCACCTTTAAGTCCCGCCAAAGGAACTTCAACAGGGGCCGGTCTTCAGGGAGGAGCAGTACCTGATGGAACATCCCCTTGATGTCTCCACTCACAGCTATGGGGTGTTCACGAAACCTGACCAGCACCCCCAGCAGGGAAGCTCCAAGAGTAGGGCCAGGCAACAGGAACTGGTTCAGGGACTGTCCAAGGTATTTATGGGAACAGTTAAACACCAGGCGATTCTTCCTGTTATGACTGACAAGATGATGCGGTATGTACCAGTTCTCCTTGGGCGAAGTCTCATGCGTAACTTCCTTCACGGCTCCTGATTGGATCAGCTTCTGCATTTCTGCCCTGTAGGCATCAGCCCGACTGGGATCCTTTAACAGGCGCCTTTCTGTGCTTCGAAGCATGGGCATGACTGATTCCTTTGGTGCATTCAGTGGCGGCATCTGTGGGTGACGGAGTAGAGGTGTAGCATACCTGAAGACTCCATCGACCATCCTGCGAGTTGTTCTTGCCTCGAGCAGGGCCACAGCCTGCTGATCCTGTTTCGACCGAGTGACCTCTTTCTCGGATCGGTAAGGCACCACGTCCACCTGCCAGAGCCGCTCCACATGTTTGAGCAACTCGTCTGATTGGGCGGATGTATACAGGGATAGGACAGGCTGGGTCTGCCGCCCCATGAAAAGACTTGGCCCTTGAAGGGTCCAGCCAAGCCGGGTGTGGACTGCTGCTGGGCCTCCAGGTGGGCCGAGGCGGACTGGTTCTATGGGGGTGATCAGGTGTGGCTGGTCTGAACCAATGAGAAGCAGAGGCTTGGCTTCCTTCAGGGCAGGGACCGGGATCCCATGCAGGTATTTGTACTTCCTTCTCAGCTGGTCGATAGGATAAGTATGGTGAGCTAAGTTGAGATGATCAGCTGTAAACGCTCCATCAATCTTGTAGTAGGATCCAGGGTTGGTAGCAGCAGAGATGCGGAAGGATACGGTATGTCCATGAAGCATCTGAATATCTTGCCGGACGGTTCGTAATGGCAGGTCCTCCGGGCTGCCTGCCAGACCAAGAGTCTTTGCAGCAGCAGGGAGCAGCATGGTCCTCTCTGAACCGTCATCAAGTATAGCATAGGTGTCTAGAGTCCGCTCTCCATGGCTCAAAAGCACAGGTACAATCTTCAGCATGACACGATTGCTGGCCCCATGGCGATCAAGGTAGAGTGAGCCCGAAGCCGAACTGGTTAGGCAGCTTTCCTCCTTTGCAGCCATGCCAGCGTTGTTTCCTTCTGTCCTGGCATTTACCTCGTGAAGAGCCAGCAGATGTTTACCCTGGCAGCGGCTGCAGGGTTTCTTTAGTGTGCACTGAGCAGCTAAATGAGTTCGGGCACAGCGCCAGCATCGTTTGTTGACCTGTATCCAGTCCTTTATTTCCTCTTTGGAGAGCTTGGCTACATCATCACATTGGCTGAAATAGTGTTCTGTGCTCTCACAGTAGGCACAGTAGGCTTGTTCTTAACCTTCCCTCTAGCTCGACTCTCCTTCACTGGTGAAAAAGTGTGTTCTGATGGCCCCTTTAGGTTATGTAGGACTGTCACGGTTTGTCGGCCTGTACGGGCCTCAGCCTTTACACTGGTCCTTTCTCTACTGCTTCTTACACCTGCTTGGCCGTCAAATCCTTGACACCAGGACTCCTGACGAAGCCATGCAGATAGGTCGTACAGAGTGTAGGTGCTCCCGGGCTGTTTAAACTGGTGTCGACGAAAATCAGCTCTCTGTTCGGCAGGAAGCTTACTTATTAGTCGGGCAACGTGGGACCCACAGTTCAACTCCGCTTCTCCTTCCAGTCCTAATGTTTGTAACAGCCCAACTAGTGACTGCACCCGAAGGGAGAACCTTTGGAAGGCTACTGTGTCACCTCGCCTTATTTCAGGACCATCCAGGACACTTGCTATCTTTCTCAAGGCGAGCTGATGAGGTTGTCCAAATTTGTCGTGGAGGGCTGCCATGGTGTCAGTATAAGGCTTGGGTGAGTTCAGGTAAGCATCGGCAATAAGTCGAGCTTCATCTAGTTTGAGGTGGTCCACAAGTATCTGATACTTGAAGAGCTCAGTAGCATTAGGAGGGAGTAGGTTCTCTAAAGCCATGCGGAGCCTAGCAAACTCAGAGGGATCAGAATGAATGAACCTTGGAATGGTTGGTTTGGGCCCCCTGTACACTAGCTCAGCCGAAAGAGGAGCAGATGGGTTGCTGCCGTGCCCACTGGTTACTCCAGTGACAAGAGAGGGGGAACTGGCTGGAACAGGCTTGGTTGGGAGCAAACCTGTCTTACTTGGTGCCCAGCAGGGGGGTGGCACAGAGTGTTGTGGAGGGGCATGAAACGTGTTTCCATCCTTAACCACAGGGTCCTGATATAGGGTGCAGCGATGACTAGGCAGCGAAGGCTCACCAGCGAAATATGGTGTGCGGGGTAGAGGGTGGTACTGTACACCATCATCGGAGTATTGTTCGTCAACCTTCATTTGGGAGAATCCTGTGTGCAACTCTTCCATCGGTTCAGGCCATGGCGGTGGGTCAGGCCACACCTCCTCATCCTCCTCCTGTGGCATTGTCTCAGGGGTGGTGTATACCTCTCCTGAACCGCGCTTGGGGGGATGATTGGTGCTAGGCTGTGAGGCAGTCAGGTGAGCCATATCCTTCCTCAGCAGGTGAGCCACTTCAATCAGCTCTCTGAGGTCACTCTTTGCTTCCTTCAGTTCTTTGAGGCCCTCCTGTAAAACTTGCTGTGATTGGAGTAGCTGCTCTCTTTCGGCCTGCAAGGCTCTGAATTCTGTATGAAATGTGTGTATTGAAGACCCTAGCAAATTAGAAGGTGCAAATTCAGGTGAGAGGCTCCTATTAAGGTCCACATCTTGTTCACTTCTTCCCAGTGGAGGGGGTGTATTGTAATAGGCCCCATCCCTGTCGCTGTAGAGGGGTGGCGTATGACTATACTGAGGCTGAACTCTGTCGCTTCTTGTGTGAGGCTGTGGGGTATCCCACTGCAGCATTTCCCTAAAGAGGTGGCCTGTATAGTTAACATCAAAGTCCTCAAACCGGCTTGGTCGACGTGTATGGCGTTTAGGCCTTGCATCAGGACATGTCGCTCCATCTGGCTCCATTTTGATAGCTGCTATCCGGCTCGAAGGACCAATGTTGAGGAGTACTTGTGGTGAGGGCTAGTTCTTTTAGGTTCAGCAGCTAACAAGATGGTGTATCGGTCAGGATACAGGAAGGAGGACAACAGGCTTCCACTTTGCTGGATTGTCACCGCCAGCTGTTTTATTGCCACCTAGATGCTCAGTGTTGCCAGCAGTCTGTAGTAACAAACAAGTTGCCATGAGTATATAAATATATACAGCAACAGCTTCACTAAGATACATATAAAGGATTAAATGAAATAAACCAACACATCCATCTGAATATACACATAACAGGACATATATAATTTGAACTACGCCAATCTTACATCTCTTGCTCTAAACACAGAAAGGACACAATTAAACACAGTGAGAATGTCATACATAGCCGAAACATCCACTCTAACTGTAAACAAAGGACTTTGGCGCCATCGTGTGGCCGAATAAAATTACTACATAATGGCGGCGGCCGGCGGCACATGCTTCGAGTCACGAGATGAAAAAATGCGGTGCTACAATGCGGTAGAATGCAACTAAAGCCGCGGCCAACATCAGAATCGGAAAATAAACATATTTAAGGAAACTTACTTCCAATCATGAACTTAACACTCGGAGCATCACGTGAAGGATGGCAACCAGGAACACAGCTTACGAGGTAACAGAACTAACACAGAAAAATCTCCTCTTCTCGAGTAGCATCGCGATACCCCCAACTTCTGCCTACGTCATTTCCTACGACTCCACCCCACACAATATTGCAGAACATAGACATAAAATCCCAGAGCCTTTTATACAATATGATTTTATTTATTTTTTTTGCTTTGGATGTCAATGAGGACTCAGGGCCTTGAAATTTTAATTTTTATATTTGTCCACCAGGTGGTGCAATTTTTTCACTTTTTGGCCAGTGAATGAAATGAAGTAAATTTTCGTATTTATTCCATAGACTTTCTGCTGAATAAATGATAATTCTGTGTCACTAACAGTCTTAGACAATGGGGTGTATGTGTAAAAAAAGAAAATAAAGGTTTTTATGCCTAAAAAAAGAAAAAAAATACACATGCACACACACACGCGCACACACACACGCACACCTTTTTTCCCCCGTCTTTTCTCTTAGGCCAATATGCAATACAAAAACAATAAATATAAAAGCTGGAACCAAAGCCAAATTAACTTTATTATAGAGCTGGGCGATATGAGATTTTTTCATATCACGATATGTTTTTTTCATTTCAGGCGATAACGATATCTATCACGATATGAGCCAAATAACTATATTTGTAAGATTTAAATGTGCCGTTGCTCACAAGTAAAATGTGAAATAATCAGCAGCTTGTTTTTATTTAAATATTTATTTCCCATAATAAGTTCAACGGGGTAGATGTACTTAAGGAACATGAGACTTTTTCAGATAAATAAAGGCAAATATTGCAAACTACACAAAAGGCAGCCGCTAAAGCGTTTAAGTTTCCACACGTACACGGGTATTTTTGAAAACGGAGATTTTCCGTTTTCGTTTTAAAAAAGAATCCCGTCCACACATAAAGGCAGAAATGAAGGAAAACGCTGCTATGAACATGCCAAAGCAGCAGGTGGCGCTAGATTCCTAACCGTGCAGAAATGTTGCCCAATCAGAAGTCTAGAAGCCTCGGTGGGAAAAAGTAAACAAAGCTGGGGCATAGAAGCAGAACCGAGTCGTATGTGTGGAGGGACAGTAACTGTGTGTATATGTAAGCATTTAAACACTGCAGAGAGTAGAATTAACAGTAACAGTATTGTAGAAATTCATTTCACCGAAACAATAACGTGGCGCACAGTGTGACGCATGCACCAGTTTATTGTATTTCCAGACTTGCTTTCGGCACAATTTACAGTGCACGCTACTCTGTTTTTTGTCAGACTTGAAATAGCCGAAATACCTTCACACTACGGAACTTCTTTGGCTCTTCCGTTCGACAATCTCTCCGGCATTGGAACCATCATCTGTTTTCTCTTCGGTCACGCTCGGTTGATTTTTCTAGTCGGCACACTCATTTCCTCCATTACGCGCTGGCTCCATTACCCGCTGGCTGCTTCCCAAACAAACACACGTGCGGCTTGGCACTTGTGCTGTACGTAACAAGTCACGCGACGTGACGCTGCGGCTGTGATTGGTTCGGCTCTGCGCTACCTAATTTGGATTGGCTGACCTTTTTTTTTTTTTTTTTAAGAGGACAAGAGCGGCGAGGTCTATCGCGATAGCTTAATTTCTCTATCGAGTAAAAGTTATATCGCGATACATATCGTTATCGTTCTATCGCCCAGCTCTACTTTATTATGACAAAAAGTTAATTTTTCAGTGAAGCTGTGGTTGGGAAAACAAGCTGTACCCCGGAAGTAGTTATTTTTGACGACGGAAGGGCTCGGCGCGCACTGCGGTTGGCACACTGGCACGCAAATTTAACGGTAAAAAAAAGCACCTTTGCCACTCGTTATAACATTGGGAGCGAAAAGGAGATGAATGAGACAGTAACAGGGCGATATTTTAAAGTATTTTGGTCACTCAAAGACAATGATCCGCCATCGCGTTGGCGATGCTTTCAGCCGATGGCTGTTAGCGGATGACAAAATCCGCCCTTCCCCCCTGCATCGGGATAATGCAGGGATATATTAATGTTTTCGTTACTTTAAAAATTAGTATCGTTGCATTGCCACTCAGTTACCGGGGGTTACAAAAGAAAACGATAGATTTATTGCGTGGGATCGGACATAACGTGTAGGTAGCTACCCTGTCGGGGTAGCTACAGGGTAGCTACATGCTACAGAACATGACACATGTCACGATGATGCAGCGAGCTATGGTTTGTTTTGCTTTTATGAAGAACTTGTATCGTTGCATTACCATGCAATTTGAGAGTTAGAAAAGAAAACTACAGATTTATTGCTCTAGCGTGGATCGGACATGTCGTGTAGGTAGCTACCCCGACCGAACATGGCACATGCGTCACCATGACGCAGCGAGGGAATGTTTTGGTTTTATAAAGAACGTGTATCTTTGCCTTATTATTCAATTTGAGGGTAAGAAAACATTTTATATTGACTATTCTCACGTTCGGACAGGATTATTGTAATGAACAAAGGACATTTTGCCTGATAATTATTTATATCCTGCTGTAACTTTTCTGTATAAAGAACTAAGCCCTCCAACATTTCAGGTGTAAAACGTCATAATTAGAAGTGTTTGTAACTAAAAATAAAAATTGTGGAATACTGTTTGTGCATGATTTAGACTTCCCAGCCTGAAACAAACTGGCCCGGAACACTCACCACGGAACGACACCGGGACCCACCGCTGCAGCCCGCTGGATGCAGCCAGCTGGAAGCAGACCGCTCCAAGCAGCCGGCTGGAGGCAGCGGAAATCATATTCTTCCTTGATTCTCAACATAACTGTTCATATTCATCCTTCTCAAATAAATGTTTTTTTGGTTCAAAGTGATCTTGTATTGTTATTAACATATTTTTGTAATTTTATTTTTAGAAAACAACGAGGTAATAAGCACTTAGTATGTGAAAACTAAAAACATAATATACCGTTTTATTATAATTTACTATGATGCTGCAAAAAAAATAATGCTGGATCAAAACAAATGTTGGTGCCAATCTTTGACCCATCGAAAGGCCTAATTATAACAATAATCAAATATTACTTCAAATGTATTTTATGGAAAATATTTAAGTTTTTGTTTTTTGGGGCTAAAAAAACGGTGAGCTCATGGAATTAAACTACGATTTAAAGGGTTAAAACCCCCGAAATATAATTAAAACTTTATATGAATATTTCAGGGAGAAGTAGTTTTAAAAGATTGGCTAATTTAAAGTGGAAAAAAATATGAATATATAATCTTTTTATAGCACTTTTTGGGGTGTGGCAGAAAACGGTCCCTAGGGTAACGGACGTAAGTTTTTCTTTTAATTTGCCCCTGCATTAAAAATAATGCTGGATCAAAACGAATGTTGGTGCGAATCTTTGGACCATCCAAAGGCCTAATTATAATAAAAGTCAAATATTACTTCAAATGTTTTTTTTTAAAAATATTTAGTTTTTTTTGTTTTTTGGGGCAAAAAAAAAAAGGTGCACTCATGTAATTAAACTGCGATTTAAAGGGTTAAAACCCCCGAAATATAATTAAAACTTTATATGAATATTTCAGGGAGAAGTAGTTTTAATTTAAAGTGGAAAAAAATATGAATATATAATCTTTTTATAGCATTTTTTGGGGCATGGCAGAAAACGGTCCCTAGGGTAACGGACGTAAGTTTTTTAAAGGATCGCACCAGTCAACCTAACACCAGCAAGCATGCCATCTTTAAAGTCACTAAAATCACCTAATTTCCCCATCCTGCCAGTTTGCAGTAAGCAGGTCAGCCTGACCATGTCTATATGCCTAACTAAAAGCTTTAATGCACTAATGAGCTGCTGCCATGTGATTGGCTAATTAGATAAAGAAAAGATACCAATAATGAGTCATAACCACAGATGGGCAATAACGCGTTACTTGTATCGCGTTACTGTAATCCGATTACTTTTTTCAAGTAACGAGTAAAGTAAGGGATTACTATTGCAAAAACGGTAATTAGATTACCGTTACTTCCCGTAGGAACGCTGCGTTACTGCGTTACTAAAACCATGATTTTTTTGCGAGAATGTCTCATCACAGTGATGTAAGCAAGTGCAACGTTCGTGACAACAGCTGTCTGCAGATCAACAGTAGATATCGAGTGCGGGAGAGAGTATGAGCGTGCAGCGTTTAAAGCGTGGAAGTACTGACCTTACTTTAAGTTTGATTCCATAAAAAGTGACAAAAACATTAGTGTTCGTTGTGCGTGGGAAGAAAACTTCTTTTTACAGCGAAAAAAACCCCCTAAACTTCCAAGCAAGCACCGAGTGCACTATGACATAATGGGAAATTCACAGAGAAACTCGCGGATTCTTCCACTGACCGCCGCGGCACACCTGCACCAGAGTAAACCTCCACCTACCCTACTGCTGCTTTACAGGTGAAAATAGAGCAAAAGGACCGCTAGTCTTTGACTTTATTTATCTTCTGCTGTGTTTTACTTGCATCTATTTGAAAGAGTGAGTGTAAACAAAAAAAAAGAAAAATTATGTGCTGGAATGTGCAAAAAATAGGTTTAAATGTTAAACAAATTTCTTCCAGTCAGAGAATGTTGCATATAATTACATTTTTGCCTGATGCATAAAGTTAAAAGATTAAAACTAATAAAACAAGTTTTAAAAAGAGACTTTTCCATTTGATTCCATTTTGTATGATGGATCATGTAGAAAAAGTAGAATTGGGCTGAAAGATCTATCGCTTTATCACCGATTCAGGTTGTAAATCGTGTTTTTAAAAATTAACTAAGTAACTAAGTAATTATTACTTTTGAAAATAAGTAATCAGTAAAGTAATGGGATTACTTTTTGGGGGAAGTAATCAGTAATTAGTTACTGATTACTTTTTTCAAGTAACTTGACCAACACTGGTCGCAAGTGAAGCCGCGCCTCTCTAGTCCTCTGTGCCCTCCTTCCAGACCCCCTCCACCCGCCCGGGTCATTGATGGCCACCCGGCTTTCACCATTTCGAGAATCATGGATGTCCGGCACCAGGGGCGCAGTCTGCAGTATCTCATGGATTGGGAGGGCTACGGAATGGAGGAGCGTTCTTGGATCCTGCGGGCGGCCCTCCTGGATCGGGGTATGGTGTGGGCGTTCCATGCGGCTCACCCTGACAAGCCTGGGGTTCGCCGAGAGGCTCCCGTTGGGGGGGGGGGGAGGGTACTGTGCTGCATGCTGATCAGCACTCTCTCTGTTTCTCTCTCTCTTCCTCTCTCTCTCCTCTTCTCTCTCGCCGGGGCAGAACTCACTGTGGGTTCACACCCTCGGGAGATGAGACACCTGGTCTCATTAAGGTGAGCAGCATTTAAACCAGGAGGTGACTGCTGTTCGTCGCTGGATTGTTGTCTACCACGCGTTAGTGAAGTCAAGCTACAGCAAGTTTAGTTAAGAGTGCTTTCCTTTGTGCGTCGTACTTAACCCTGTCTCCCTGTCTACAGAGCTTCCTGGATTTACCCCCGTGTGATTCCCGTGTGGCAGTGTCGGAGTGTGAGCCTGTGATCGTGTGAATGGATAATCGGAAGAACGCGTGCTTTCCCCTGGACTACCCTGGAGACCCCTTCTCCCCCCACTCAGCTGTATATAGCACCCCCCGCACATTCTTGTATTTACACCTGGTGAATTGTAAATAAATCCTTCTTGTGAGCATCAGAACCGGAGTCCTGCGCTTGAGTCCTCCTCCAAACCGTAACACCTGGAGACTCTGTTGTCCTGCTGGGAGACTTCAATGCTCACATGGGTAACGACAGCAAGACCTTGAGGGGCGTGATTGGGAGGAACGGCCTCCCTGATCTGAACCCGAGCGGTGTTTTGTTATTGGACTTCTGTGCAAATCACAGTTTGGCCATAACGAACACCTTGTTCGAACATAAGAGTGTCCATAAGTGTACGTGGCACCAGGACGCTCTAGGCCGCAGGTCGATGATCGATTTTGTAATCATATCACCAGACCTATGTTCTGGACACTCGGGTAAAGAGAGGTGCTGAGCTGTCAACTGATCACCACCTGGTGGTGAGTTGGATCAGGTGGCGGGGGAGGACGCTGGACAGACCCGGTGCACCTAAACGCGTAGTGAGGGTGCGCTGGGAACGTTTAGCAGAAGCCCCAGTCCGCGAGATCTTCAAGGCACACCTCTGGCAGAGCTTCAACAGCATTCCGAGGGAGACTGGGGACATTGAGTCCGAATGGACCATGTTCAGCGTTTCCATTGCCGAAGCTGCTGCATTGAGCTGCGGCTGCAAGGTGGTTGGTGCCTGCCATGGTGGTAATCCCCGAACCAAAAGATGGACACCAAAGGTGAAGGGAGCCACCAGGCTGCAGAAGGAGTCGGGCTTGGTTAGCCTGTGGGACTCCGGAGGCAGCCGACAGGTATCGACAGGCCAAGCGGAATGCGGCTCGGGCAGTGGCTGAAGCAAAAACTCGTGTGTGGGAGGAGTTCGGAGAGGCCATGGAAAAAGACTTTCGGACTGCCTCAAAGAGATTCTGGCAAACCGTCAGGTGTCTCAGGAGGGGAAAGCAGTGCTCTACCTGCACTGTGTATAGTGCTGGCGGAGCGCTGCTGACGTCGACTGAGAAAATTGTCAGGCGGTGGAAGGAATACTTCGAGGATCTCCTTAATCCCACTGACACACCTTCCGAGGAGGAAGCAGAGTCTGGGGATGAGGGGAATGACCCGCCAATTTCCCGGGGCGAGGTCACTGAGGCAGTTAAACAACTCCTTGGTGGCAGAGCCCCTGGTGTTGATTAGGTCCGCCCCGAGTTTCTGAAGGCTCTGGACATTGTAGGGCTGTCCTGGTTGACACGCCTCTACAATGTTGCGTGGAGACCAGGGGCAGTACCCCTGGACTGGCAGACCGTGGTGGTGGTCCCCATCTTTAAGAAGGGAGACCGGAGGGTGTGTTCCAACTACAGGGGGATCACACTCCTCAGTCTCCCTGGGAAAGTCTATGCGAGGGTGCTGGTAAGGAGAGTTCGTCCACTAGTCGAACCTCGGATACAGGAGGAACAATGCGGTTTTCGTCCTGGTCGCGGAACACTGGACCAGCTATTTATCCTCTCAAGGATACTTGAGGGTGCATGGGAGTTTGCCTAACCAGTCTACATGTGTTTTGTGGAGTTGGAGAAGGCATTCGACCGTGTCCTTCGGGGTGTCCTGTGGGAGGTGTTGCGTGAGTATGGGGTGTCTGGCCCATTGCTACGGGCCATTTGATCCCTATACAACCGTTGCAAGAGCTTGGTTCGCATTGCCAGCAATAAGTCGGACTCGTTCCCGGTGGGTGATGGGCAGGATTTCTAGGCGCAGCCAAGTGGCGGAGGGCTTTCACTTTGGTGGCCTCAGAATCTCATCTCTGCTTTTTGCGGATGATGTGGTTTTGTTGGCTTCATCGGGTGGGGGCCTCCAGCTCACACTGGAACGGTTCGCAGTGTGAATGCTAAAAACTTTTGTATATTCAGCAGGTGGAACCATGTCAGGTGACCCAGGTGACCCCGGACTCTCCAGATTAGAATAAATATGATGTGGAGGTAGTGTCTCCTGAGTCTGACCAAGTAAGCATAAGTAACCAGTAAATGCCAGAAACAGTGTAAAATGTGTATAAAAGTGTTAAAGAAAATGTACTGTATTGAAACCAGTTTGCTAAAGCATATAGTTAGGGCCAGATCAGGTGACCCTGAATCCTCCCAAAGTTATGCTGCAATGGGTGTAAGCTGCTGGGGGATTCCCATGATGCATTGAGTATTTCTTCTTCAGTCACGTTTCTCACACAGTATCTGTTAACAGACCTCTCTGCACCTCATACTTGTTATTAATCTCCGTCTCTCTTTCACAGCATGTCTTTTATCCTGTCTTCCTTCTCTCACCTCAACCAGTCATAGCAGATGGCTCCGCCCCTCCCTGAGCCTGGTTCTGCCGGAGGTTTCCTCCTGTTAAAAGGAGGAGCCAGGATTTAAACAGACTTAACCCACATTAAGTCTGTTTAACTTAAGAAACCCACCTTGACCTTACCTCCTAACACAGATTTACAGGCCTGTAGAGAAGCTATTCCAGAGGAGAAGCCCTGATATTGCCCAAGATATGGTGTATCTAACTTTTCTTTATTCTCTTGGTGATTTGGTGATGGTAAATTGAGGCATGGGAGGGACAAGACGTGTGTCAAAAGGAGGGATTCCAGGTTTACTCAAAAACTGTTTTGCGATTTAAAAAAAACCCATTGTTCTATTGATTTGTGTCACTAATAATTCATATACAGGTGGTACATCCACGCTGAGATAAGTCTTTTGATAACCTATAGGTTAAGTTCACTGAGTGAGGTAAGGGGTGAAAAGAGCGCCCTCCTCCAACTCATTGACTGGAGGGAATTCACCAAGTTGGACTCTGTGTCACCTACGACGGATCAGCGATGGAACACAGATAGCACCTGATTAAAGAGCCGGGCTAGTTTTGTCTGAAAAGGTTCAGTATGTTTTAAGTTATGGTAGTCATTGGTGTGATGTTTCTAATTGTTTTACAAATGATAAACATTGACATGACTCTCCAAACATCACAAACACAGTGAAGGTGGATGTAAATTTCTAAGTTTCAAACTCTTCCCGACTCCTGATCCTAATTAAAAGTGACTGAGTAATTATAGCATGCAAATTTCAAAGCTACTTGATTTTCTAGGGTAGCTAGACTGCTTTTCTAGCATGCCAGTTCCTGATACGTAAGTGCATTCGATCCTCATTATCGTAGTAAACATAGCAACAACAGCTGTAAGTTCCTTTGGCATATTTATTGAATTCTGACACATTATTTGATCCCCTTAAAGTACAAACCCCGGATTGCAAAAAAGTTGGGACACTAAACAAATTGTGAATAAAAACTGAATGCAATGATGTGGAGATGGCAAATGTCAATATTTTATTCATAATAGAACGTAGATGACAGATCAAAAGTTTAATCCAAGAAAATGTATAATTTCAAAGGAAAAATATGTTGATTCAAAATTACACGGTGTCAACAAATCCCAAAAAAGTTGGGACAAGTAGCAATAAGAGGCTGGAAAAAGTAAATTTGAGCATAACGAAGAGCTGGAAGACCAATTAACACTAATTAGGTTAATTGGCAACATGATTGGGTATAAAAAGAGCTTCTCAGAGTGGCAATGTCTCTCAGAAGCCAAGATGGGTAGAGGATCACCAATTCCCACAATGTTGCGCAGAAAGATAGTGGAGCAATATCAGAAAGGTGTTACCCAGCGAAAAATTGCAAAGACTTTGCAGTTATCATCATCAGCTGTGCATAACATCATCCGAAGATTCAGAGAATCTGGAACAATCTCTGTGCGTAAGGGTCAAGGGTGTAAACCCATACTGGATGCCTGTGATCTCCGGGCCCTTAAACGACACTGCACCACAAACAGGAATGCTACTGTAAAGGAAATCACAGAATGGGCTCAGGAATACTTCCAGAAACCATTGTCAGTGAACACAATCCACCGTGCCATCCGCCGTTGCCAGCTGACACTCTACAGTGCAAAGAAGAAGCCATTTCTAAGCAAGATCCACAAGCTCAGGCATTTTCACTGGGCCAGGGATCATTTAAAATGGTGTGTGGCAAAATGGAAGACTGTTCTGTGGTCAGACGAGTCACGATTCAAATTTCTTTTTGGAAATGTGGGACGCCATGTCATCCAGACCAAAGAGGACAAGGACAACCCAAGTTGTTATCAACGCTCAGTTCAGAAGCCTGCATCTCTGATGGTATGAGGTTGCATGAGTGCATGTGGCATGGACAGCTTGCATGTCTGGAAAGGCACCATCAATGCAGAAAAATATATTCAGGTTCTAGAACAACATATGCTCCCATCCAGACGTCATCTCTTTCAGGGAAGACCCTGCATTTTTCAACAAGATAATGCCAGACTACATTCTGCATCAATCACAACATCATGGCTGCGTAGGAGAAGGATCCGGGTACTGAAATGGCCAGTCTGCAGTCCAGATCTTTCACCTATAGAGAACATTTGGTGCATCATAAAGAGGAAGGTGCGACAAAGAAGGCCCAAGACGATTGAACAGTTAGAGGCCTGTATTAGACAAGAATGGGAGAGCATTCCTATTTCTAAACTTGAGAAACTGGTCTCCTCCGTCCCCAGACGTCTGTTGAGTGTTGTAAGAAGAAGGGGAGATGCCACACAGTGGTGAAAATGTCCTTGTCTCAACTTTTTTGGGATTTGTTGACACCATGACATTTTGAATCACCATATTTTTCCCTTAAAATGAAAATTTTTCTCAGTTTCAACTTTTGTTCCGTGATTTATGTTCTATTCTGAATAAAATATTGACATTTGCCATCTCCACATCGTTGCATTCAGTTTTTATTCACAATTTGTTTAGTGTCCCAACTTTTTTGGTATCCGGTTTTTAGGATTTTGGGGTCACCACACGTCATTGAGGGATTTTACTAAGCCTCAAACATGCTTGGAGCACCTAGAAAATTAGGGTCGATTACCCTACAACAGTAAAGGTTACAGTACACTGCATACATAGAAAACAGAGCTCTATTACTCTATTGGACAATGTAGATTGTATTGTGGCTGTGTGGAGACACGTGGCTACTTCTGGTTTTATCCCCGTCTTTGAGTCTAATCCCTAACAATACTGGGGCTAAGGGTTCTTATTATTGAAATTATTGAAAGCATTGGCTGAAAGATTTAATGATAAGGGCTGACTCACACCGAATGGTTTCCATATCTTAACAACAGTTTCTCATAGATGTGTACTTAGTTGAAGCTCTGTTTAGCAGGTGAACAACAAATGCTATTTCATATTTCCATGTGTAATCTGATATTTATGAAAGTTTTTCCTTTGTGTCATTACTACTATTTTGCATACAAATTTTGTGCCATACGTTATTCTACGCATAGTGAGGCATTGTAAGTTAGAGTGACACATGCAGGCGCCTGGGGGGGGGGGGACAAGGCCTTTCTCGGAGGCGAACTGGGAATAGGAATATCACGAGTGACAGTTAAATATAGGATAAGTTGTGACTTTGTCTCTGGAGAAAGGGGGCTGGAGGTATAGACACTGTTTTGTAGTTTTTGTGTGTTCATGATTTGTTTTGAGAAATTATTTATGTTATGCTCTTAGTCTTCTTATAATCGTTTGATGTTTTGTTCCTTTGTGCTTTTGTGTTTTGGTATTTCATGCCTAGGAATAGATCTGTTAGTTCTTTTTTGTGCTCCCTCTCTGTTTCCCTATGTCTGTCTGGTTCTCTGTGGTTGTCTGGTTTCCCTGTTTCTCCTCTTCAGCTTAGGATGTTCAGGATCTCTGCTGAGGTGGCACTGGTCCCAACTAGAGGTGCTACAATTGAATTGATAATCATGATTGGATGTTATCAGTAGGTGCACGCATAACCATGAGTTCCACCTGCATCCCTTTCTTTGACAGATATACAGGATAAGGATCCACTCTGGGATTGCCCAGCAACAGCAGCCATGGAAAAGCATCACTGAGGGGATTTCATTACGGCACTTGAAGCACTTTCCCCCTGTGGTTTACTAATAGTGAAACACCTGGGTTTAGTCTTCTTGGAATGCTTGCTGTTGGAACACATGCTCATTTTATGATGCCCAGAAGCTGCACCAAAGTCATGTGAGAACAGCACAACAAAGGTATCCTTCGAGTAACAATATGCCCAGAAACAGTGCAAGACTTTTGCATGCACAGATTAGATCTAATCTTTTCTTGGAAATCCTCTGTAATTAAACAGGCCTATATCTATATCTACAGGATGGGCCATTTATATGGATACACCGTAATAACATGGGAATGGTTGGTGATATTAAAGTCCTGTTTGTGGCACATTAGTATATGTGAGGGGGCAAACTCCTCAAGATGGCTGGTGACCATGGTGGCCATTTAGAAGTCGGCCATCTTGGATACAACTTTTGTTTTTTCAATAGGAAGAGGGCCATGTGACACATCAAACTTATTGGTAATGTCACAAGAAAAACAATAGTGTGCTTGGTTTCAACGTAACTTTATTTTTTCATGAGTTATTTACAAGTTTCTGACCACTTATAAAATGTGTTCAATGTGCTGCCCATTGTGTTAGATTGTCAATGCAACCCTCTTCTCCCACTCTTCACACACTGATAGCAACACCGTAGGAGAAATGCCAGCACAGGCATCCAGTATCCGTAGTTTCAGGTGCTGCAAATCTCGTATCTTCACCCCATAGACAATTGCCTTCAGATGACCCCAAAGATAAAAGTCTAAGGGGGTCAGATCTGGAGACCTTTGGGGCCATTCAACTGGCCCACGATGACCAATCCACTTTCCAGGAAACTGTTCATCTAGGAATGCTCGGACCTGGCACCCATAATGTGGTGGTGCACCATCTTGCTGGAAAAACTCAGGGAACGTGCCAGCTTCAGTGCATAAAGAGGGAAACACATCATCATGTAGCAATTTCAAATATCCAGTGGCCTTGAGGTTTCCATTGATGAAGAATGGACCCACTATCGTTGTACCCCACATACCACACCAAACCATCACTTTTGTTGTTCCAACAGTCTTGGAGGGATCCATCCAATGTGGGTTAGTGTCAGACCAATAGCGGTGGTTTTGTTTGTTAACTTCACCATTCACATTAAAGTTTGCCTCATCACTGAACAAAATCTTCAGCGTGAACTGAGGGTCCTGTTCCAATTTTTGTTTTGCCCATCCTACCAATTTTGTGCGCCGATCTGGGTCATCCTCACTGAGATGCTGCAGTAGCTGGAGTTTGTAAGGGTGCCATTTGTGAGTAGCTAATGTCCGCCGAAGGGATGTTCGACTAATGCCACTCTCCAGTGACATGCGGCGAGTGCTACGCTGTGGACTCTTGCTGAATGAAGCTAGGACAGCCACTGATGTTTCTTCATTAGTGACAGTTTTCTTGTGTCCACATTTTGGCAAATCCAACACTGAACCAGCTTCACGAAACTTAGCAAGCAGTTTGCTAACTGTAGCATGGGAGATGGGTGGTCTCCCATGCTACAGTGCTGCAATGACCCGGTTACTGCGTTCACCAGATATCAACACAATTTCGATCCGCTCCTCACGTGTTAACCTCTTCGACATGTCAATGGCTGTGAACAAAGAGAAACTTGTAAATAACTCATGAAAGAATAAAGTTACGTTGGAACCAAGCACACCATTGTTTTTCTTGTGACATTACCAATAAGTTTGATGTGTCACATGGCCCTCTTCCTATTGAAAAAACAAAAGTTGTATCCAAGATGGCCGACTTCTAAATGGCCACCATGGTCACCAGCCACATTGAGGAGTTTGCCCCCTCACATATACTAATGTGCCACAAACAGGACTTTAATATCACCAACCATTCCCATGTTATTACGGTGTATCCATATAAATGGCCCACCCTGTATCTATATCTATATCTATATCTATTAGGGGTGCAACCATACACGCATAGCTGGACTGGCCATCGGGCATTTGCCTGGTGGGCCGATAGTGATTTTTTGTTTTTATGGGCCGATGATTTTTTATTTTTTTCTGGTAACGGTATAAACAATGAAAGGTGGTGGATTGGTCAGATGCTGGCCAGTGTGTAAAAATAACTCAGTTGTTTGGTGGTGGCTATCGCGGAGCTTCCACAGATTCAGTAACATTAGCAAGTGGTGGAGGACAGCAGGTGGATGAGAGAAAGGGGAGGCAGGAGAAGGAGAGACCCGAGGCGGCCGCCGGTCCGAGTGTCAGGTGAACTGAACTTCAGGTAAGAAGTTATGACCTGCAGTCTATCTGGGTCAGATATAAACCAACTTTAGGTGTAGTTTATTTTCGTTGTGCTGACTTTTTACAGTCAGTTACAATAACTCGTACTGCGTACTAGCATGACGGAGTTTCTATACAGCTGGGTGGGTGCTATGATGTTACTGATAGTGAACTTTATTTTATTCATAAGGTTAGTTAGTAGAGTTGCCAACCGTCCCGTAAAAAGACGGAATCGTCCCCGCATTCAGAGAAAATATTACGCCTTTCGTATTGAGCTGAAAAGGAGCACAGTTTATCCCGTACTTCAGCTAGAATGGAAAAAGACACAGAGCTGGATTTATTCTGTCTTTACGCTGTCAGATGCCTCTTCTTCGCTCATTCTTTCCCCTCCCTCTCCTGTTTCTACTTCAATGAACATGATCATGAAACTGATCAATGATCAGCTGATCAGCTTTTCTCTCTTGTTTATGTATCACCCACTTTGCGCCAGAAAGAGGAAACCAGTGGATGTCGTGTTAAACAACAGCTGCATGTTTAAGCTTGATCAGCTGTTGTTAGAATTTATTTAATATTAAGTATCAGCTGATGTTTGCTGGAGCCACAGCTGTTAAGCTGCTGGTCATGATATCGGTTTGGATATGTGGTGAGAGGGAAACATGAAGATGAAACCAGGAGATGTCCTTACTGAATCATCAGAGCTGAACAGATGATGGACAAACAGGTTCACCTTTTAGGTGACATGAATGAGTTAAAGGGAAGTTATGAACTGTTTTTGAGAGACAAATAACACCAGAATCCTTTTTTACGCTGACAGCTGGTAACTGTGCAGGGGCGGATCTAGCAAAGTTTTGCCAGGGTGCCAGGTAGGGCATTAACAAGGAAAAGGGGGCACAAAGAAATATGTTCTTATTCTCATTTAAAATGTCTCGCTTTTATTAAATAATTATCTGAAGATTACAACCAAAGTTTTTATCTGACGTAAAATGTATAGAAAACATACATATACCAACAAGACAGTGTACATCACTTTCACAACAGCGTCTGTTTTCATTCAAAGGCTTTATGGCTTTTCCTATAATACCTGGGGGGCCGGTCTCTAGTCAAAATGCCCGGGCCAATTTTTTGTCCCAGTCCAGCCACTGAGCTCTCAACACAGACAGCATCATCAGAAGAAAAGTTGATCAAATAAATTAAAAATTTTGTATTGTTGTTTTGTATTGTTCGATACATATGCGTACCGAACCGAAAGCACTGTATCGAACGGTTCGATACGAGTATCGTTGCACCCCTAATATCTATCTATCTATCTATCTATCTATCTATCTATCTATCTATCTATCTACCTAATTTTTTTGTCATTTCCTAAAAAAATACAAGATTAGGAATATAATTAATATCGCCTGGTGTTGTACATAGAATTGATGGTTTAACATGTTATATCCATGCATGCAAATTTTTAACATTCATTATACTCAGACTCACTCTTTTGATACCCTTTGCCCTTCATCACACTTCTCAGTTCAGTGCTGTGGACACAGAGGATTCCACTTAGACTCTGTAGTTTCTCGACTATATGTTATTGTATCCTACATGAATCAAGAGGATCTTGATTACATTGTGGCAGGGGTGTGATCTGCATCTCTGCACTTCTTCTGCAGAAGAGGGGTGTAGGTTTGGGGCCAGTACTAGGGAGCCCGGGAGGGCAGCTGGGACTGGTTTTCTAATCATGCTCTCCCTGCTTTAGTAGCCCGCTGAGAATGGATGAGGGAAAGAACTGAGCTGGAGGCATGGCAATTGAAAAGTCAGAAAGGACAAGAGTGTAAATTGTTGTTGGACTAAAGGAACACTTACACTGACCACAATGGTGAATGTGTGTGCATCAGGTACTTGTTACAGTGGTGTCGAAACCCGGACAGCCCCAGCCCAGTTGCTGATTGAGCTAGGGATGCACCAAGAACACGTGGTGGTGCATTGTGCACAGTTAAAAAAGCTGCAGCATCAGACCAAGCACCAGACACAGGTGCTAGAATAGCTGTTTGCTTGCTCTGGAACCTCTTTGGCACTGCCGCTACTCTCCTCGGCACTGACGGTGATGCTGTATCAGATCGGAGTGGATGATCCCAGGCATTCCTGGAAATACCCCAGGCCACGGTGGAGGCTGAAATTAAATATAGACATTGACTCAAGGCCAGTTTACCCTGCCCGGGATAGGGTTACCGGGGCCCCGCCCTGGAGCCAGGCCCGGGGAGGGTGCCCGAGTGCGAGCGTCTGGTGGCCGGGCCTTAGTCCATGGGGCCCGGCCGGGCACAGCCCGAAGAGGAGACATGGGCCCATCCTCCCGCAGGCCCACCACCCGCAGGAGGCGCCATAGGGGTCGGGTGCATTGTGTGCCGGGTGGCGGCCAGGAGCGGAGGCCCTGGCGTAGGGCTGCTCAATTAATCGAATTTTAATCACGATTACGATCTGGGCTTTCAACGATCATTAAAAATGACTGAGCCAATTATTGGCCCCTCCCTCATTTATCCGCGACACCTTAAAGGCCGGTCCGTGAAAATATTGTCGGGCATAAACCGTGGCGCAAAAAAGGGTGGAGACCGCTGATTAAGAGGACCTGAGGGAAGCTCGGAAAGCTAAGCAGAAGTTATTTGGAGAGGAGAGTGACTGCCGTTGGTTGAAAAGAGAGGTAAAAAAACTTCAGTGGTGTTGCACACTATTTTATATTATTTTTTAAAGTCATTATTCAATACGTTGTCATCGTTAACCCTTTAAAGCCGGTCAGAGCAGCATGCTCCGTTTTGTGTAACAATTTTTAAATCCCTGTAGAACCTGAACCGTGTAAGCTAGCGCAATAATTTGTTTTGCATATGAAACCGGAGGAGTTGTACTTACATCTTATGCCATCAGCTTGTCCTCGGTCACGGTTTCGTTCCACATAAAGCTTTGCAAAAATTGCATAAAAAGCGCTTGCAGGAACAAAAACATAATATTCCAGAAACACGCTTTGCCGATCCGATCAGCTGTTCGTAACACTTCCCACAGTGAAACAGACGTCAGCAGTGTTGCCAACTCCTCAGTAAGGAAAATCGCTATTGGTTGTCCTAAAAGTCGCTAGAAGTCGCTAAATGACGTCATCGCCAAATTTGCATAATTGGTCATGCTAATCTAATTGTTGTTGGAGAGAGAAATAACATCGTGGAAGAGACATAAAGTGAGTAAAAAACGTCCTAAATGCATTTAGAATTTATTTAGAACTACAAATTAAATTTCTTTTAGCAATTATTGTTTTTTAATGTCACAATTCCAACCCTGCTCCTTTACCCGGGCTTGGACCGGCAAAAGTGACCCGAAATAGGCGCTCTGGTGGAGTTACTTTGTGTGTGTGTTTATAAGTAGTTTTAAACCTTGTGATCCACAAAACAGCATAAGAGTAAAAGAGTAAAAGAAGAACTGACTGCGTTACAGCACCCGCTGCTTGTTGAGAGTAAAAGCAATAAGGGCTTTCACGTCTTTTTTTTAGCGGGTCTGAAAACTTGCTAAATATAGCGACAAAGTTGGCAACACTGGAAGTCACGAACTATCGCATGTCCGCCATTTCCTGCCCGAAACCGGAAGTGACGTCATTTTCTCGGAAATGTAGTTTTTTACTTGTAGGCCTTAAATGCCTATACTGGTGTTTTTATAAGTCATGTTTGACTCTATACTTTTCTGAATAGTTTCTGTGATGCTTAGAACTCGAATTGCACTGCTGGAAATAGTTTATTTTGATGCACATGCTGTTTTCTTTGCAAATTTGCATCATAGGATTGTTTTTTCGTTTTTCCTGCAGTATATAGAAATTGGTGTATCTCCAAAATAAAACTATGAAGACACTCAAAATAAATTTCCTGTGGTGAGAAACTATTTTTTGCAACTTTTTTGTATTTCAAGTTTTGAGGGATAAACCTCTTAAATTTCTCCAAGTAGAAATATATGTAAAAAAAACAAAAACGATTTTCAATTTTTTTGTAGTTTATTGTACTTTTTTGCAATTAATGTAATTACTATGGACTTAATGCATACATATTATTACAATATGGGCTATAACAGTTGTATTGATGTATAGCAACTTGAAATGCTCCCACAAATGGCACTACAACATGTAAAAAAAAAAATATATATATATAAGCTCTGGCGGACTTGGTTCTATAGTAGGTCGTAAGGGTTAAATAAATATCGTCAAATAATCGAGATCTCAATTTCAGTGAAAATAATCGTGATTATCATTTTTGCCATAATCGAGCAGCCCTACCCTGGCGGACTGACCCCCGGCTGCCAAGACTGGCAATAGGGACATGGAATGTCACCTCTCTGGTGGGGAAGGAGCCTGAGTTAGTGCGTGAGGTTGAGAGGTACCGGCTAGATATAGTCGGGCTCACCTCTACACATGGCTTGGGCTCTGGAACCAGTCTCCTGGAGAGGGGCTGGACTCTGTCTCAGTCTGGAGTTGCCCCTGGTGAGAGGCGGCGGGCTGGGGTGGGTATCCTAATATTCCCTCGGCTTGCTGCCGGTACGTTGGGGTTTTTCCCGGTGGACGAGAGGGTTTGTTCCCTGCGCCTTAGGGTCGGGGAACGGGTCCTGACTGTCATCTGCGCTTATGCGCCGAGTGGCAGTTCAGAGTACCCAGCCTTCTTAGAGTCCCTGGGGGGGGGGGGGGGGTGCTGGAGGGTGCTCCACCTGGAGACTCTGTTGTCCTGCTGGGAGACTTCAATGCTCACGTGGGTAACGACAGCGAGACCTGGAGGGGCGTGATTGGGAGGAACGGCCTCCCTGATCTGAACCCGAGCGGTGCTTTGTTATTGGACTTCTGTGCTAACCACAGTTTGGCCATAACGAACACCCTGTTCGAACATAAGAGTGTCCATAAGTGCACGTGGCACCAGGACGCTCTAGGCCGTAGGTCGATGATCGATTTTGTAATCGTATCACCAGACCTGCGACCATATGTTCTGGACACTCGGGTGAAGAGAGGGGCTGAGCTGTCAACTGATCACCACCTGGTGGTGAGTTGGATCAGGTGGCGGGGGAGGACGCTGGACAGACCTGGTGCACCTAAACGCATAGTGAGGGTGTGCTGGGAACGTCTAGCAGAGGCCCCAGTCCGCGAGATCTTCAACGCACACCTCCGGCAGAGCTTCAACAGCATTCCGAGGGAGACTGGGGACATTGAGTCCGAATGGACCATGTTCAGCGTCTCCATTGCCGAAGCTGCTGCATTGAGCTGCGGCCGCAAGGTGGTTGGTGCCTGCCGTGGTGGTAATCCCCGAACCAAATGGTGGACACCAGAGGTGAAGGGAGCCACCAGGCTGAAGAAGGAGTCCTATCGGGCTTGGTTAGCCTATGGGACTCCGGAGGCAGCCGACAGGTATCGACAGGCCAAGCGGAATGCGGCTCGGGCAGTGGCTGAAGCAAAAACTCGGGTGTGGGAGGAGTTCGGAGAGGCCATGGAAAAAGACTTTCGGACTGCCTCGAAGAGATTCTGGCAAACCGTCAGACGTCTCAGGAGGGGAAAGCGGTGCTCTACCTGCACTGTGTATAGTGCTGGTGGAGCGCTGCTGACGTCGACTGAGAAAATTGTCAGGCGGTGGAAGGAATACTTCGAGGACCTCCTTAATCCCACTGACACACCTTCCGAGGAGGAAGCAGAGTCTGGGGATGAGGGGAATGACCCGCCAATTTCCCGGAGCGAGGTCACTGAGGCAGTTAAACAACTCCTTGGTGGCAGAGCCCCAGGTGTTGATGAGGTCCGCCCCGAGTTCCTGAAGGCTCTGGACGTTGTAGGGCTGTCCTGGTTGACACGCCTCTGCAATGTTGCGTGGAGATCAGGGGCAGTACCTGTGGACTGGCAGACCGTGGTGGTGGTCCCCATCTTTAAGAAGGGGGACCGGAGGGTGTGTTCCAACTACAGGGGGATCACACTCCTCAGCCTCCCTGGGAAAGTCTATGCCAGGGTGCTGGAAAGGAGAGTTCGTCCGTTAGTCGAACCTCGGATACAGGAGGAACAATGCGGTTTTCGTCCTGGTCGCGGAACACTGGACCAGCTCTTTATCCTCTCCAGGATACTTGAGGGTGCATGGGAGTTTGCCCAACCAGTCTACATGTGTTTTGTGGAGTTGGAGAAGGCATTCGACCGTGTCCCTCGGGGTGTCCTGTGGGAGGTGTTGCGGGAATATGGGGTGTCTGGCCCATTGCTACGGGCCATTCGATCCCTATACAACCGTTGCAAGAGCTTGGTTCGCATTGCCGGCAATAAGTCGGACTCGTTCCCGGTGGGTGATGGGCTCCGCCAGGGCTTCCCTTTGTCTCCGGTTCTGTTCATAATTTTTATGGACAGGATTTCTAGGCGCAGCCAAGTGGCGGAGGGCTTTCGCTTTGGTGGCCTCAGAATCTCATCTCTGATTTTTGCAGATGATGTGGTTCTGTTGGCTTCATCGGGTGAGGGCCTCCAGCTCGCACTGGAACGGTTCGCAGCCGAGTGTGAAGCAGCGGGAATGAGGATCAGCACCTCCAAATCTGAGGCCATGGTTCTCAGCCGGAAAAGGGTGGAGTGCCCACTCCGGGTCGGGGATGAGTTCCTGCCCCAAGTGGAGGAGTTCAAGTATCTCGGGATCTTGTTCGCGAGTGATGGGAGAAGGGAGCCGGAGATCGATAGACGGATTGGGGCTGCAGCTGCAGTAATGCGGACGCTGCACCGGTCCGTCGTGGTGAAGAGGGAGCTGAGTGTAAAAGCGAAGCTCTCAATTTACCGGTCGATCTACGTCCCTACCCTCACCTATGGCCACGAGCTGTGGGTAGTGACCGAAAGAACGAGATCGCGGATACAAGCGGCAGAAATGAGCTTCCTCCGAAGGGTGGCTGGCCTCTCCCTTAGAGATAGGGTGAGAAGTTCGGCCATCTGGGAAGGGCTCAGAGTAGAGCAGCTGCTGCTCCACATCGAAAGGAGCCAGCTGAGGTGGTTCGGGCATCTGACAATGATGCCCCCTGGGCGCCTCCTGGGTGAGGTGTTCCAGGCATGTCCCACCGGGAGGAGGCCCCGGGGCAGACCCAGGACACGCTGGAGAGATTATATCTCTCAGCTGGCCTGGGAACGCCTTGGTATTCCCCCAGATAAGCTGGAGGAGGTGGCTGGGGAGAGGGAGGTCTGGGCCTCTTTGCTTAGGCTGCTTACGCCCCCACATCCAGGACTTCCTCGTCTCCACTGTAGGCATCCGCCCGGAGCAGCTGCTCCAGTATGAAAAGTCGGAGGATGTTCAGCCCGGTCCGCTGACGGATTCGCGGCCTGGCTTGTCTCCTTCCCCTTCCCGGAGAAAACGCCGTCGGCGTTCCCGAGCAGCGGAGCAGTTTTCATCCCTGGGTGAGAGTGACTGTGCGTCACACACTCAGCCCAAGTTTTCTGGACCCGAACTTCATGACTTATGCACTACTGTGAGTGGCTCTGTTTTCCCCGCCTTTGTGTTACCTGACTCGGATAATTCCGCCGCTTTTTGTTTGGACTCCAGAGACACTATACAGCGAGGCACCTCAGTGTCAGATCATTCACCGGTTGCTCTCGCTAGTAACCTTTGTGTTTTTGAGCCCTCTGATTCGGGAAATGCTCACAGTATTTTCTTTGATTTAGCTGATATGAATGTGTCACCTGTAGAGATAGTTGAACCTAAGACTGTTATTTCACACCAGACTCATCTACATACTGCTACCAGCATCGTAGCCCCGCAGGACTGTTTTACTCAGCCCTTAGACTCTAAGGTTTCCCAGTCTGAGCTCAGCCACACACCGTTAGCATCATTAGCTATAGATGTAACGGCGCATGCTGAGAAACACATACCCTCTGAAACTATGTATTCACTGCCTGCTAAGGTTAAAAGCCGCAGGGTTTCATCTGCTATACAGAGACTGGCAAAAGATTTTAGTTTGAGCACTGCAGAGCTGTTTGCACAGGTTAACTTTTCTGTTCCCCGGTCATGTCAGTTTAACTCTATGCGCCGTGCTTTTCGGCCAGGCTTCATGGACTCTGTGTGCACTACGTCTCGGACTACATCCTGTACGACTGTGTGTAGTGTTGTTTCACATCCAGCTTATCCAGACACTGCTTGTGTGAGTTCTCCTGTACCTGTGGCTGCTCCTAAACTCACTCTTTCTAAGACTGCTAATTATGACATGGACAACTTAAGTACAGCAGAGTTGCTAGAACCAGCCCACCATAAGTCTCTGTTTACTGAAACTGTGTTTGGCTCCACTAACTTGGTTCACCCAGTGACTGTTACTGTTCCTGTGCTTCGCTCTCCGCCTCCAGTTCCTGTAACCAGGGCAGCGCGGGCCTGGCTTTCCCTTGCTCCCGTATCAGTTCCTCGGGAGAGGGTGGCTGAGGTCCAGCTGGTCCCTGCTTCTGTCCCCAGCCTGGCAGAGGCGCCGTTCATCCCGGCACCCGTACCTGCCCCTCGGGTGGGGTTGATGGACGCCCAGCCTATGCCTGCGCCAGTTCCAGTTCCCTGGGTGAGGTCTACTGTGACCCTGCCGACTCCTGCACCCGTCTCAGTCCCTCGGGTGGGAGCAGCAGAGGTCCAGCTAGCTCCTGCACCTACACCGGCCCCCAGGGTAAAGGCAGCCAGAGCCCAGCTCGTCCCTGCACCCGTATCTGTTTCTCGGGTGGGGATGACTGGTGTTCGGCCAGGCCCAGCACCCGTTCCTGTTCCTCGGAGGAGAGCAGCCAAGAGTCAGTCACCTGTTCAGTCACCAGTTCAACTACCTGCTGTCCCACCATCACTACAACCACAACTACAACTTGCACTTCAATCGATAGCACAGTCATCACCTCAGTTCATTGCTCAGCAACCCGTTCAGACACTGCCCACCTCAGCTGGAAGCTTTGGTGAGCTTTCTCCGCCAGCTGGGGACTGTGTGGTGCTGACACACTTTGGACAGACTGTTTGCCCTGCACAGCCCCAGCCGTTGCATCCTAAGCCGACTGCGTGCCCTGTGCCGCTACAGTTAGCGTCCGCTGAGCCAGAGGTCCCCGCACGTGCTGGCTCTGCATCCGCTTCCGCTGGGGGTTCAGGAGAACCTCTCCAGCCGTTCCTCGTTTCCGCTGGGGGTTCAGGAGAACCTCTCCAGCCTTTCCTTGTCTCCGCTGGTGGCTCTGGTCAGCCCGGCCAGCACCTCCTCGTCTCCGCTGGAGGGTCCGAGGGGCCCGTTCAGCCACCAGCTGCTCCACCAGCAGCCTCATCCACGCCAGCTGCGGCCGCCGTGTCTCCGCCCACGCAGTCTCCTGGTCCAGCTTCATCAGAGTCTGCATCCTCGCCCTCGCCTGGTCCGGCTCCGGCTTCATCCTCGCCTGGTCCGGCTCCGGCATCGCCCTCGCCTGGGCCGGCGCCTGCTTCAGCTTCGCCTGGTCCAGCGCCTGGTCCAGCACCTGCTTCAGCTTCGCCTGGTCCAGCGCCTGCTTCAGCTTCGCCTGGTCCAGCGCCTGCTTCAGCTTCGCCTGGTTCAGCGTCCGCTTCAGCTTCGCCTGGTCCAGCGTCCGCCTCAGCCTCGCCTGGTCCAGCGTCCGCCTCAGCCTCGCCTGGCTCACCTCCACTAGCTTCGTTTGGTCCAGCATCTGCTTCAGCCTCGTCTTCGCCTGGTCCAGCTCCAGCATCTGCTTCAGCGTCGCCTGGTCCGGCCCCCGCATCTGCTTCAGCGTCGCCTGGTCCGGCCCCCGCTTCGCCTGGTCCGGCCCCCGCTTCACCTGGTCCGGTACCCGCATCGCCTCCGGCTCCGTCGCCTATGGCTGCCACGCCACCGTCTGGTCCCGCCTCGTCTGGTTCGTCTGGTCCGTCTGGTCCTGCCTCGTCTGGTCCTGCCTCGACTGGTCCTGTGCCCACCGAGCCTCGGCCAGTACGCCTGACACTGGAGAGCTGCCGCTGCCTTCCGCGCGGCCGGCCCCCTGAACTGCTCTGTTGTCTCCTTCGCCGCTGCCGCTGCCTTCCGCGCGGCCGGCCCCCTGAACTGCTCCGTCGTCTCCTTCGCCGCTGCCTTCCGCGCGGCCGGACCCCTGAACTGCTCCGTCGTCTCCTTCGCCGCCACCGCCGTCTTCCACGCGGCCGGCCTCCGGACCCGCTCTACAGCCGCCGCAGTCTTCCACGCGGCCCGCCTCCGGACCCGCTCTGCTGCCACTGCCACTTTACACGTGGCCGGCCCCCAGAACAGCCGAACTGAACTGTTGCGCTGTCACCTCCCGGGTTGACCTTCTGACCTCTTTGGACATTTGTGTTGGGTCTAAACTCAGACCCCGCTGTATCCAAGACTTATTCCCATGAAAGAAAAGCAAGGCAACAGTGTTCGATCGATTTCTTGCGCAAGGGAGGCCTCTCGTCTGTGACCAGCACGTTGAAATGACCACACTGGTGGCCTCCTCTCGCCGCCTTTTATTGACAAACTTCAAACAATAGTTTACAAAACACCTCCCCTTGCAACCCCCCTTTGGTTACAAAGACAAGGCACTGTATGTAAATGTATACACTGAGTGTGTGTGTGTGTGTGAGAATGTGTGTGTGTTATGTGAGAATGTGTGTGTGTGTGTGTTGGTCAAAGGGTCATAAAACCTAAAAGCAGGAACAACATCCTTGGTCATAAAGAGGGTAGTCTTCCCCCACACCCAATGTATGGTTTACCAAAGATAACACAGTGAAACCATACAAAGGGTAGGAAGCTCTACCAAACATCAAACAGATCTTCAAGTTAGGATGTATCTACAATAAAACCTCCCCCAGCACAGAGTGGCTGGAGAGGTGGTCAGGATCAAAGGAATGGCTTTGATCCTACTGCTTAAACTAAGACTATACAAATTTAAGAAACACAATGGCGACATTCAACAATTAGACTTAACATTTCCCTCCTTTTTGTCATTGTATACTTAAATTTCAACTTATGCACCCTTTGTTTGACAGTGTCAGTGTAGATTTCATTCATGCACAGTAAACTACATCCTATACATAAGCAAATCAGTATCAACAGTTCAAAAACAGGAATTAATATTTTCAAAAGAAGATGCCACCAAGGACCAGACGGTAACCAAGCTATCCAGCCTTGTGGCGGATCTACTCCTGTCGTGCAATTCATTATGTATTTCTTCAAGTACACAACTGAATGTCAAAGGTCAAACAAGAAGAATCATCATTCTCAAAAATCATATGTCTCTACAATCCAACTGTATACAGACATAGGTATTTAAACGCATCAGTTGACTTTATTGTTTGTCCATATGGCTCTCAGCTAACTTCAAAGCTGCAGCCTGGTCAACACCCTTCTTTATGACTCCTATCAACCCCCCAAATCTTTTCACTGTAGGCATCCTGTGGGGGTTAGAGTCAACTGGTGAATTATCTGCATTTACAACTCTTCTCCTGTCCTGTTGTCACCACAGAAAAAGCTTTGTAAAGGAAATTGGATCAAGCTGTTTTGATCTTCTTGGCTCAAAACCTCAAGTGTTCATGATGTAAATGTAGACAAAAGGCTTCTCTGTTTACATCCTTCTTGCAAAAGACAAAAGAATAAGTGATGTTGCCATGTTCCATGGTTAATCTCCAACTTGGGCTAATCCATTGTCCTTCGTACACATAGGCAATTGGCCTGTTTCCAGTTCGTTTAACTGTATAATGTCCTGCAACAAGTCATATTCTTTGAGTCAGACGAGCAGGTCTGTCTCACCAGAGCAGTTCACCTTCCCAGCTACTGGTGAATCAACCTTCCATTCAGGTTCAGAGCAGTTGAAAAGTTGGCAGTGTTCCTGGATGTGTTGCTAAAGCAACCAAACAAACTGTCTCGCTCCAAGTGATGCTATCCGGTTGTGTTCTTAAACTGCCACCAGTAGTTGGTTGAAAACCCATGCGGGTACTGGGTGTGATTTGCTCTGTCCCAATGCGCTCCTGTCATCCCACTCAGGGTCCACAGGCACAAGAAGATGCACAGCACATTCCCAGCCATTCTGATGAGTACCTGTGGCTCAGTTGGTTTCTTCACCGGATTGAGACGAGGGGCCCTGGAGGCTTTCCCCCCCCTTTGTTCCCGGTCTTCCTGCCACTTACTCCGAGCTGGCCTGGATGTGTGTCACCTTCTTGCAGTGCGCTTGATATATCCAAGTGTTCCTTCCGGCAATCTTCACTGCTGTGGTCGTCGTCAGCAGCATCCGATATGGACCTTCCCACCATGGACTGGACCAGCACTTCCTCTCCATGGCCTTATCATCATCCAATCTCCAGACTTCAGGCTCTGCTCCTGCGAAGAAACAGAATCATCTGGCAGATCATTTGTTCTCATGACTACTTTACTTTTAAACATTTTCAAGCATCTAATCTGCTAATATGCTCTCTCTTCTGCTTTTCTATCATCACTACAGAAGACTGGAACTCTAACTCTAACTCTAAATCCTCTAACATGTGTAATCTCAAAGAGTCAGACCATTCTCTGTTGGAGTAATCCTCGTGTACTTATTCTATACAGTCTAACCATGTCCTGCCTGTCTTCCTAAATCCTAACTTTACTGTTCCATTAGTTCTCTCTGCAAAAAAGTTTTTTTTTTAAAAGTATTTAATAATCCTAGAGTGAGTATAACGACTGCTCATCTCCCTCCTGTTTGAGACATGGTATAGCCAATGGCTCAAAATAGCAGCAGTCTTATACAAATTATTAGGCAGTACTGGTTTATCACACAGATAAAAAATCATCCTGCAAGCTTGCTCCCTCTGTAAGTCACAACTATTGTCCTGCAGTAGGTGAGTGGGCCTGCATGTCTGCTAATGCTGTACTGATAAAAGGTTAACACCATGTTTAACTAAAGCTGCCTCTTTTGCGATCTTATCTGCAAAAACTTTCCCTAATGCAACCGGATCTTTCCCTCACATGTGTGCTGCACATTTACAAACGGCAATTCCACTGGTTAATAACGCTGCCTCCAGCAGATTTTGCAAGAGTTTGGTGTGTTCTGCAGGTTTCCCTGTTGAGGTTGTCATACCTCGTCTCACTCACTGCACTACAAAGAAATGTACAGTAGCAAATGTATACTGCCTATCAGTGTATATTGTCTCTCTACAGCTTTACACGCTTCCGTTAAAGCTAGCATCTCTGCTGCTCAAGCAAATATGAAACATGCTAGTTGTCCTACATAGATAACTCTCTCTCACTGTCTGCTACAGTAAAACGTGTTCTAGTCTGTCCCTCTGCTGTTGTAAAACTCAAATCATCAACAAACCAAACCTTTCCCTCAACGAGTGGCACATCTATTAAGTCATCCCTCAGCTTACACGTCTTCTCCTCGCGCTCTCTACACTCATGAGAAGTGCCCTCCTCCGTTGGCAAAAAGGGTTGGACAGATTCAGAATTCTGCACCACTTTATGGTAATATGTGTGGTTGTGAGAGTAACAGTAACATTAAAGACAAGTGTCTTGTAGGTGACAGAAATGTAAGTTTAGTCTGCAGTAGTAGACATCTACCTCGTGTGGAACTAACAATTGCAAAAGGTGAAATAAACTATTGAAACATTGTACAGCTTAAGCTGCTGCACATACTGATCTCACGCATGGAGGTAAAGCACGAGCAACTAGAGCTAATCTTTTAGGATAGTAAGTTACTGGCTTCACTTGTGGAAAAAGTGCTGTTAGTTATTTTACAGTCACCTTGCATTTGTGCTGTTCACAGAACCACAAGTCCATCGCTGGACCTCCTCTGCGCTGTCACTTTTTGGAGCTTGGCACGCTCCCTCAGGTTCCATTTTGTGGGCGATCCTCTCAGTCACTCCTTCTCATCATGGCATCTCACGACATCTACAAATTGAAAAAATGACACTCCTCTCGCCACACGGCTTTCGCCATGTGTCAACTCCCCAATGAGACATGTACAAGAGTGTTGCACAGTCTCCCTAAAACAATCTCCAGGGTTTGTCCCTTGGAGCAGCTTCACTCCAAGCTGTAACCCTGTGTAAAAACATTAATCAGCACTTAAATGTTCAGCTTGTTTAGCTCCCAGCTCCTGTATCACAGAAGACAAAGTCTTAAATTTAAAACAACTTCACATTCGCAACCAACTGTAGATCATAAGAGTAATAAAGTATTCAGCATCACAGAGACAAGTATCATTGCAGGTTTATTCTAAACTCATTAAACTCCTACGTTTTCCCATAATTTATTCCAAATTATTTAACATCTCAATGTTATTCCACATTGTAATCAGTGAACTTCACTTATAGGCCATCAAAGCCTCATCTGAACATGGATGCACCACTTGCATAGGTTTAATACTTGTAAATAAACAGCTAATCACACAAATCACTGCAACAATAATAGTAAACATTGTTTAATGTTACTTCTGGACCCCACCTCTTGACGCATGGACACTCTCATGCGTCAACTCACCAAACCTGGATCCCTGCCTTAAAAACTGGCTCCACCAGGAGCCTGCATACTCACCATCATGGCCTGGAAAACAAGATCTGGAAGTAAAATCAAACTTCACACTTATAAACAAGTATATCACAAGGGTAACAAGCATTCAGCATCAGCAAGACAAGTGTCATGTGCAGGTTTTCTCAAATCATTAAATCACTATTGTTACCATAATTCGCCTCAAACATGGATCATCCCATGTGCTCAGTTAACATTAATGTAATCGGTGACTTCCCTTAAGCAAAGTCACTCCACTCATATATTATTATGGGTCCAAAAGTGGCCAGCAAATGAGCCCATAATAAACTATTCCATAAATATCGTAATCTCTTATTTGTTTTACTCATGTCACTTGTCCACTTCTGCTGAATGCTACATGCACTCTTAAAGAAAACAAAACCTGAAATAAAGAAACAAACATCCACCAGTTGTTCTGCTAAAAACCACATCATCAAATCACATGAAAAACTGCAATGCTGTAAGAAAAAATGCAAATGTTAGCGCTGCGCAGGTGTGTACACACTTTCTCACAGTAACTTCTGTGAGTACCACAAGCCCATGAATAACACACCTCTGATAGATTCACAAACATAAAAATGGCATTTAAAAGGTTAAACCATCACGCAACCTCAGATGTTGCTATCATCTTTCTGCTCCTGTAACAGAGACACACACAGAGATACATCCACACCTTTGTCAGGTGGGGGTTAACTTCACACAATGGTGTTAAGTCAGTCAGTCTTGTCAGCTTTTGTCAGTCAGTCAGTTCCCCATTTATTTTAAAATTCTTACTCATTCACTCAGTGATTCCTTCTTTTGCTAATTGTGGAAATTATCGTCGCATTCGTTTCCACGCTCAGCAAAACAACGTCATTTCAAAAAGAAAAATAATTTAGACTGGATTTCCTCGTTGAATCCTTTTGGACAGGAATTTGTTTCCTGATTGTCCCAAATAAGAGCCCATTTTAATTTTGGGGAAGCTCACTTTGCAACAGTTTTCTCGACGACGCTTCGATTCTAATCGTGCAGATCTGCTCAAACAGAGATCATCAAACAAAACTTTCAGTGCACCATGAAAGTAACAAAATAAAAGAAAGAAAATAAAAGAAATCAAAGAAAATAAAGGAAAGATAGGCCTTGTTTAAATCATGACACGTGTTCTTCATGCCAGGGGGATAAATCGTAACAACCCAATTGGCAGGTTCAACTTTAGTAATAAAGACAAATCAAACAGCCAGTTTAATCTCAAACATTCATCCAATCAGCCATACACACAACATACAGCATAACCCTGTTGTCTTAGCACATAATCAGTTTTAGTTCTCATGTAACTAAATGTGTGCCATGGTAAAACTTCTTCACACACCAGAAACTCACAATCAGCTCACTCAACTCACTCATTTAAGACCTCTCATCAGCATTCTGTTTCCTCCTCTATGATGCAACCATCTGTCCTCCTATAATATTCAGTCCACTAGTCTATGTATCACTTTCATCTTACTAGTGACTTGGACAAGATGACAAACAGAATCTCATGCTTAAGATGCTGTCTGGTCTTCATGAGTATCATTTATGTGTAAATGCATGTAGGGTTAGTATAGTTAATGCATTTTCAGTATGTTTTTGTGTTCATCTCTCATCACACTTCCATTATTCTCATCACTGCTTAAAACAACACACATCTCTCTCTGTTTTTTTTTCTTTAACTGTACTTTTCTCCAAAACAGAAAATAGCATTACAGCTGTTTCAGACTGAGAAACACCAAACACTCTTCGTGCCATCATTCATCCACACAACTATTTTATTTCTTTTTGTCCACTGGGCAGGTGACCTGCAGAATCACGTCTGCCCCAGCTGGATACCTTTCACACACACCATGACGTCAGACACTCTCACACTCGCGGAATTGATCAGGAGAAAAACTTTCTTCATCTTTTCTGTCTCCTCTCTTGCCTAGTCTGTCTTGGACTCAATGCTGCTCCTAATATGCCTCTAATCTCTCCTCCACTTCTACCTCTGCTCTCTCACGCTCTTCTCTGACTCTACTTTCTGCTAACATTCTTGCTCTTCCTAATGCTTTTCTACGGTGTTGTTCTAGAGTAGTTGCAGTGGATTGAGCTGTAGTTTCATCCTCAGGTTTCACAACTACTGCTTGCAATATTGCTCTTTTAACATTCTGTGCTTCTCTCCTCCTCTGAGCCTGCTCCAGCCACAACTTAGCAACTGCTAACTGCAATTCCTTCCTCTGCTTCGCTTTACCTGTTTTACCTGCTACACTTACAGATATTCTTTCTACCAGCATTTTACACTTAACTTCCACTAATGTCCCTTCAAATCCACATTTCTTATACCAACAACCTACATACTGCGTGCTGCCTGGTAAAACTTTCTGCATAAATTTTACATCTCCTTCTAAGGCAGACTTACACATTTTATTCTCCATTACAAGACAACAATCAGCCACACTCACGCAGACCACGTCTGGCCCGCACACACACAACATAGGCCTATCGCTTGCGTCTGCACGCACAGCCTGCGCTCTCTGTTGAAAACTCTCAAACGCCCCATATGGCGGAGAATTCAACCTTCGGACACTCTCCAACGCCCCAAATGGCGGAGATTCCGGACTCTGAACCTAGGTTCTCTCCACGCCCCAAATGGCGGAGAACTCTCTACGCCCCAAACGGCGGAGAAGCCTGCGTCTCTCTCACGCGGCTAGCGCGCTCCCGGACTCACGTTTAACGCACAGCCCGTAGCCGCTCTCTATTGTTTTGGGTCCACGTGCGCTCTCGTGACCAGCGCTCCCCGGGACTCAAACGTTTCACGCAGAATCACGGTGACGCGTTTCTAGGATCCCACATTCATTCACGCGGTTATAGAGACGCTCTCTAAGGCCTTCTGTACTCACTGTTTGTTTACGTTCATGGGAAGAGTCTCTGGATCCCGTCAATCGTCATCCATCCCGAGGGGAGGTCAGGCGCAAACTTCCCGGCCTGGTGGCAAGCCAAAAACACCAGGGCTTTACGTCAATCATCCCAGACGTTGCGGTGGCGTCCTCTCCCTCTCCTCGGTGGATGCAATGTGTTAGGATCCGGCTCGAAGGACCAAATAAATGTTGGGTCTAAACTCAGACCCCGCTGTATCCAAGACTTATTCCCATGAAAGAAAAGCAAGGCAACAGTGTTCGATCGATTTCTTGCGCAAGGGAGGCCTCTCGTCTGTGACCAGCACGTTGAAATGACCACACTGGTGGCCTCCTCTCGCCGCCTTTTATTGACAAACTTCAAACAATAGTTTACAAAACACCTCCCCTTGCAACCCCCCTTTGGTTACAAAGACAAGGCACTGTATGTAAATGTATACACTGAGTGTGTGTGTGTGTGTGAGAATGTGTGTGTGTTATGTGAGAATGTGTGTGTGTGTGTGTTGGTCAAAGGGTCATAAAACCTAAAAGCAGGAACAACATCCTTGGTCATAAAGAGGGTAGTCTTCCCCCACACCCAATGTATGGTTTACCAAAGATAACACAGTGAAACCATACAAAGGGTAGGAAGCTCTACCAAACATCAAACAGATCTTCAAGTTAGGATGTATCTACAATAAAACCTCCCCCAGCACAGAGTGGCTGGAGAGGTGGTCAGGATCAAAGGAATGGCTTTGATCCTACTGCTTAAACTAAGACTATACAAATTTAAGAAACACAATGGCGACATTCAACAATTAGACTTAACAATTTGCTTCCCTGTTTTGCCCTGTTTTGTGTATTTGTGGACTCAGTTTTGTTCTCGTGCTCCTTGTCTTTTGTTTGGTTTTGCGATTGGGTCCTCCTCCTGCCTGCCACACAGCGATCCATGACAATGCCATTCTCTTCTATACTTTGACTTTCCATTCTATAATATGACTTGTATGACATTCCATTTCATACATTAACATTCCATTCTACGGCATTCCATTTATACTATGACACTCCATTTTATACTATGGCATTCCATTATTTAGAATGACATTCCATTGCCTATTATACACTTCTATTCTAAAATATGACATTCCACCTTTTCCATTTTGTGTGTACTGAAAAGAAAAATACCAAACAAGGCAAGGTGAATAGTTTTTAAAATGAAATATAAAGATAAAATCAAAAGTAGGCAAAACTGGCAATCATGCCACGCACCCCAGAGGGTTGAACTGCAGGAATGTCTTAAAGATGTAAAGACCCGGATTACCTCTAATTTTCTGCGTCTAAATAAATCTTTATTTCTTACTATGCCATACCATTCCATTCGACACTATGGCATTCCATTTAATATGTGTGGGTGTGTCCTGCATCTCTATTGCCTTAGGTGCCATGCTTTTTGTACAGCTGACTCTACTCAGCTATTAATTAATACCTCTTTGTTTCGAGTTGTAATGCCTGAGAACATGTGAGGGAACTGTGGAGAAGTGAGTGTGTGTACAGATGTTTTGGACATATGAGTCTCCTGTTACTGCCTGTAAGTCATTTAACTTAGTAATTTAAATGTGGAAACAACTCCCCATACATTCCATGTGACAAACCTCAGTGTGCTCATGTTTACTAAAGGTGTATGTGTATGTGTATCTGTCTATCTTTTACGGTTGTGTATGTGACTGTGCTTTATATTGGTGTGTGTGTGTGTGTATTTGGTATGGCTGTGTATGTGACTGTTCTGTATGTTTATGTGGTAAATTGCAACACTAAACGCAGAGCATACATGATGCTGTGTGAAGAAGGAGATGAGATAAGATGTGAAAGGTGAAAATGGGATTACCATTCCATTTTATACTAATGCATTCTATTTGATACTGTACCAGTTCATACTATCCTATGACATTCCATTCTACATTATATCATTCCATATTATGGCATTCCATTTTATAGTATGACATTCCACACTATGTTATACCATTCCATTCTACTATGACATTTCATTCTTTATAATTACATTTCAGTTTATACTATACAATTCCATTGTAAACTGTTACATTCCATTTGATACAATACAATTCAATTTTATATATGTATATAGGTATTGACACCCACAGTGCCCTAGGCAGTTTTTCTGCAAAGTTTAAAATAGCTTAAAAAAGGTATTGGGAAACTCATTGAGAAAAAGATTGCAAACATATAAATATACATACAAATTATACAATCACCATAGTTTTGATGTTCACAGCCCGATACAAAAATGACTCAATGAATGATTATTATAATTATAAAAAAAATAAAGAAATTATTGTTTATTTTCCTATCAACATAATTTCACTTCATGTCATCCTCTGTTTGACCATAGCCTTTGTTTAATCCATTGTTACTTTGTAAATCAAAGTTACATAGTTTAAGACTAATATGTTACCAGCAAAACATTGAGAGTTTTATTGACAATTAAATATAAGGGAACATTTAAGTTGTGACAAACATACTCTGCTGTACTTTTCATACATCCATATTTCATTTCACACTACAGACACTGCAGAGCGAGACCAAGGAAGCATTTCGCTTCAGTTTGAACTATTCTGTTCTGTCCTTAAACCATCATACCACTGACAAATGTAACTGATATCAATAAATGTAATAGGTGTATCATTGCTAGGCAGGAAAAAAAATACAGAGCGACAACCACCACAGTTTAATCAGACAGCACTAGGACTCAGTGCCTATTTGTACTGCTATTCTGTTGTCATCATCAGTGACATTCACACATATAAAAGAGTCATAATTTGATTAGCTGTCCTGATTAAATAACAAATATTTATCCTAAAAATTACACTAGGTTATCAAAACTTTGACCAGAACTTTGAAATACTTGTTAGCATTTCTTAATATTTCCTAAACTTCTTCAGCATAGGTTTTATTCTGCTGTTATAACACTTGAGCCCACAGCAGCCTGTCATTGTCACATGGCAATGAGGTAGAAAGAGTGTGCATGTGCATGAGAGAGAGAGAGACCCAGGGTTACTATTATGAATATCAACCCTACAGTCTAATATTTCTTTCAGAGGAGGAACTGTGTTTGTTTTTTCTGCCACTTGATGGTGCTCTAATGCTGCTAAACAGGGATGTCAATCACAGCCTAGGGGGCTATAACCAACTTTTCAATGTATCTAATTCTGCCCACTGGGTTGTTTTGAAAATTGTAACTTCCGAAAAAACAGGGCGTACATTGAAGACTTTTAACTGTATTTTAATCAATTTTACACTCATTTCAATGACAAAGATATCAACCATGTCCAATCATATTACTATAAAGTAAGTCACTAAAAATAACCTATTGCATGACAGAAAAGATGTTTCTCATTGTTTGCATTACATTAAGTAATAGAATTCTTAAAAGTAACAGTTTTTAAACTGTTTTCTGCTTATTTGCAGCATTTCAACAGATTTTTTCCCCCCTGCCAGTACTTTCTCTGTAATTTTATGACTTTATTTCTTAAACTCTAAGTCCAAAGAGCTGTACCAATGGGTTTCTTTGATGTTCTACACCCTTATTTGTTCATGTTGTTGAAAAACCGAGGCATACTGTTGAAACCACACATCATCATCCCTTCTATCTGTGTTCCTCATCTTGCCTTTTCAGATCCTTCCAATTAAAGACTTCCTTCTCCTGGAGATCCTCATGCAACCTCTCTTCATACCGTGTGGAGTGATGACTTGTGTGTCAGTCCCAGCCCCCATACCCTATAAAACTACAGAATGTGGATCGGAGAATGGTGTGTCTTTGAGTGATGCTTGGTCAGAGGCTGAGCAGGAGAAGCAGAAACTAAATTCTGCAGAACTGCCAGCACTGGTGCACCTGTCCTAGACCGACACTCCCACTTTTTGAGAGACAGAACTTGTACTTGTCCCAATCCAGACCTTTAAGTCAGAGGGAAAATGGGCAACATGGCTACAGAAATCACTGCTTTTTTCCTGACCATCTCTGGATGGATCTTGGTGTCATCTACTCTGCCGACAGACTACTGGAAGGTATCTTCTGTGGATGGTACGGTCATTACCACAGCTACCTTCTGGTCCAACTTGTGGAAAACATGTGTGACAGATTCCACTGGTGTGTCAAACTGCAAGGACTTTCCTTCAATGCTGGCTTTGGATGGTGAGTTCATAATATAATGTTGTGTTGCAGTCACAAGGGACGACATTTCTTACATCAGTAAACAGACACAGTTAAGTAAATAACCACAAATCTGTGAGCACACATCTGACAGATGTACTTCTTAGATAAATGACCTCATTTGTGAAAAAAGAATGTATTTGAAACTTGATATTTCATTTTCTACCTCAGCCTTGAGGCCACAAATGGCCACTACATTTAAAGCTACTAGCTACTACTTATTAAGCCCTCCTTATATGTCCAATCAAAACAATCTGAGAAAGCCATACAGTCACAGAGAGGTCACTTGATACTTGATATTAGTTTTTCAAAGTTAAGAAAGCAATACTTCTGGCCATCTTAGTGTCCTTTAGACTGCTGTTTTCATTCCTAGGGGTTGGAGAGATCTTTTACCATCTATACATTTAAAAAGCCCAAAGTAACTAAAACACTTTACAACTTAAATTCTACAATTCTTAAATTTCTACAAGAACAAGATGTTAACACAACACTAAATGATAACATTTCAAGTGCAGTCAACTTGTAAGTGAGAAGTCGATATTTACACATCAATCAAACATCATGATTGCATTTTTCTCTACCTGATGAAACATTAAGCTAGCAATAATTAGTTTTACTTACATTTTATTTTTGATCATCTTTTAGTTTTTGCCACAATCTGAGACACTTTTCACATACGAGTCATTTGCAACACTCATGCAACATTTATGCCCATTATTAGCATTATTATTTCTGCATGTGCTCCAACCTTGATACAAGTCTTAAGTATAGACGTAACCTTTAAACTAACTCCCTCACAGTCCACTCTGCAAAAAGTAAGCAAATGAACCAAGCTGGAAAGCATTTCAAAAGACCTTCCTTTTTATCTATTAAAATCAGGACAAACTGTCTTCAAATAGAGGACATTCAAGACTCTTATTAATAGTGGACAACTTGCAAACCATGTGTAACCCTGGAAGAGATCTTTTTTAAAAAGGCAAAACAGATGTAATTAAGATTTTTTTTACATTGTATAAGATGACAAAAGAAAAGATTACACAGGCATTCATAATTTTGGTTCTCGCATTGCAAAGTTATGACATCACATTAATGTGATTGGTCAGTTGCAGTGTTAATCGTAGACCAACTTTATTATGAAAATCAGTGCAGAAATCCAATTTATTCCAAGTGATTTATTTGCAACTTTATCTCAAATTTCCCTCACACAAGAATACATCAAACTGTTCAATATGAACAAAACAATTCTTTTTTTTTTCACATTTGTAAGTCTGTTTATTGTTACGATTCATGGGCAACAAAAAAGTAGGGAAACAACTAATGTATAGCTCTCTTCTCTGTTTCATTTTTTAAGCGTACATCCAGGTGTGTCGGGGTTTGATGATCGCTGCTGTGAGTCTGGGTTTCTTTGGTGCCATTCTTGCCTTGGTAGGAATGAAGTGCACAAAAATAGGAGGCTCAAAGACCACTAAAGCTCGGTTGACTGTCCTGTCAGGCTTCCACTTTATTCTTAGTGGTAAAAACCATCCCATTCTATGTATGTCTGGATTTAATGGAGAATAATGTGTGGATTGAATTCTTCTTGAGCTAAGAACATTACCTTAGTTCCTTTTAATTTGATGTAGTAATCTGCTTATTTCTTTCCACAGGCCTCTGCTGCATGACGGCATGCTCCATATATGCTCGCAGGATCACAGCTGACTTCTTTGACCCCCTATTTGTTGCCCAGAAGTAAAAGGATTCCTTTCACATGGATCAAAGACATAATCAGATGAAAGGAAGTCCAGTCAGAAATATCTTGGTTTTTTCATTTTCTTTTCTTTTTTCCCTGCAGGTTTGAGCTGGGAGCCGCTCTCTTCATTGGCTGGGCTGGATCTGTGTTGTGCATCT
The DNA here is from genome assembly GCF_057381915.1 of Diplotaxodon limnothrissa. Taxonomy (NCBI): domain Eukaryota; kingdom Metazoa; phylum Chordata; class Actinopteri; order Cichliformes; family Cichlidae; genus Diplotaxodon; species Diplotaxodon limnothrissa. The sequence continues at coordinate 33,561,585 of NC_140617.1, read as the reverse complement.
TAGGAGGACTTATCTTCTGCCTCAGCCTGTCTGAAGGCTTCAGTATCAGGCAAGTGGCTTGGTTTTGCAGATATACAGAATGCGAACAATGTGATTCCACATGAACAGCAAGGTCATAGTGGATCTGATGTGGATGCACTCTAAACTGCATGATTGATTTACTAACTCAATTGGGCAATTTAAGTAATTACTTTAACTGCAATAGACAGGCAAATCCAGTCAAAAACATCCAGTAATCTCTCAGCAACTTGCTGCATAATTGCTGAACCTACAAAGTAAATTGTATGATTGTACGTTATGTTGATTAGCTACTCCAGCTGAATGTTTCCTTTGTTACAGTTGCATAAGAAGGACCTTTTAGAAGTTAAAGTCACCTTGACTGAGGGGAGCTATTGAGAAGTGTTGCATGAGATGGGCAAAGAAAAACAGATTTTTTTTCTTTCGTTCCTTTTTCTTTTAAACATCCTAGTTCTTTTTCCCCACTTTTTGATAACAATCAGGCTGATTAGAGTGTTCTCACTGTATGAATACGGTGAATAGCAGCAATGGCACCTAGTATTGATTGGCAGTCAGTTTGTAATCGTAGTGATTATAAACCAAAAAAATGTGCTACTGGTACTACGTGAAAGTTTGTCTATGCATGTTTTAATCAGACAACCTAGAGGCTTCTAAGAATGGCAAGCTTGGTTTCAAAGATCGGTTTAAAATTTTCCAAATTTCCATTAAATTCATGGTTCCCAGTGGAGGAATCCTAATGACTTCTCTGATCAAACAATATTTAAAATAATTTATTCCATAATGGAGCTGAATTTGTAGCTTTGAGAAAAAATATCTTAACCAGTTTGATGAAATCCTATAGATTAAGTCCCTTTGGTTATCTTTGAACTCTTTTGAAATGCATGAAAAACTCAATATGGTTGTAGAACTTCTTAAATATAACAAGAAAGTTGAAAGGTGTAAGAAAAAAAATGTTTTGCTTGAAACAGAGCTTTGTAGCCTTTACTATGTAAATGTCCTGTTTTGACTTTTGCAGAGCTGAATACTCCTACAGTGGAGCTGCATCTTTTCCGACAACATGCAACAAGACCAGTAAGCCAGCCCAGAGGCCAAACAAGGAAACACAGGAGCCATTGAGGCAGTTTGGAAGAAATGCATATGTGTGAAACTGGACTCTTGTTACACGAGTTGATTTGAGAATTTAACAACATTTCATCATTTAAAACCAAGGACAGCATCCTCCAAAATGAACTAATCTGCATCTGTGGGAAGATAAAAAGTGAGCTAATCTGGGATATGGTTTACATATTTGATTTAGTGTTCAGATTTAAATATGGCTGCCTCATTTCTGTCATAAACTCGATTATGAAACATAAGCATTGAGAGTAGGACATTTAATTTGACATAACATGACATTCAAAGTCTTTAATCACCTTTAACAAACTGGCTTTTTCACCATCTTATGGATTGTTAAAACATGTCAAAAATTAATAGTGAAACCTTTTGTTTTCTTACATTTTCTTAAATGTTTTATAACTAACCATTGGCATACTATGACTGATCCATAAATTAAGTAAATGAATTAACTGCTCCAGCTCACAACGATACAAATGTCTTCTTGTTAAAAATGAGCATTTTGGTACTTTTTCCTAAAAGCCTGCATAACTTATAGTAGTTTTATCTTTGTATAATTTACCATCCCTACAACCAAATAATAGGTGGAAGAAGTGCCTTTCTAATTTTCCTAGTCAAGACTAGTTTGACCTCCAAGGCTAACTAGGTCACATCTGACCCCGGAGATGCTTATGTAGATGTGGACGCCCAACCGGAGGTTTCCCGTCTTATCAGCCATCCATCTCCACCTAGGAATATAGGAACCCTGGGCTATGTTACGCAAAACCTCTTGGCCCAGAGGGTAGATACTTGAACCAGCTGACAGAGCGTAGATGTCATGTGCTTTCCACTGCTTTGCATCTGCGAAAAAATAGTCAGGTGTCCAGGGCTCAGCAGAAGGGTGGCTTTGTGTGGTTGTATGTCTCCTGTGTTAAAATGATAAATACATTTTAGCTGGAACTCTCTTGAAATTCTTAAAAAAAAAAAGTTGACAAATATCAACAGCTTGCAATAGCTTTTGTCTAAACTAAAATCATTACAACTACACATTTCAAAAGAAACTGTTGTATCCTGAATGTCTGTGACTGAGAATCATTCAGTCATCTAAGTTATGGTAGTCTTCAGAACTTGAAAAGAAGTAACTGAATAGCTCATTTAAAAATACATTTCTTCCAATGATAAACTTAATGAATTCTAACATCAACTTTCTTTCAAACATTTCTAGACTAATCTTCTAATGTTGCTCCTTTTTCATCCTTCATATAAATTAAATACATATTTAATTTTACATATTTAAACCAACACAAAACCAAAAAGAGTTTGTGAGCATGCCAGTAGCTTTTTGACACTAAGCTGAGGAACAGTGCTACCTTTCAAAGGTTTAGACTTTTCACCCACTTTATTAGGTACACAATATGCTTGTTAAGTCAACCAATCATATGGGAGCAACCTAATGCTCAAACATCAGAATGGGGGAAAATTGTGCTTTAGGTGGCTTTGAACATGGCATTGTTGTCTGCTGTTGGTGCTAGACATGCCAGTCTGAGTATTTCAAGAATTTCTCGTGTACTGGGATTTACCACAAAACCATTTCTAGGATTTACAGCGAATGGTCTGAAAAAGAGAAAAGATACAGTGAGGAGCAGTTCTCTGGGAAAAAAATGCCTTGTTAATGCCAGATATCAGAAAAAAACTGATAGGAAGGAATCTAGTATTTGGAAGGTCAGCACATGCATATAGGTTTATATTGGGAGGTTCTCAGAATCAGAATCAGAATCAGAATACTTTATTGATCCCTGGGGGAAATTATTTTTTGTTACAGTGCTCCATTTTAAACCACTTGAATTGTTGGTTTTGCACCATTTCAATAAACAGCAGCAAACAGTATAGGGTAGCTGTGATCTCAGTGTTAATGTTAATGTCTGCTTTAGTATACTAGCATTTGTCAGAAGCATCTAAAACACACAATGTGGGTTATAAACCAGTGGACTGGCAGAATTAATACAGTTTGGTATGTTTTTCTTTTTTTAAGTTATTTTTTTCATTTTTTCTGTACAGTCTAAATATCCTGCAGGTTTTAAGAAACAAAGTAACATATATTTCTGTATATGTCTGAAAGCCCATATAAAGAAAAGAGGACATTTGGGAGAGTTTGGCTAGTGAATTGTAAAAGTTGCAGGCTCAGGCGTTAGGCCTATTAAGTACCTACAAGGGGAGGGGCCTCTTTAGGGTTGATGGCTGGGAATCTAATTTAAAGCTAATTTAAACCATCTTTCATAAAGATATTAAGGCTGCCCAGCCTCCAAAATATCAGTATATTTCTCTACCACACTAACAATAACTTTAATATAAGCTGGGTGAACTTTGGAACAAAAAAAGAGCTCTTTCATCTGAACTAAAAGAACATTCATCACTCCCCGGAACTCTCATTACCTCAGATTTAAGTCTAATTAGAGCAGCACAAAGACGCTATGCTGTAATTATGCAGCCCGCCACACAGTGAGGTCCTGGCAAAATTACTAATAACTAGCAGCTTAAATGCCGGAGGCAAAATTGAGAAGAATGCTTCAAGCAGCTTTATTACATATTTCAAGAAGACTTGTAAAGGTCACTCTTTTAGTTGAAATATCAAGCAATGTGATCTCATACGTTGCTTGTTATAATTTTTATACATAAAGTCTGATTTTATTATTTCAAAAATCAGCGGGCCAGAATAGCATCAGTTTAAGGGACAGTTTATCAATCTTTTGACTTATTGGTAGGGACTACCTGAGATAGACTGGAGGATCTGCCTCTCTCCCTATAACAGCTGGCACAGGCTCCAGCAGCCAACCAACCCAGAATTAGGTAAGTGGAAGAAAACAGACGGATGGAAGTGTTGTGGCTTGTGTGACTCAGTGTGTTTTTGAGGTTGATTCTAAGTGATTCTTGTTTTTTTTTTTTAGTGTTTATATTGTTGTTATATATTTTTCTCCTTTAGTATATTCAGTCCCTAGTTTCTTTAGCGTTTCATTCCTGTTACATCAATTCTCCTTTATTAATATCATTTATGTGGGACCCCATATGGAAAAGAAATAGAAAAAACTTATAAAAGACTTGCATCAGATGTGGCCTACTTCATATAGTGAATCATATAAGGCTTATATGATTTACTCATGAAAGTGGCCACTTTCATATATTGTTTTAGTAAGTATCCAAAACATACAAGTTTCATTTATATAATTTTTTATATATATCTGTTTTCACTCTTGTATGTTTTTCACACAAGTTTCACACAAGACAGATAGAAACTTTATAATATGTGTATATATATATATATATATATATATATATATATATATATATATATATATATATATATATATATATATCTTTTCCATATGCAACAGGCCATGTGTCTGTGGTTTCCCCATATATATGAGGAAGAATTTCATGAATCTGAATTTAAGGCAAATTGGCAAAAATAACTCCCTGTCTGTTGCATAAATTCAATTCAGTTTCATTTCAATGTTATTTATATAGTTGCATATCACATTAACAGTTGTCTCAAGGCACGTCATCCCATAAACTGTCATGTCCTTTATAGAAATGAGGCGGAATCCAATCACAATGAGAAATGTTTTTCTGATGTGCTTTGTAAAAGCACATCAATATTGTACATTTACATTACCCCTACACATCCACAACTTGGTTAAGAAGCACATCATCATTCTAGAGTTCCCATTATGAGGTAATTGCATGAAGTTAAGAATTGGAAAGTAAAATCTGGAAAATTAAGAGGTCCGGAGCTCAGCTTGTGCTGTAACTCATAGCATCTCAGTCTAACACACTATGGTTGGAAAGCGGGATTATATGTACCAAAAATCGAAAGGGTAACTGGTTAAGCACTTATAATAAAATATAGATGCCAGACATCGGTATGTACTAAAGGCACACTGTCTCATTATGGCTGGCAATGGAGAAATATTAAAACATGACATGTCAAAAAAGAAAGAAAAAAATTCTGCTAGACACAAATCCATTTGTACTTGGTTTATAGCCAGAGTCAAACAAAACTGGGAACCTTTGTTACCATTTTGTGAATCAAAATGGGGATCAGTTTGAAATAGTTATTTGCTAACATTTAATTTTGCAGCATTTCTGCCTCTATCACATAGCACAGTATAGAGTGTGGAAAGAGTGAGGGTGGATGAGTGTAGCTTTTGGTATATTGGTCACCGACTATGGTACCGAATTATGACATATCCGGTTGTTCAGTGATGACGCGACGAATCCTACTTCCGGGGCTAAAGTAGTCTGCGTTTAATATGGCTTTTGTGTTGTTAACATGTTTAATGTTATGTATTTTCTTCTATTTGATCTCAAAAAGCTCCTAAAACAGTCAGTGATCACTGTTGACCTCCCTCGGCTTTTATTACTGCTAATCATTTATTTAAGCTCAGTTTTTAAAACCTTAGGATGTAACTACAGCCCAGCCCATGCAGCAGTATATGAATGACTAACCTCGTATTGTGGATGGATTATCTCAGTTGTTCTCCTGGCTGAAGTTTGGTCCTTTTACAGCATCCTGCCATGCGATTACATTTGTTCATGTCCACCGAGAACACTCACGTTAACTTTTATCAAGTGGAAAAAAAAGTTAGCTTGTTTATATTATGCTAACATAGCTGTGTCGCTAGTGGTCACGTAGCACATCATTATATACCAGCTAGCTCAACTTCAGTAACCCTACAAACGTCACTGCTGTTTAGTTTTCTGTCTTCATTTATGCTGGAAGTGATAGCAGAGCTGTACGTTTTAATTTGTTTCCAAAACCCCGCAGTCAGGACATGCTATATTGTCTGTGAAGGTTCTCAGTCATCCAGGTCATCGTAGGCAAAGGAGCTTGCAAGGAAAGCATCTGGACTTCTTTAAGTTACTTGAAGACGTTTCACCTCTCATCCGAGAAGCTTCTTCAGTTCTAAGGTCAAATGGTGGAGAGTCCCAGATATAAACCTAGTGGGAGTATCCCACTAGGTTTATCACACCTTGGCTCAGGCGATTAGAGGATCATTAGGGGGTCCTTTTGTCCCTCTGTGGGGGGATACTCCCACTAGGTTTATATCTGGGACTCTCCACCATTTGACCTTAGAACTGAAGAAGCTTCTCGGATGAGAGGTGAAACGTCTTCAAGTAACTTAAAGAAGTCCAGACGCTTTCCTTGCAAGCTCCTTTGACATGCTATATTGTATTTAGATAGAAGCTAGCGAGCTAACTCCCTGCTAACTTCTAACTCCGTTAAATGTCATAAATTCAGTTTTCATGGATGCCTGGATGTTAAACTCAATTGTTACACCTGGTAGAGCAGAACGCTGATCATTTTATTAAAGATGAAAGACTTTAGACAGTTTTTCAACTCTCAGTAATGCCATAGTGATCGTTTGATATATGGACCTGCAGCGGGGTTTAGGTCCAGACACGGCTAGTGACGTCAGACTGAACAATCGGATTATTGAAAAAAATATCAAGCTAGACCTTTACATCCTTAGTCTGGCAACCCTTCCTTAAATTGTACCGTTTGACCCAGCAGTTGTGGAAGATGCAGAAGAAGTAAAGAAATATTCTAAAATCTCTCTTTTAATTAGGTAACCTTTCCTATTCATTATTTTAAGGTTTTGTGATGTTTTTAAATTCCATGCTTTTTAGCTATATTATGGAGGGAACTTAAAAAGCCTGATATAAAAACAAATCTCAGTATTAATTATGAATTAGAAAAGAAAACGCCTCATGCTATAAATAGGTCCTTCTTCTTTTAAGCTGTCTGAAAACAGTGGATATGTCTCCGGTAATTTGAGATACATGCTAAGGTAAGCAATCTCAGGCCCATGAGGACCTGCATTACTGCTTTATCCCACACAGACATGCAAAAAGAAATATCTGGATAACAACACCACACATCCCCTTTTTTAAACACGATATTCACTTCTCTCTGAGAAGAGCATTTGTTTGAGTTTGGAGACCGAGGACTGCTTGAATCACCAACTACCATCTTAAAAATTAAAAAAGAAACTCAACAAACTGGTGGTTTGCAGTTGGGTGAAAAAGGATTCAAGCTTAAATAAACAAAAGCTTCTGGGTCAGAAATCTAGAAAGGAAACAACAACAATCCATACAATGAAAATTCGAGTGGTTCAGATCTGGGGGTTCCTGATGACGGTACTGGGTTGGATCTTTGTGGCCTGCACTATGGCAATGGAGGGCTGGAAGATTGCCTCCGTTGGGGGCATGGGAGGTTCGGCTGTCATCAAGGTAGCCTGGCACTGGACTAGTCTGTGGAGATCTTGTTTTACAGACTCAACTGCTGTCACCAACTGTAAGGATTTCCCTGTACTCTGGTCTGTGGAAGGTATGTCAACATATTCAGTATTCAAGCTGTATTTATTCTCATTTGCAAATCAAGAATGTTTATATAAACCTTTGTCTGTCCTTTATTGTCACTCTAGACTATGTCCAAATAGTGAGAGCCCTGTTGATGTCGGCTCTTTCTGTAGGCATGCTGGGGTTTGTACTTAGTCTGCTGGGTATGGAGTGCACCTACATTGGAGGAAAAGTACAATCAAAATACAAGAAGATCTACATTGGTGGATGTTGCCACATCATCAGTGGTAAATGTCTAACTTTAATTACTATAAAATCATAGGGTGTGAATACCATATTATCACTCTTTTAGAAGGGAGGGCTTCTAAAAGTACACAAAGGGATGGCTTTGTGTACTTAAGTTCTATTCATTGTCTGCTCATGGATTTTGCTGGTTAATTTGTGTCAAGGCTGGATAAAGGTAACTTACTGTTGACATTCAGCACAGTAACTTAATATCCTTTTTGAAGCGTTTACCACTGAACCATGAAATAATTGCCAGAATATTCAAGTTTTTACCTCTGCCAGGCAGTTATGATTTTGGTAGGATGCATGAGATTCCTTCTGTCTGTAAATATGATAACTTGAACAATTCTGAATGAATTCTGATGAAACGTTGTAGGGATGTCATCATCAAACAATCCATTAAAACATGGCCCAAATCGACCAAGGTCTTAAAGGTCAATTAATGAGTAATTGGTTGAAAATTGACAAAATGTCTTATAATTTTGCATCTATGACTCTTAGATTACATTTCACATCTGCCTTTCTTTCAAGCTGACCCCAAAATGTATTATATATCTTATGCATACAAACATATGTTGCATATGCAATATGCATAGCAGCCAGTGTAACTTTTGACTCTATTTTTTTTTAATTTGATTTGCATTCAGGAGTGCTGTCCACATCTGGGTATGGTGTCTATGCACAGTATGTCTATGCAATACATATTGACCCTGGTCCCACTGGACTCCAGTAAGTAACCATGGTTACACAGAATAAATGTTAACCGACATTGAATAAAACGGAAATTTTAAAATTATGATCTCAGCATCTCTCTGGTTTGCAACCAACAGGTTTAACCTTGGCACCCCAATATTTCTTGGCTGGGTGGGTTCAGCCTTTCACATCACTGGTGGTGCCTTTTATCTATGGTCAGTGTGCACACCGCTCTGTGGAAGAGAGAAAAAGTAAGTGCTTGGACAGTATAGAAGAGAAATGTAGCTTCCAGGTAGGAAAAATGAGGCCAATGCTTTCTATCTGAAGGCCATTAAATGGTTGTAAAAATGGTGGTTGCAAAAAGAAGTCCTGTATAAGTCTATGGGAAAACGGCTTTCCATGCTAACCTCTGTTAACATTACCTGCCAAGTGTATGGGCTCAATCACTAATTTTAAGTCTTAATAATATATGTCTATTTTGCAACTTTGTCAAAATTGAGGATCATTTGTGTTATGAATCAACACACTTAATGGCAAACAACTTGTTACACAGTCAGACCTGTCTAGGGATGGGAATTGATAAGATTTTCACGATTCTGATTCCATTTTCGATTCTGTTTAACGGTTCGATTCTTTATCGATTCTCTTATCAATTTTTAAAAAAATAAGGAGAACACTAAGGTTGATTAGCTTAGAACTGTGTTTTATATCTTCTCTTGAACAAGATAGAAATTTAAGAGTAACATGGCCTTACAAACCCAACAGTGAGATCTTTAGAGATCCACAGCCTACGGCTCTTCAATGTGGTGTCACAGGGTCCCCAGGAAAAAAAATTGTAAATGTAAAATAATAAAATAAATATTCTTCTGTAGCAATAACAAAGTATAACATAAATTATGCTGTAGTAAATACACAAGAATATCCAGTAATGTCCCTGCCTACAATTAAACACATTCACTTACCAAAAATCAGAGGGATATACTGTGGCAAATGGGTGCAAGCCTTTTACCACAAACTTAGTCACTGCTTGGTGACATTCATCTATCCTGGCCTGAAAGGAGACGCTACCGGTAGACTGCAGCGAGAACTGCCAGCATCTGAGCCTCATGGTCACCTAAATGCAGCGCACAGTAATGGCAGGTTTTGTAATAAGGCAGATCGCGCTAACATAATATGCACTGTTAGTTGATTATTTACCTGCCGCATTAACGGGAGAGGACGTTCAAACGTTACCGCTGCTGCTGGGTTGAGTCCGGAGCGGAATTAAAAACACGACATTCATTTAAGGTCATCGCTTGTTTTGTGAGCAAATGCTTTTGCATCTTTGTAGTGTTTCCTCCCTTAAATGAAATATCTACTTTGCAAGTATTGCAAGTTGCCCTGCTGTCATCCGTTCTCGTAAAGTATAACCAAACTTTTGAGCGTTTGAGCCGCCATGTTTCCTGCCAGGTCATGTGGGGTGACTGAAATCGATAAGGGAATCGTTTGCAAAAATGCCAAACAATTACAAGGAATTGAAACAGTGGGAACCGGTTCTCAACAAGACCCGGGTTTCGATACCCATCCCTAGACCTGCCCCTCTTTGTCAAATCTGGTATTTGGTAAGGGTAGTTCAATAAGGAGAGATCATTTGAAAGAATGAACACGACAAATGACAAATTTGGCGGTTTGTCTACAATGGCTCATCTTGGCGGAACAGAAAGGGAGAATGAGAATGAGATTTAAACTACACAGCATGAGTGCTGATTGGCTTGGAGAAAGCCAGGAGAGTGTTACTGGACTAGACCAGTGATGACAAACACCTTGACAACATGATAAAGTTGGAGTGATAAAGCTTTAATTTAGCCAGCAGAACCTGGGAGCAGACAGATGAGAGACCATAGATTGTCCTTAAAGAACTTATGCAGAAGCTTATTTCAATAAAGAGAGATTATTTGAAAGAATGAACGTAATTTATTAATGAACAGAAATTAGATAGGGGTATTGCATGATTAGACTACAATGGTCCGTCTTGGCAGAACAGAACCCCAGCTGTGAAAGGGGATAGAGCAAGATCCCAAAAGAAAAAAAGATCTTACTGCAGCAGAGTTCTGGCCCATGGGAAAGGAAACCTATGCATGTAAGGAGTAATGCATGGCATGGCAAGGCATAGGAAGCATAAGCACAGAGAAGAGCAACAACAACAGACCACCCAAAATACCAGCATGAGTTCTGGGCCTGGCAGTGGCCCTCCAATGGCAGGCTATGTTTGCCATTTGATTGGAAGGGAAAACTGAGGGATATCAAAGGCCAGAGAGGTTGAGCTTGGGTTAAGGCCCTGGGCTGCAGATAGCTGACAGAACAGAGAACCTGCAAAGACTGAAAATGCAAGCGGTAAGAGCAGCGTTGGCACAGGGCTTCTGATAATTGACAGAATAGAAAGGCTACAAAGGCTGAAAGTTGCAGCACAGGAGAGAAGAGCCTACAATAATGCTCGGGGCCGCTGATGGCCCACAGAGAGAAAAAAAGGCTACGAAAGGCTGAGAGTTGCAAGGAACAGTGGAGAGAAGACGCTGCATTAAGGCTTGTGCTGCTGTAGGCCAGTAGAGAGCACACAGAACATAATGAGGCAAAGAGTTAGGAGTGGGAGTAAGAGTAAGACTTTTATACCACCACCAGCTCGATGCCGACTGAATTTAGACTTGGTAACTTAGAAAAGTAAGGCAGAAGATGTGCAAATGATTTGGAGATGAGTGGAAGGAAAGCTGTTTCGAATTATAAGGACTTACCTTACAACATTAAGCCTCCTAGGCAACTTTGATGTGTTTGGCGCTACACGACTGAGGGTGGAAAGAAAGGCTTGTAAGGCTGATAGAGCAGCACCTACCAACCTATTTAGTGAAGATCTTTGAAATGAAACAGTAGAGATAGAGCTATTACCAATTCTAAATGCAGGACTTTTCCAAGATGTTAATGGAAAGAGTTACTGTATAGAGGCCAAGGAGATGCTGCTAAAATGGCAGATAATACAGGGATCCACGTGACTTTATAAGAACCATGCTTGAATCATTCCTGTGGAGGACAGGAAACATCAGAAACTCAGAAGGACTACTCCCGCTAACGATTACCAATGCTGGTACCCCCAAAACCTGAAGAGTTGTGCTAAATGTTTAGAGCACTGAAAACAGAAGAATGATGAAGACAGAAAAAGGACATGCCATTTAAAATAATGAGCAGGTATGCCAAAACCTCCGAGGCAGAAGCCTAAATGACCAAAAGTAGTAGAAGTGCCATGAAGAGCCAGGATGAATAATCGAAAGTAAATGTGTATGACTTGAAAGAAGGCAAATAATAATAAATAATAATTAAAAACATCAACAGTTTGGCTGACCTATCAATTAATACTAATTTGTTTTTTATTATGTCTTGCTTAGTGGAACATGTAACTGTCATGTTTGACAATAATGTGCATCTCCTTCCTTAGGGTGGTTGTCAAGGGATTGCCAGACCCATTGCAAAACAAGTCCACCACATCTCTGTCCACAGTGTCGGAAATCACATCCAAGACCAAACTGTCCTCTATTTCTGAGCTATTATCAAGGTCGGAGGGCTCAGATTTATCTAGCATTGCCTCAAGATCCAGACGCACGACCAAGTCAGGGCGTTCCACCCAGTCAGAAAGGTCTGAAAGGTTTGAGCTGAAGACAGATTTAGGATCAAGATCTGGGTCACAGTCTGGCCTCTCTTCAAGGTCTAGCCTATCAAGTCTGTCAGAAGTGAGGAGTGGCAGGAACAGCCATAGAAGCAGGGCACAAACCTCTATGTCAGGCACTTTAGGGAGTGAGATTGCACCATATGTCAAAAACTCTTATATTTGAACAAATATCAATTATTAGGTAAAAAAAAACTTCAGAGCATGTGATGACCAAGCAGTCAGATGCTTCAAGATTTTAATATGTGGTATAAATTGCATTCTTATCATTGCTGGTGTATTGCATATATTTACCAAATGAAAGGGATGTGGAGGAGACCGGGTCAGATCCTGGGGCTACTGCTTAGCATACTAGGCTGGATGTTTGTGGGTTGCACACTTGCTATGGCCTACTGGAGGTAGGCTGCTTCACATTAGAGGAAATAAATAGAACAATTAATGTGATTTCATCTATAGCTAGAGACTTCTGATGGACAGAAAATAAAAAGTGCAGACTGTTAGTTAATAAATAGTGGATATGTGGTGGGATTAAATAAGTCGATGCTTCTTCCTTCTCCTTTTTGAACATGTAAGTTATAATTATTATTGCTTTGTTTTCGTTTTGTTTGCTTTGTCTTTTTCCCTCTTTTGTTGTTGTTATACTATTTTAACATGTTCAAAATAAAGATTCAGTACAATACAATACTTCTATCTCTGTCAATTGAGCATCGCACCTTGTGGAAAATCTTGAAAACAAAGTGTTTAGTGTTAGAATATCCAGACACTGCAACTGCTATATAGAAACCCAAGCAAAGATCACAGGCAACCAGTCCTTGCAGCATAGCCTTGACACATGAACATAATACATTTCTTACCACATAATACAAAGCTGCTATCTTCTGTTTGTTATAAACACAGTTTATTCCTACAAGTCACAATAGAAAGGTAAAAGGGGTCAAATGGATAGAAATAATATGACCATAATCAAGCAGGAAAAAACAAACAAACAAAAAAAACCAATCAGTCAGTGCCTCCCACCTGACCCCTCAAATTAATCTTTAGTACAATAACAATTAAGCTCTGGAAAATGTTAGCTTCATGTTATAAATATTTTCTGAGTTGAACAACTCAGAGTACATAACAGTTGGTAAACATTTATAAAAACAAACAAACAAACAAAAAATAGCCTATTTGAGTAATGTTAGAAGTAAATGAATCTGTAAATGAAAAAATAAGAGTGGGTTTTATTAAGAAACTATATAAATATGTGTGTGTGTGTGTGTGTGTGTGTGTGTGTGTGTGTGTTCATGTGTGTGTGTGTGTGTGTTCGTGTGTGTGTGTGTGTGTGTGTATATATATATATACAACATACTAAAGGTAAAATTCATTTGAGGGCTATGTAGTGGAGTGCTTTGCAGTTGCTGTTCTTGTCACTTTAGCTACTAATCCTAATTTCCCTTGTTTTTAATCAACTGAGGGCTCCAGAAAAAAAATCTTAAAGTGTTATGCATTTCTTTTTAGTTTGCTTCCAAGGAGCACGACTTTCTTGTTGGTTTTTTTAAAGTGTTTCTGAGAAACTTCTCCAGGCTTTATGAAGGTCTTTCAAAGTTTTTCTTTGGACCTTTCGGTCTTTCACTTTTTCACTCATTCTCACATCAGTCCAAGGTTCAACAAACTTATCTGTTTGTTGAACCACTTAATGCTGACCTGAGAAACATTCAAGCATAAAAAAGGCAGCAAACTCAAGAATTGAAACAGTGCTGTGTCTACACACAAGGAACAACTTAAGATAAGATAAGATAAGATAACCTTTATTAGTCCCACACGTGGGAAATTTGTTTTGTCACAGCAGGAAGTGGACAGTGCAAAAGTTATGATGCAAAAATTAGAATACAATAAGAATAAATACAGTACACAGCTGTACAGAATAGAATAAAATAATATACTATATACAGTAGAATAAAATAGAATAAAAATATACAATAAGATAAAAATAGAATACGAATGCTATATACAACTGAGTAAAAATACAACGATGCCAGAAAAGATTATTGCACTTAGTGTTATTGCACATGTGTGGATGTGTGTGTTTGTTCAGTTAAAGTCTTTGTTGTGGAGTCTGACAGCAGTGGGGAGGAAAGACCTGCGAAATCTCTCCGTCCCACACCGTGGATGCCGCAGTCTGCCACTAAAGGAGCTGCTCAGTGCTGTCACAGTCTGCTGCATGGGGTGGGAGACGTTGTCCAACAGGGATGACAGCTTAGCCGCCATTCTCCTGTCACTCACCACCTCCACTGGGTCCAGAGGGCATCCTAGAACAGAACTGGCCCTTCGGATCACCCTGTTCAGTCTCTTCCTGTCCCCAGCAGAGATGCTGCCGCCCCAGCAGACCACACCATAAAAGATAGCAGAAGCCACCACAGAGTCATAGAAGGTCTTCAGGAGTGGGCCCTCCACCCCAAACGACCTGAGTCTCCGCAGCAGGTACAGCCTGCTCTGCCCTTTCCTGTAGAGGGCGTCTGAGTTATGAGTCCAGTCCAGTCTGTTGTTCAGATGAACACCAAGGTACCTGTAGCTGTCCACAGCCTCAATGTCCATACCCTGGATGTTCAGTGGTTGCAGTGGAGAATGCTTGTGCCTGCGGAAGTCTACCACCAGTTCCTTGGTTTTACTGGCATTGATCTGGAGGTAGTTCAGCTGGCACCAGTCCACAAAGTCTTGAGTCAGTCCTCTGTACTCCTTGTCGTCCCCATCAGTGATGAGGCCGACTATTGCAGAGTCATCAGAGAACTTCTGCAGGAAGCACTGGGTGGAATTGTGGGAGAAGTCTGCAGTGTAGATGGTGAAGAGGAACGGAGCCAGAACCGTTCCCTGTGGGGCCCCCGTACTGCAGACGACCCTGTCCGACACACAGCCCTGAGTCCTCACATACTGTGGTCGGTCGGTGAGGTAGTCCAAAATCCAGGTAGTGAGGTGATGGTCCACTCCAGAGTTCTCCAGCTTGTCCTTCAGAACCGAGGGAAGAATGGTGTTGAAGGCACTGGAGAAATCAAAGAACATGATTCTCACAGTGCTTCCAGCGGTCTCCAGGTGAGCGAGGGAACGATGTAGGAGGTGAATGACGGCATCATCCGCTCCAATGCCAGGCTGGTAGGCAAACTGAAGTGGGTCCAGTGATGAGCTTGTTAGGCGCCGAAGCTGAGCCAGGACCAACCAACTTTGCCCATTTTAAATGGTATCTTTAGGCACTTTGTTATTAGGCAGTCTATGGCAAAAACACTTAATTTGTTTCCATGTATTTAGCTGAAAACCTGTGAAAGATAAAACTTCTGATATTTCTGTGTGTGTTGCTTTAAATGTCATAGCCTTTTGTTTAATCTAATACTTATGAGTACCCTGAGTAAACACAATATGCTGGAATGGCCCTTTAAGAAAGAAGAAAATGAGGTGACCAAAGGAGAAAGAACGAAAAGTAAGCCTGCACTCTGACCCTGGTGTGCTATTTTGGGATAATATGTTATAATGAGGTCTTTAAGATATGGTGGGGCCTGACCATTCCGGACTTTGTCTCAGCACACCTTCAGGGAGTCAGGGAGCTTCTGCTGAGCAGTTTCTCCATTGGTTTGGCTGGCATAGTGATTGCATTTTTTGGATTGGAGTGCAGACACATTGGGGGAGACCAGAGAAGTATAAATGGGATCGGATAAACAGCATCTACTTTCCATGTGGTCGGCTGTGAGTATCATTTATTTGCATGTACAAAGCCTGAGCTGCAATTCAATTCAATTCAATTCAATTCAATTCAATTCAATTCAATTCAATTCAATTCAATTCAATTCAATTCAATTCAATTCATACAGCGCCAAATCACAACAACAGTCGTCTCAAGGTGCTTCATATTGTAAGGTAGACCCATAGGATGACCCTCAAATGAGAAAGCACTTTGGCAACAGTGGGAAGGAAAAACTCCCTTTTAACAAGAAGAAAGCTCCAGCAGAACCAGGCTCAGGGAGGGGCGGGGCCATCTGCCATGACCGTTTGGGGTGAGAGAAGGAAGACAGGATAAAAGACACAATTTCAGAAGCTTCTCGGAACACCCACTTACTGGTTTGTTGTGTGTGTTTTTCCCCGTGTGTCATCAACTCTCCCTCATGCAGGTGTGTCAGGCATGGCTGCTTACTGTTTATACATAAACAACGTGGTCGAGTTGTTTTTACATAGACAAGCAGATCCATCGAAACTGAGGTAATGTGGTTTTTAAATCCCTCTCGTGAATTCTCACTCTAACTAGCTGTATAATTCACTGTGTAACTCCACACGTAGTTAACTATCCAAAAAGGTTGGTTTACTTAAATGTAAACCATATAAACTACTGTGCTTTGTTACCACTACTAGAATCAATGGGGGGGAAAAAACATTTAAAGCGTGAGGAAAATTCTTGATCCTCTCCCTCCATCAGACTGAAAGAGGAAGATAGAGAGATGTTTTGAGGAACTCATAACATTATGAGCAAGGAAAAGCTTAGATTCAGAAACATCATGCAAAAGCATCTCAACATTACTGAAGTAATGTAGGATGATCTTGTCAGTGAATGAAACAAAAGGCAGCCAACATTCAAAGAGCGTTGGAATGTCCTTGACGAAGCTTGGAGATCTATTCCAAAAGACTATTTACAGAAATGACAAGACAGCTTGGATAAGACAGTTCTGGCTGAATGCAGAATGCAATGACGGCAAATCGCATAAATGCATGTTTTATTTACAACAGCACGACATGAAACACTCAGACATAAAATTAGGCAATGGTTCACCAAAATGCAGAAAACTATCTCTATAAATTTTGGAGGATTTTTTTATTATTTTCCCCAATTTTAAGTCGCAGAAGACTGCGATGTACTCAGAAACAACTTCATCCACAAACACAGGTTAAAGGTCTACCATTGCAAATAAGCCCCATATGAACATGATCCAGAAACCATGCTGTCTTCTGTTATTACACAATAACAGATATGAAACAATGAAAAACAAATACGTTTAACAATTCTGAAATCTGGGATCACCGTGAAACTTGAAAGTTATGAAATACCCCCCCCCCCCCCCCCCCCCCCCCCCCCCACCACACACACACACACAACATCACACAAACAACAGTTAATGTTTAGTCATGAAAACCATGACTTTTACACATTTGACATCTGAGCAGGGAACCTAAACAAAGTAGAGGCACACCATGATGAAAAGGTTAAAACCAATGGCAGGCGTAATGCTGTTCCTGGTGGCAACATCAAAGGCGCTTACTGGACAAAACTATCTAAAAGATAAGATGAGCTCAAAGCATCCACACTGCTAGTCTGACACTTACACATCAGCAATGACACAAAGGAGGAGGCCCATTCACATTTCCTGCAGTGAGACCTTACTTTTTCAACTGTTACGAATTTTGGTCGAAGACCAGAATTCACCATGAAATACAGGACGGTGGTGATGTACGTGGAGATTGGCTGCTTCGTGTCCTGCTTATGTGGCTGGATTCTGGTCTCTTCAACTCTTCCCACAGAGTACTGGACTTTCTCAGAGGTGGGCACCGTAGTGCTGACCACCTCCAACTACTACTCCAACCTGTGGATGGACTGCATCTCAGACACCACGGGGGTGTCTGACTGCAAATACTACCCCTCCATGCTGGCCCTGCCTGGTAGGATACGCTGAGATCTTCAAAACTTTACAGTCTCTCTTTTTAATTTCTACTCAGCTGTTCCTTTAGCTCATTGCTATGTTTTTCTATGTTGAAGATACAATTTGAAGCAGAGAAATCATACAAATTTCTTTAGGTTATCTTAATAAAATGCACAACTGTTATGTTAACATAAACTGTATTTGTTTTCTTTCAGTGTTCTTGCACGCCTGCAGAGCACTGGCGGTCTGTGCTGTCATTACAGGCTTCTTCGGTGGCGTCCTCACACTCATAGGGATGAAATGTACTAAAATAGGTGGGACAGAGATTGTCAATTCAAGGGTGACATTTTCTGGTGCTATCACCTACCTGGCTTCAGGTAAACAATCCTTCAATACATATATGTTGGTTGATCAGTTTTCAAAATAGCCAAAAAGAGGTTTTAAAATACAGCCTCTTTTCTGGTAGGCGGCTGCGGCATGATCACCTACTCGTGGTGGGCTAACAGAGTCATAACTGAATTTAAGAATCCAAATTTCAGGTCACAGAAGTGAGTAATTTTCAAGTGGTATTCATATTATAGTAGCTGATTTTTAAAAATAGATATTAACTTTAAAAATCCATGCAATGAAACACATCTGCATTCACTTCAGGTTTGAACTTGGAGCGGCAATTTTTGTTGGCTGGGGAGGATCCCTTCTTCTTATTTGTGCAGGGGCAGTGCTGGCCTATTTGTCTGGGAAAGAAATCCTACCATCATGGTGAGTAAAATAAATAAGTCCTTAAAGGTTGTAAAGTGGTAACCTTTCTCTATTCGTGGCTGCCTGTATAGCAGGCCACAACTAGCAACCGATAACAGCTTGGATTACCTCACCTTGTGTCTCCTGTTTTTCTAGCATTA
This sequence comes from Diplotaxodon limnothrissa, assembly GCF_057381915.1. NCBI lineage: Eukaryota > Metazoa > Chordata > Actinopteri > Cichliformes > Cichlidae > Diplotaxodon > Diplotaxodon limnothrissa. The sequence goes on along the minus strand of NC_140617.1, from coordinate 33,542,896 downwards.
GTTCCACCCAAAGGCCACAGAGACCGGTTTCCTACACCACTGCCCGTACCAGACGTACATACATGATGCCGCCCCCATCCTCCAGAGTGACATTAGTACCCCCACTGTATAACAAAGGCATGGATGGCCGAACAACCAGAGCAACAAATAAGACAGATCAAACCTTGGGGAGAGACAGCTTCGTCTGAGCCAGAGGGAACCAAGAGTGAAGAGAACAGGAAACGTATGATTACCCATACAATATGAAGCTGTAGCATAAAGGAGAAATTGCTCTTACTGGTTGGTGTTGTAAATTACATTTGAGTCCACAAGGTGGACGAGGTGTATTTTGTATAAAAATTGGCCAACCTCCTCAAAATTCCATGTCTCCAATCCTCTTTGTACAAGTTCAGTTGCTAATATAAGTTATAAAATGTTTAACAATTGGCCTTTAATGTTTTACTGGTGCATTTCCTTACTTATAATATTCTGCACCAATTTTTCTGTTTGCAAGTTTTTTAATGCTTAAAATCTCTGCAATAAAGTTGTGTCCCTGAATTGCCTGTGCCACCAGTGACTCTTATGTAAATCCTTCTGAATGGGTCCCCTCATTGGGGACTCAATGAGGGGACCAATTCATCTTCATCTTTTTCTTGATATTTCAGAATGGCTAACTGATGTGTTAAAGCATAACATGTCCAACCTGTTACTCTTATTTACCATACAAACTGATCATTTTTGTAATTTTGATCAAGTGGTTGATAAGCATTTTAAAACTTCTTTTTGAGTTCTTCATGTTCATGCCTGGTTTGTGTTGTGGAAAAATAATTTGAGCCCCTCCCTGAGCCTGGTTTTGCCGGAGGGTTGTGAGAATCTGCCGGAGGTTTCTACCTCCAGCAGAAAGGGAGTTTTTTCTTTCCACTGTTGCCAAAGTGCTTGGTCATAGGGGATGTTGGGATTTCTGTATACTATTGTAGGGTATTTACCTTACAATATAAGGAAAGGTATATTATAAGAAAGCCCTCTGTAAAGCTAGAACATCTTACTATTCATCACTGATTGAAGAAAATAAGAGCAACCCCAGGTTTCTCTTCAGCACTGTAGCCAGGCTGACAAAAAGTCAGAGTACTGTTGAGCCAACCATCCCTTTAACATTAACTAGTAATGATTTCATGAACTTCTTCACAAATAAAATTTTAATCATTAGAGAAATTATTACTTAATTAATTACTAATTACTTCCTCCAAATAATCAACGTGTCTTTTAGACCCCATTTCTACAAAACTGCTCAAAGAAGTCCTGCCATTAATTAATGCTTCAATCATAAATATGATCAACCTATCTCTAATAATCGGCTATGTACCACAGGCCTTCAAGCTGGCTGTAGTTAAACCTTTACTCAAAAAGCCATCTCTAGACCCAGCAGTCTTAGCTAATTACAGGCCAATCTCCAACCTTCCTTTCATATCAAAAATCCTTGAAAGAGTAGTTGTCAAACAGCTAACAGATCATCTGCAGAGGAATGGTTTATTTGAAGAGTTTCAGTCAGGTTTCAGAGCTCAGCACAGCACAGAAACAGCTTTAGTGAAGGTTACAAATGATCTTCTTATGGGCTCTGACAGTGGACTCGTCTCTGTGCTTGTCCTGCTAGACCTCAGTGCAGCATTCGATACTGTTGACCATAATATCCTATTAGAGTGATTAGAGCATGCTGTAGGTATTACAGGTACTGCACTGCAGTGGTTTGTATCATATCTATCTAATAGACTCCAATTTTTGCACGAGTCAAAAATGCAAGGTCAAAGGTCAACTATGGTGTTCCACAGGGTTCAGTGCTAGGACCAATTCTGTTTACATTATAAATGCTTCCCTTAGGCAGTATCATTAGAAGACGTAGCATACATTTTCACTGCTATGCAGATGACACCCAGCTCTATCTATCTATGAAGCCAGATAACACACACCAATTAGTTAAACTGCAGGAATGTCTTAAAGACATAAAGACCTGGATGGCCGCTAACTTTCTGCTTCAGATAAAACTGAGGTTATTGTACTCGGCCCTGAAAATCTTAGAAATATGGTATCTAACCAGATTCCTACTCTGGATGGCATTACCTTGGCCTCCAGTAATACTGTGAGGAAGCTTGGAGTCATTTTTGACCAAGAAAATATCTTGCGCAAATTCTCTAAAATTAGAAATATCCTGTCTCAGAGTGACACTGAAAAACTAGTTCATGCATTTATTACTTCCAGGCTGGACTACTGTAATTCATTATTATCAGAAATTCCTAAAAACTCCCTGAAAAGCCTTCAGCTAATCCAAAATGCTGCAGCAAGACTACTGGCAGGGACCAGAAAGAGAGAGCATATTTCTCCTGTTTTGGCTTCCCTTCATTGGCTCCCTGTTGAATTCAAAATCCTGCTCCTCACATACAAGGTCTTAAATAATCAGGCTCCATCTTATGACCTTGTAGTACCATATAACCCCATTAGAGCACTTCGCTCTCACACTGCAGGCCTACTTGTTGTTCCTAGAGTATTTAAAAGTAGAATGGGAGGCAGAGCCTTCAGTTTTCAGGCCCCTCTTATGTGGAACTTTCTTAAAACTTTCCTTTTTGGTAAAGCATATAGTTAGGGCTGGACCAGGTGACCCTGGATCCTCCCTTAGTTATGCTGCAATAGACGTAGGCTGCCGGGAGATTCCCATGATGCATTGAGTTTTTCCTTTCCAGTCACCTTTCTCACTCACTATGTGTTAATAGACTTCTCTGCATTGAATCGTACCTGCTATTAATCTCTGTCTCTCTTCCACAGCATGTCTTTATCCTGTCTTCCTTCTCTCACTCCAACCAGTCGCAGCAGATGGCTCCGCCCCTCCCTGAACCTCTGCCGGAGGTTTCTTCCTGTTAAAAGGGAGTTTTTCCTTCCCACTGTCGCCAAAGTGCTTGCTCATAGGGGGTCATTTGATTGTTAATCCTCAGGACCTTCTACCACTGTGCCATTGAGAGCATCCTCACTGGATGCTCTCTACTTCCGTCAGTTAAGCTAATCATCTGCTCCGTCAGGCAGGAGGTACTCCGCATTGTATATATTATACATAAAAGCTGTTTTTTTGAATAATATTCATCTACTGACTTGTGTACACACATGCACACACGCACACACACATATATATATATATATATGTATATACACACATATGCACACATCTGTTGTTTGTGAAGCTTGCACACAAGACTTTGACTCACGTGTGCTGTACCAGTGCCATCCACTACCATTCAGATAGTCTTCTCCTCTAGCATCTTGACAGTCATAGTATCCTGTTTTGAACACATAGGTTGAACACCTAAGAATAGTCCTTTCATTCTGGCACAGGAGAACATTCATCTGCCAGAGTTTGCCCACATTACTGAGAAGTTTAGCACAGGGAGTCAGCGTGCTCATTAATAGACACTGAGGAGTGGAGGCCTGATGTAGAACTTTGGCTGGACCCTGCAGAGTCAAACTGAGTCGTGTCATGAGTGCAGCTGGCCCTCCTTGCCGACCCAGATGTACAGACTCTACTAGAGTCAGGAGATGGGTTCAGAGCCATTCAGCAACAATGGTTGACGGGGAATACCTTGCAGGTCACGATAGGTCTTCAGAGCATCAACTGGATGTGAGTGTTTGGAGAGTTCAGTGGCAGTGAATTCTCTCTGAAACCACTGACCCAGAACTGTTTCCCAGGGTCTGTGGTGGAGGCTATTGAGAAGAAAAACTGACCATCCCAACACCATTCTAATGTCTCTGATTTCTTAGCAGGAGGGCCATAGCCCAATAACATGGTGGTAGTTGCTGTTGCTGCTCTCTGCTTGGTATCAGCTTTGCATCCTTCCCTTGATGGACACATTGTTGAGGATGATGGAAATACACATCATGATCTTGAATACAGACTTTGTACTCGAGCCACTCTGCAAAATCTGGTAAGGTCGGCATTGGTGACTGAAGAGGATTGATGAACCACTTAAACTGTACTCGAAGAATGGCAGTTTGGACAGCAGTCTGGTGACATGCAACCCACACTCCAGTTCTAGTCTCCCCTCTTTCCCAAGCTGTTCCAACATTCCGACTAGAGCTTGTACTTTTAGAGGAAAAAGATGGAACCCTCAGCTGTCGCCACTCCAGACAGGAGGCTCAGACAGCACGTCAGTGATCTGCTGCAGGGCTAGTTTGTGAATTTGACCATACGGCTCTACAGGTTCTGGCTGTTGCTGTATGAATCTGCAATCAGGAGAGCATCTTCCAGCTTGAGCTGATCATGATAAAGGTGGGATCAATTTTGCTACTAACTCTCCACAAGACAGTTAATAACTAACTTTAGTAGCTTTAGTAGTTTTTTAAATGTTTATTTTATCCCCAGTTTTTGCTTAAATGAGAAAGCTTCTGCTTTTTTCTGACACTTTCATTCATGACATTACTTTTTGACTGTATGTGTTGTTAAAGCAGGCATATAATGCATGCTTATGAAAAAAAGAGAGAAAGAGCATCACTATATCCACTACACAATTATTTTGTCACCTCTACACGTCTTCAGATATCTTGCCTTTGTTACTTCTGTTTTTCTTTTGCATTGATTGATCACCCGATACACATGAAACATACACAAAAATCTTATTTTAATAAAGAGATTTTAAAAAATTATTTCCAATCTGTAGAAAACAATGTAGGTACAAAGTATTCTGTACCTACGTCGCACATTGTACATTACATTGTACCATTTGCACTCTCCCTCCTGGTCGCTCAGGTAAGCCAATCATCTGCTCTTAGATGTGCCAGGACACAGCGTAAGCTCAGAGAGCTTTTGCTGTGACAGCGCCTAAGTTGTGGAATTTGCTGCCATTGTCTATTTTTAAGTCACTTCTTAAAATCCGTTTTGAATTATTTCTTATTATTCATTTATTTATTTTTGTATTTTTTTTCTGTCCTTAATGATAAGCACTTTACTCATCACTCGCTAAATACAAAGCATTTTATAAATAAAAATGACATACTTTAATTGGAAATCAACGAAAGTGAATTTAATCGGTAATGCTCTCCATTGAGAACGAGTGCCACACACAGTGATCAATTTCTCATATTTCTTAAAAAGTCCTTACTGTAGTACTGAGCCTGTACTTCTGCTGAGATGCCAGAAGATGGTGCTCAAGATTAAATAAACGAATAAAAAGACAATGTTTTCTGTATACTTGGTAGATGTTGCAATCCTACAGATCAGCAGATAACCTCAAAATGTTGTTGAAAAAAAGAACAAGATCATTACAAAAAGCTGAAACGTAAACTTTCAGTGTGTATGACAAGAACTCAGTTTATCTCATAAGATCAGTTTCAAGGGAATCTACTGAGTTTGTTTTATGCTCCTTACGTGTTTAATTCTTGGAGTCTTTTAATGCAGTTTTGCATGTTCTCTCTCTAATTTTCACATTTCTTGTAAGTAAATCTTTGCCTGAATATAAGGAAAGGCATATTGGGTCTACTTTAACTTTCATCTGACGCCAGGCTCAGATAGCTTGCCTTGAAGACTGTGAACTGGTGCTATATAAAATAAATGAAATAATATTATTATAGCTAAATAATATTGTTTACCCCCAAAATTACAGCAAAAATTGACCCAAAATTTTCCACAAATCCTGCCATTTTTAACGATTTCAAGCATTTAAAGTATATTCTAGTTTTTATCTTATTGAATTAAAAATATAGACTGTAACATAATGATGTCAGTTAATTATTAGGCTGTTTTAGACAAGACTGCATTGAAACTGGTTTGCAGATATCTCATATTTTGCATATTCTGTATATTTAGCAGTTGAATTAATGCTGAAATGTTGTCACATGAAGTTTTATGTTCAAAATCCACAGAATAGGCATCTCAAAAGATTGTTTCCTGTGACATGTTAAGACTTCCTATTGTACAGCTCATTGTTTTATTTCCTTCATTGGACATATTTCATTGTGTTTATTGACATTAAGAATACTTCCATTAAAGCAAAACTTGGGCAAAAAACTACTTGCTTGAAATCATTTCATAAGAAAAATCTATGATTGCTTGTATAAATATTTTATTTACAAAGTCACATACATTATAAAATGGGATATACAAAATCGTACCCACTCTACATACAGTACCAAAATCAGTATCTCATTTAAAGTTTGGATTGTATATGAGTAAAAAACGAAATAAGAAAAACAGAAGACAATCTATTAAAAGATAAACAGTAAAAAAAGACTAAGGCAAGAAGAGAGTTTCGAGGTCTATGGTATTGATTAGATGGCCACCTTTTCTATGCCAACCTCTGAATCCTAGCTACCTTTGTGAAATATTGCTTTCCTCTATTTACAGCTTTTATAATATGGCTTTTTATGATTGATTGTAGTTGCCAGAGGAGGTGGCTGAGGTTTCTTTGTGTGATCAGCTGATGTCCTCAGAGTCACTGATGTCACTCAGGGAGCACAGGCTGCTCTTTAGCGTGCTTCCTGTTCCAGCTTCAGTTAGACCTGAGAGCCACACGACAACACACAGACAGCATGAGACAGAAGCTTCATACTCCAAATGTCAACATGTCCTCCTATGAAGACCACGAGAGGCAGTAAAACATTCATCTGCATTAAAGTGGCACTGACCTGATTTAAGACCCTTCTCTGTGGGGGTTCCCCAGACACTAGTGCTTCGTGATTCCAGGCTTTTCCTCATTGGTCCTGAATCCTGGGCTGGTTTTGACATATCCCGTCGGTCCTCTAAGGAGGAGACCATCCACTCGCTGCTCTCCTCTAGATCTGTGTACTGCCAGCAAGTATATTAGTGTTTCAGCATTATGGATCATTTTTAATTTTGCGATGACAGCTTACATTTTTATTTATGCAGTATCAAATCAAAGCAATCCCACTGAGATCACATCATCTTACACTGAGTTCCTGAACCTCATCCGCCCTCTCTGGTAAGACGCTAACGCCACCTGGTGGTTTCTTGACTGCTCTCTCAGCAAACTGCTTCTCCATTTTTCTCGCCAGGTCACTGATTTTGTTTTCTGTAAAAAAGACATAACACACAATTTACACTTTAAGGCATTGTAACAATTCCTTGGAATCTTACATAACAAGCAAACTATGATAGCATAAACCACATCCTGTGAATGGTCTTTGATCAACAACCACTGATCAAAATCCAGATAGTACCATTCACAGGGAGTTGAGGAATGGCTATAACCACAGCACTAAGGGTGAACATGTATGCTGTATAATGTCATTTTACACAGATCCTTCAAAACATCAAACCTAACTAACCTTTCCCGTAGTTTTTCTTCTCCACATTGCCGTTCTGGTCTTTGTAATTCTGGAGGTCAGTCTCCTGCTGCTCGCTGACTTCTGACCAATCATCTTCCTCTTCATCGCTCTTTAGTTTTGTGACCGCAGTCTTGGTTACACCACCCACTTTGGAGTACTGAATGTTGGAGATAGGCGACTGCCTGAAAATAGCCTGCCTGTCCTGGACAGGACTGGCTTTGTCAGCTCTAGTTTGGATTTGGGTTGCTTGGTTAAATCTGGGTTGTGGTGATTTCCCCTGCTGGTGTTTTAGGGGCTGTTCCTCATCCTCTTCTGTGACATCATCCTCAGATTCCTCCTCTGAACTGAAGGGAGGAGTCCTTAAGAATGACACAAATAACAGTTTTTGCTGCACACAACTAAGTTGACAGTGATCTGAACAATGTTGCATTTAGTTTCTGTTTCAAATAACCGAGAAGTCAAAGTGTTAACTTTTTAAGTGTAAGAACTTCATTGATAATAAAGCCAGGGGTCTTAAACTTAAATGAGCTGTGGGCCAATGCTGGCACTGTCACTTCATTGGAGGGCCACTTTAGTGTTCAAGTAGGACACCCCCCCCCCCCCACCCCCCCACCCCCGGACATCAAACAAGAAAACACAGTGTTTTGTTTCAAGCATTGTATAACAGGTCAAAACTGCAAACGTGATCGCAATTTATTTCTCTCACTCGCAACTAACTGAAGCCTTTCACGGAACTGCCAAATAAACACACTACTCCTCTCTTTCTGGCCGGACACGTGGCAGCACTTCAGCTACCATTTTGTTCGTATTTAACAAAATAAAAGTTTACTTCAAGGGCCAGACTGCTTCATATTTATTCATGTCAAAATATGGGCCGCAAGTTTGAGACCCCTGAAAAAAGCCGTAGTTCCTAGTTGATGTTCAAAATGATACAACTTAAGCAGTCTATGACAAGTCAGCAGGAGGCTGACAATGTTCTTAACGGTATTTCAGACTTTGCAATTTCCTGGAAAATGATTACAAAATTGTTGATGTGTCACACTGCACTTGGAAGCACTTTCCTTACAAAAAATACCCCGGTCAGAGATGTGTTCCTTGCTGGGGGTGTTGGATGATCAGACCACATCAGCTGTGATATACAAGCCCCACCCCATCCGAATAAAGTGAACATCCTACACACTTTCACTGTTTGCATGTGTATCCAGCACTGAGTCTGATACAGGTTTACCTGCCACATCCTGACAGTACAACACCTGTTTTGTGCCCAATCGTTTCAAAAATGTTATTACAAAAAAAATCAAGAAAGAAAAAAAAAGAAAAAAATGGGAATTTCCAGAAACAACCAAATGGAACTGAAATAGAACATTTGTATTTTCCAAAGTGTTGGTCGTGATACTAAACTATTATTATGATTCTACACAGAGAAGAAAAGGAGACAGAAAATACTGAAGTAAGGTTACAAAAGACCTCAGCACCTGTGTGTCACAGCCTGTACTGACCCAGCCCAGCTGCTTCATGTGTGCTAGCATAGCATACTAGCCTTACAGCGAACGGATAGCACTCTATACTAAAGTCCAACCTACCCATTAGCTGGCTGCAGGCACTGGGGCTTAACAGCACACTGTTACCATGAAAACCATGACACACACAAACACACAACTCTGATTATGGCGACCTCTACCTTTTTGTTGCGGATGTCTTGCTGCTATGGTAACCATCTGCTATTTTATCACGTTAACATTCCTACTGGAGGTGCGAATGCAAACAGAAAAGAGAAGCAGAACTCAGCAAAGCTCACTACATATAGTCGTATTCTAAACAAATATTAAAAATATAAAATTCCCTGCAGCCTTGCTTTAGCACGGGTTCATTTATGCCTATAACCATGTTCACAACCAAGCACTGAGACATACTTAAATATACATCACTTTGATTTTTTTCAGTAAATGGCAAAAGTTTTGAACCTTAACTGTGCTCCACTGAACTGATGATGAACAGACCGGTGATATAAGTAACAGCGTGCTATATTTAAATGGTTCAAAACTGTGTTTTTTTTTCAATGGCTCATCAAAGATGACTTTAGAACATTTATCACAGCTATGATTAAACCATGTAAATACTGAGTGGACATTTATGGACAAACTATTCTTTTACAAAGACTGATAAATTAACTTGTTGTCATACTTGGTAGCAAAGCTCTTTAAGGCTGTCTTGGAGTTGGGTGTAGAGGTCTTGAATTGGGCGGTGGCCTTGGTCCTTGGTGCTGGCTGAGGGGTCTTAGGCTGTCTGATTGCAGAAGCAGACGCCCCCTGGCTGGCTCTGGAGGGCAGGCTGCTGGAGCGAGGGCGGATCTGCAACACTGAATGAAGAGAAAAACGAGTCAAGTAAACACAATTAGCAGCTCAGTCACTGACAGTGTGTCAGAACTTAAATCAGCTTATGTGGCAGCAAATAAGCTATAACAGATCACACCTACCTTATGGAAAGCACATGCAGTCATTGTCAAATAAAATAAAATTCAACTTTACCCACATGCGATGAAAAATTCTGATTGTAAAAGGAGCAGCAAATCTAACAGTAGCTCAAACAGCAATATAATTGACAAAAGCACAGTGTATTATTTCTTGTTGGTTAAGAAGATGATCTCATGCACTAAGAGGCTTTTGGATGATTAAGAACTGGAAAGCACCTTGAACAGGGTGTCTGGATCTAGGCTGAGAGTATGCAGCAGGATTGCTGGTGCTTTGAGCACCCAGCTTCTGCTCCACAATGCTCTTTATCTCTTCCCGGTGGTTCCAGTAGCCAGACATCGACTTTGCAACACTCTCCCGCTTTGAATCCAGCTTGGACAGAATCGCAGTGAGCTCCTTGTTCTTTAGACCGCTCTGATCCTTTTAAAAGAGGTAGAGGGAATAACATTAGCATTACAGATTAGCATAAGGGTACATATTCTTCCTTGTATTGCTCATTAGGAATATGCAACATACAGGCTTGACCCCCAAGTTCTCCAGCTTCTTGATCAGAGCCTGTTCAAGCTCTGCTTGTATCTCTCTCTTTATGTTGGAGTTCCTTTTCAAAACGCTTGTGTTCACCCTTGGCTTCTTCTCTGGAGCCGGCTCAGGCGTCTTCTCCACCACCTTTCTGTCTGACTGGCTGCTCGAGTCTGTAAAGGACATCTCAGTCAGTCAGTCGAGCTGTTCAGGACATTCATGGTCCAATTACAGACAGCAAACGGGAAATAAAAGAATACAATGAGCATGCATTTGGCAGTTTTCACAGGAAGCTCCAAACCACAGGTGGAGTTGGGTAGATGTGACTGCAGAGGAGGAGAATGTCTCTAAGTTTATTTGTCAACAACAAGGCAACAAGATGATGAATGGACATGATGATGACAGCATCACAGAATATACACAGGCCAAGAGTTGGCTTTCCAAAATGCTTTAGTGTACTAAGGTCATCTTAACGTCCTTTGTGTCAGTACAGAATAAGATGATCTCAGTCCAAATGCACTCATTGAAAACGGTCACTCAGAGGAGACTGATTTATCCATGCAGCAGCAGCATGCAATCAGCTGGATCTGCTGGTTTTAATGTCTTTAGTGTATTTTACCTTTCTCCTCTTCTGACACCTCCTGAATAGGATCCAGCTTAAGAACAGAGACTGGCTCCTCTAATTGGACAGCATGAGGTCCAGGTAAGTCAGAAGGTCAGATAAAATGAATACTGAGTATGAGCAGTAGAAAAACAACACAAAACGCTAAATCTTTTGTGCACAAAAGCACATGCACAGCCTCACTGGGAGTGACAAATGTTGCTTCTGGTGGCACGCTTCTATTAACTTACCGACTACAATTCTTCTTTGTTTAGGTTCCAAAGCCGGAGGACTGACAGTGACTGAAAAACAGAAACAAAGATGAAAAGTGTGGCATTAAGATCAGAAATGTTATTTCCTTGTTATAGCATTACAGTATAAACTATATATAGACTATATGCTCAGAGTTATACCACTGCTTCCACTATATCAATGTAATTTCATATGTGATACAAACTTTTCCAGATACCATCATGCAGATGAGATGCATAAATAACTACTTTAGCTTTTGGTGTTTCAGAGTAATATATATGAAAGTTTGATTTTAAAGACCGCTTCATTTCTGCTCATGGTGGTTCTGTGCTGGACAGGTCCTCTGTACAACTGACAAGATGAAGTGATGATTGAGTGTTACTCAAGGCTGATGCGTTTTTACCACAGACAGATTAACTTGTGCCACAATGTCTGGAAGAATAAATCCAAATTGAAATTGTCTGACAGAAAATGAATGCAAACAAACCACAGAAAAGTGTCATCATTTCTGTAAGAGCAGCACAGTTGGCATATTAGGACACAATGACTCCTTATAGCCCTTTGTCTGTTTTTTCTAACACAGCATAAGAGTTGATTATTTATTATTTTGGACGTGTAGTTTAATTTATTGCTGGTTTATTTACTTATTTTTTTTGTGATGCCAGTAAAATGATTTATAATCTACATACTGCTGACCAAAAGGTGACTTACTGTAAACCTATATAAAGGCCTAGCACCAATGTTCCCTAATTTTTCATGTGTCTGAGAAAACACACAAGCTCCCTGAGCGGTCCCTTGGACCACTGTGAGCAACAACAGACGTGTGCACTGTGGTCACGCCAGCATCGAATCCATCCAAGTTACATGGTTTATTAAAATAATCAAATTACAGCATTTACATTTATGTTAGACTACTTTTAATTAACTGCTTTAGCCCACTTACAATGAAAATAAAAAAAAATCTTGTTCATGACCTGTGTAGTATGTTAACACTATTGGAAGTAAAAATAACTTGAACTCCAATTTTGAAAACACAACTTTCTTTCTTTTTTTTATTTTTATAAAGCTCTGACTTGTATTATGAGTCTATGGTCTGGGAGAGAGTCCTGTAACTGTTTGTCTGCAAATTACAGTATACAGTGGCTTACAAAAGTATTTGGTCCCCTTGAACTTTCCCACATTTTGTCACATCTCAAAACACTGCCGTCACTCCTAAAACTTCCCCCTTCCTAAACAACTAAATGCCATGTTGCCATATCATTTTTTGATTGGTTGACATGGTACATTTTTCCACCAATAGGAAAGGGTGGGGGTTTTTTTTTGGTTTTGCTTTTGCTCACAGGCGGAGAGCGCTTTCCTTATAAAACACAGTTTTTACCGTTTCTTCCCGCAGTAAATATAAACAACGATAGTATTCAGGAAAAAAACCCAAACATTGCAGATATTTTTTATCATAACTCTGGTTTTACATGGCCTATCAACACAATTTAAAAACTGGTATAAAGTCCACACTTTTTCCATCAATTGTTCCATCTGTCCTGCTCACATCTCCAGTGGTTGTACACGTTGTCATTAACGTGGCTTCACTCCACATCAGCCACGCCGCTTTGCTAGCTAAAACACCGGTGTCGGCACATAAGGACGCTGCCATAGCCTGTCAACAACGTTGATTAGCTGCGTATATACGAATGTGAATCGCATTATTGGCTGGAGCAGCCAGTCACTGACTGACTCACACTGCAAAACAGAATGAATTGTTAACGTATTTATTTTAATTTAAATTCAGGTCAGATTTTTGTTTTGTTTTTTGTGCGCAATGCAGATTTTCTGTGCACAGAGACTGTGCCAGCCGTGCGCGATTACGCACGCGCACAGCTTAGAACCCTAGCACCACTCTAAATACAGGCATCTATTACTGAATAGACAATTCTATGCTTCAAACACAGGTGGCTGTTCCAGCAAAAACAGATGTGATGTAGAAAGGCAGTGGAGTGGTTGCACATCGCTAATGCAAGCACACACAAGCTACAGGAGAATGCCACCTACAGCTGTGACTGTGGTATTATTAAAAGGAATCCATACCTGGTACTTCAGCTACTTTTGTAGGTGGATTTGAGGAAATGGTCTTTATCTGGGGAAGAAAACAAATGTCACTTACTAGATCACATGATCCAGTATCTTCAAGGATTTCTTGGTTTATAATCTAAAAACTGAACTACTCCAGGAAAAGCACAAGTAGCTTCCAGCCAAATGTACACTATCTCATGTCAATACAAGCCCATGTAGCAAATACAGGATATCCTTAACAAGCACCGGACCCGCGCCTTACTTCCTCGATACAATATAATTGTGCAGTGAGGCGATTACTGTGCCACTGTGATTGTGTGAGCTAACCTGCTCCCTCTGAGCCTTGATGGTTTGCTCCTTTTCCTGCAGCCTCTTCCTCATCTCCTGCTGCTGCCTCTGGCTTTGCTCCTGGTACTCTGATAAAGACGACTGCATTTTGCTCAGCTCATTCAGCAGCTGGAAGACAACGGGAAGAGGATGAATTTTCCGGCTGGTTCATTTCAAAAGAAGCTTGTTTAATACTGCATATGCTTTAATCAGGATGAACATTAAAGCATACCTGATTCTTTTCAGACTCGTGTTGAACCTTCATTTCTTGCAGTCTGGATTCCCACTTCTTATCCTATAAGAGTCATTTTTAGCAATTTAAGTGGCATTAAAAATAAAATCGCTTTGGGGTTTGCAACAATCTCAGGACTGACCTGTTTCTTCAGCTGGTGTTCCAGCTTTTGGATGGCTTGGATCTCTTTGTACATGTCCACATCTCTCTCTGGCTGTGAGTGCACAGGGCTGGCTGACCTTTCATGCTTGGCTGTCTGATTCTGATTTACTTCCTATGAATGGAAACAGATAAGAAAGATTATAGGAATGATTAAGACACCCTGAAGATCAAATCAGTGGTATACAAAAAAATACTGATTTCATACATTGAGAGCCTGAATATTTCGGTTGTAAAGAAATTCCATCTCTCTGCGCATGCCGTCCCTGCTGTCTTCTATCTTTCTGTCCATGCGCGCCATCTCCTCGGCCTTAAAACGGTCCAATTCTCTCAACAGGTCTTTGTGCATCGATTGTTGTTCTTTTTCCTAGAATCACAACCGTTAACATGAGCTTCATTAGTGACCACGAAGCTCTCAAAAAAAAGCTTTCGCACTGTGATCCATATCTTACAATAAAATAGCAGCATTTTGTGATGACAGTGTTACAAAGTGAGATTAGTGGATAAGCTAGGAATATAGACAGTATGGAAAATTGCCGTTTTAAAAAAAAGAGCTATTTCTAAAGTGATTCTGACTTGAATTTATTTTCTGGCAATGCAGTAATACAGTGTAACAGGGGTATTGGGATCAGTAGTGTCATCATTTCAGTTGTTGTTGTTGATTAGGAAGAAAAAGGATGTCATGTGCTTTTCTGGACCACAGGAGGGCCACAGTGCTACAAGCTAATCCAAAAGTCTATTATCTATTATTATAGGATATAGTGTACAATCTAAAGCACCTTGAGTCGACTGTTGTTGTGATTTGGCGCTATATAAATAAAATTGAATTGAAGTCAAGCTCCATCATGCTGTAAGATTGTGTCAGTGCCCCAGAAAAGTGTTACCTTCACTTTAGCCAAGGCACCATTGATGCTAAAAAGTACACTGAGATCTTAAAACATCATGTAAAGGCTTCAAGACACTTTTTTCCATGAGTATCTCACAAAGCTGAGAACCCTTTTGGCATAACAACATTGCACATCTTACACCTGTAAGAAGAACCTTTTTCTTCTTTTTATTAAGAGTTTTCCAAATAGTAAATATTGTATTATTTTATTGTAACCCAGGCCAAAGATAATTTACAAATCACAGCTTTCAGTTTTATTTGATTAATGTTTTCTGATTAAAGTTCAGATGTTGCTTTGTGATCCTACCTGAGCTATTTTGGCTTCTAACACCTGCTGTTGCTGAACAATCTGTTCCTTCAGACTGCTGATCTCCAGTTTGAGACTATTAATCTCAGATTTCTGCTCACTGTGGGAGTTCAGCTCTGAAAAGACAAGTGACAGTGACATCCAGTGGCTTGTAAAAGTATTCGGCCCCCTTGAACTTTCCCACATTTTGTCACATTACTTCCACAAACATGAATCAATGTTATTGGAATTCCACTTGAAAGACCAATACAAAGTGGTGTACACGTGAGAAGTGGAACAAAAATCATACATGATTCCAAAAATTTTTTACAAATAAATAACTGCAAAGTGGGGTGTGCGTAATTATTCAGCCCCCTTTGGTCTGAGTGCAGTCAGTTGCCCATAGACATTGCCTGATGAGTGCTAATGACTAAATAGAGTGCACCTGTGTGTAATCTAATGTCAGTACAAATACAGCTGCTCTGTGACGGCCTCAGAGGTTGTCTAAGAGAATATTGGGAGCAACAACACCTTGAAGTCCAAAGAACACACCAGACAGGTCAGGGATAAAGTTATTGAGAAATTTAAAGCAGGCTTAGGCTACAAAAAGATTTCCCAAGCCTTGAACATCCCACGGAGCACTGTTCAAGCGATCATTCAGAAATGGAAGGAGTATGGCACAACTGTAAACCTACCAAGAAAAGGCCGTCCACCTAAACTCACAGGCCGAACAAGGCTGATCAGAAATGCAGCCAAGAGGCCCATGGTGACTCTGGACGAGCTGCAGAGATCTACAGCTCAGGTGGGGGAATCTGTCCATAGGACAACTATTAGTCGTGCACTGCACAAAGTTGGCCTTTATGGAAGAGTGGCAAGAAGAAAGCCATTGTTAACAGAAAACCATTAAAAAGTCCTGTTTGCAGTTTGACACAAGCCATGTGGGGGACACAGCAAACATGTGGAAGAAGGTGCTCTGGTCAGATGAGACCAAAATGCAAAACGCTATGTGTGGCGGAAAACTAACACTGCACATCACTCTGAACACACCATCCCCACTGTCACATATGGTGGTGGCAGCATCATGCTCCGCTTCTCTTCAGCAGGGACAGGGAAGCTGGTCAGAGTTGATGGGAAGATGGATGGAGCCAAATACAGGGCAGTCTTGGAAGAAAACCTCTTGGAGTCTGCAAAAGACTTGAGACTGGGGCGGAGGTTCACCTTCCAGCAGGACAACGACCCTAAACATAAAGCCAGGCCAACAATGGAACGGTTCAAAACAAAATATATCCATGTGTTAGAATGGCCCAGTCAGGAGGACTCAGGGCTGTGTGTCGGACAGGGTCGTCTGCAGTACGGGGGCCCCACAGGGAACGGTTCTGGCTCCGTTCCTCTTCACCATCTACACTGCTGACTTCTCCCACAATTCCACCCAGTGCTTCCTGCAGAAGTTCTCTGATGACTCTGCAATAGTCGGCCTCATCACTGATGGGGACGACAAGGAGTACAGAGGTCTGACCCAAGACTTTGTGGACTGGTGCCAGCTGAACTACCTCCAGATCAACGCCAGTAAAACCAAGGAACTGGTGGTAGACTTCCGCAGGCACAAGCATTCTCCACTGCAACCACTGAACATCCAAGGTATGGACATTGAGGCTGTGGACAGCTACAGGTACCTTGGTGTTCATCTGAACAATAGACTGGACTGGACTCATAACTCAGACGCCCTCTACAGGAAAGGGCAGAGCAGGCTGTACCTGCTGCGGAGACTCAGGTCGTTTGGAGTGGAGGGCCCACTCCTGAAGACCTTCTATGACTCTGTTGTGGCTTCTGCTATCTTTTATGGCGTGGTCTGCTGGGGACAGGAAGAGACTGAACAGGGTGATCCGAAGGGCTAGCTCTGTTCTAGGATGCCCTCTGGACCCAGTGGAGGTGGTGAGTGACAGGAGAATGGCGGCTAAGCTGTCATCCCTGATGGACAACATCTCCCACCCCATGCAGCAGACTGTGACAGCACTGAGCAGCTCCTTCAGTGGGAGACTGCGGCACCCACGGTGTGGGACGGAGAGATTTCGCAGGTCTTTCCTCCCCACTGCTGTCAGACTCCATAATAAAGACTTTAACTGATCAAGCACACACATCCATACATATGCAATAATACTAAGTGCAATAATCCTTTCTGTCATCGTTGTATTTTTACTCAGTTGTATATAGTATTTGTATTTGTATTCTATTTATCTTATTGTATATTTATTTTATTTTATTCTACTGTATATAGTATTTTATTTTATTCTATTCTGTACAGTTGTGTACTGTATTTATTCTTATTGTATTCTAATTTTTGCCTCATAACTTTTGCACTGTCCACTCCTGCTGTGACAAAACAAATTTCCCACGTGTGGGACTAATAAAGGTTATCTTATCTTATCAAAGTCCAGATCTAAATCCAATCGAGAATCTGGCCAAGATCTGAAAACTGCTGTTTACAAATGCTGTCCATCTAATCTGACTGAGCTGGAGCTGTTTTGCAAAGAAGAATGGGCAAAGATTTCAGTCTCTAGATGTGCAAAGCTGGTAGAGACATACCCTAAAAGACTGGCAGCTGTCATTGCAGCAAAAGGTGGTTCTACAAAGTATTGACTCAGGGGGGTGAATAATTATGCACACCCCACTTTGCAGTTATTTATTTGTAAAAAATGTTTGGAATCATGTATGATGTGACAAAATGTGGAACAGTCCAAGGGGGCCGAATACTTTTGCAAGCCACTGTAACTGCATGTAAGCATGTTATCAACATGCTTCATATTTTTCCTCCATGTCGTTCTTCAGATCAATCCTAACTTCACTTACTGCTCTCGTACTCATCAGGGTGCCTCCGCTGCATGTGATTCTGCAGAAAGGAGGCATTGAGGAACGATTTCTCACAATGCAGGCACTAAAAGCAAGAAAGAACACAAAAATGCACTAATCAAATTGGCTGCAGAAATAAATCACTACGTAATAACTCAAAATTTATAATAAAAAATCTTTAATATCTCATCATAAACACACCAATGCTACTATTATTTTACCACACTGTGGTGGACAGTGCTCTCTTTTATGCTGCAGTGTATTAAGACTGCATAACACACGCTTACAGGCACCAACAGCTGGAGACCTGACAGCTTTGTAGTCAAGCTGCATATATAGTTGGTGTATTGTAACGTCAATTATCTGCGGACTAATCTGCTCAGTCAAAAAACAGACAGGTGGACTGTCCAATGGGACCCAAGCAGACACTAGCGGACTAAAAGTTTTTTTTGTCTGTCAGTGCAGCCTGACAGACAAAAACACCAAGTGGCTGATGTTGACTTACTTAGGACTCTGGAGGAGAGAGAGCACATTGAACAGACACCCTCTCCACAGCCTCCTTGCTGGCAGAGGAACAGCAATCACTTACACCTTCTCTTACTAAGGAAGAGCTTTATGAATCAGCTTTATTTTATCAAGTAATTGCACAATAAAATAAAGAAATGCTATTTTATAACTTTTTGTTTTTTTCTCCTTAAAGAAGTTACAATAGTAACAAAATAAGGTAGCAGTTAAAGAACTGTATCAGTAAGAATATTATCAGTACCCTTAAAATTTTTAAAAATATCCATCTTTATGTGAGGTGTTTCATTTTGCATAAATTGCAACTGAGGAATCTGTGATAACCGATCTTACAAACTGATACTAATTCCTAAGATTTCACAAATGTAGTGGAGCAAACCACCTGTCTGTGTGTTCATGAATGCAGCATGTGTTTGATTCAGACAGAGCCCAGCAACATAAACATGCTCCAAACAGAAGCATCCTGAGTTTAGGCTCATGTTTCCAAACAGACACATAGCATGAGTGATGATCATGTTTCCCTGCGGCAGACATCGCCACACACCAGCTCACACACACGCTACATTTAACACTGCCTCTGATTGTTCCTGGGACTAAATATTGCTACAGATATGTTGTCAAAACATATGTTAGCAAAAACTCAAATGCAGTCATGTGACTTGGAGGGGCTCATTCAAATTACTGGTTAGGAGTAACTCTGAAAAATTAGGAGTCAAATTAAATTAGTCTTCAAAGACAGCAGTGTGGGTTCATGTTGTAGAAATATGGCACCAAAGTAGCAAAGGTCCTCAAAGGACACATGCA
The DNA here is from genome assembly GCF_057381915.1 of Diplotaxodon limnothrissa. NCBI lineage: Eukaryota > Metazoa > Chordata > Actinopteri > Cichliformes > Cichlidae > Diplotaxodon > Diplotaxodon limnothrissa. The sequence continues at coordinate 33,523,627 of NC_140617.1, read as the reverse complement.
CATGGCCTCGCTATCAATAATTGAACCAGCTCTGTTAGCTGAGCTTCTAGCGCACACCTAGCAACCACATGCTCTCATGACACACTATATCTGTTGCCTTGGGAACAGCCTAGCCAGGTCAGAGCTAGTTGTTCACCTGAAGAGGACAGGAAGCTTTTTTTTATTTGTGTGATAAATAACCTACAGGGACAGCATTCACAGACATGCGATGAGATGGCAGATGGGTTTGCTTTCCTTTTAAGATAAAAAAAAAATACACTAATTGCCACTAATTGACACCATCTGCTCAGCAGCTTTAAATCTGATTTTTCCTGCATGAAAACAAAGATTATTAGAACTTGACTGTGGTTAGGACATAACAACTGCTTTCAGAGATGCGAATTTCCTTGGGCCATGCTAAAAGCTTTCCATTTCTCCCGTGAAACCCTGTTGTGAAATGCACAAAGCCAAAGATGTGAATAGGTTTCAGGAACAATGACAGACTTGGGCCTTCGGAGAGGAAAAAAGAGGGTGGGGGTGGATGTCTGCTGCCACACATATATTAAATTCAAACAGCTCCAATAGCCCTCAAAGAGAAAGCGTTTAGCCTGTCAACGGTACCTTGTGGCTGCTGATGATTCGTGGGGCGAGCAGCGACTGCTGGGTGCGAATAACCTTCTTTCGCTGCTTGAGCTCTGCAGTCAGCGCCTTCACCTTCTCCTCCTGCTTCTTCTGCTGAACCAGCAGCTGCTCACGCTCCCTGGCGGTGGCCGACAGCCTCTCCTCCGCCGCACGCAGATTGAGGGAGAGAAAGTCCTGGCAGTGGAGGAGCCACTCCACCGTGAGCTGAGCAAGGCGCAAGAGCTTCAGCAGAGCTGGGTCCACGGGGGTCTGGCACCGCTGGCATCGCTCCCCCTCCAAGCTGCAGAAGGTCACCATGCTGATGTGCTCCTGAAGGGCATCCACATCCAGCTGGCTCACTACTAAGTCTACATCCACTGCATTGATCCGCCGCCAGTCCACGCTTTCTCTGCGTGGGCGGAACTTGAAAGGGAGAAAGGCGGAGGTGGTGCTGGACGGAGTCATGCCTGGTGCAGATGATGCTGTGTGGCCGTTTACAATGTTCTGGCTGAGAGGAGAATTCAGAAGAGAGGGGATCCCAGCTGACGAGTGGGTCCCCTGGGTGTCACTGGTGTACGGGTAGTAGACTCCCTCGTGAAATGGCTGAAAAAAAGAGGAGAGAAAGGGATGGAGTCACATTAGCATCAAATACAATCACTAGGAGAGAGAAAGAAAGACATACATCAAGAAGCATCTGCTTCAGCGAGGTAACAGCAGAACACAGATTCCACCACTTCCTGCTCAGCCTCCTTCTACCTATGTTGCTGCTGCTGTCCTCACACAGCCAATCGCCCTTACCATCTTCGACTGGTTTTGCCTTTACTCGAAGAAACAGATCAAAGAGCCGTCACTCCTCTCCGGTTCCGCCCCCGTTGCTAAAGCAGCACAAAGCGACAAGCAAGATTAGGCGTCCGCCCCGTTACCTTGGAGACAGCGGCGAGCGTCCCTGGGGAGAAACGTTATCTAAACAGCGACCAACAAAACGTGTCCACACAGTTCACAGTGCGCTGTAACCTGCAGTACATATCAGCTTATTCTGTACAACAAAGTCTCCTCACTCACCTCCATCTAAACGGTGTGAAACAGAATAAAAGGCGAACTAACGTACCTGCGGAGGAGCACGAGGGAGGTTCAGGAAAACGTTTTCCATGCTAACAGCAAATACCGTTAATCTGTCGGCATCACGTCTCTAAACAGTCATTTCAAGTTCGGGCAGGCTTTTGTTTTATTCCCCTGCTTGATCTCAAGTCAAACAACAGCAGGCATGCTTGAGCTTGTCCTTCTTAATACTTCAAGTTACGGTTTAGAAAAAAAGAGAGACCAGAATAGCCGCTAGCTAAAAAAAAAAAAGAACAACTCTTTGAAATCTCTTCATTCCTGCCTGTCTGGGTAACGGACATTTTTCTTAAGTCAATATTAAACCTTATTACACGTCACTAACACCTGTGAATATTTAATCTTAAGTTTGACATTGGACTACCACATGAAAAATAACTTACCTGGAAGATTGTGATTTTAATTCGTGGCCTTTAAAAAAGTTTATTTTCGACGAGATCCCAGGCGATTTGAGGGTGACGTAGCTGCTGGTCTCCACATTCCTAAATGCCTGCTCCGAAAAGACAACGGTCAAGACAGACGTAATAAATACGACACTTCCTCGTTTGCCTTTAAAATAAAATGCCAATGCAGAAAAGTTTAAGCTAAATTTAAACCTTTTTATTTCATTTTACAGAAACGCAGTAGTACAATGTTCCCAAACATTAGCCATATGCTATATGTTTAACCTCAGCTTTTTTTTCTGACTGAGCCGTCATTTTCTTTTATTTTTATGAATTACATTTTTAATTTTTAGCGATATTCAATTCAGGTTCAGGTCTTATTTTACTGCGGAAACTCCAATTCACTGATCCGAGTAGAAACACATCTGTCACTCTGAAAAGTCTATTTCCAGCTTCGATACCAAAGCTTTCCAAGAATTACTACGAACCTGTACTTTGGCGAAGTAAACACATTATTTCCGGTGTTATCCGGCGTGAGTTTGACGCATCTCGCAGTAAGAAGTGGGGGAAGGGAGCAGCTGTTCAATTTGGGGCTGAATAGGGGTGTAGAATCTTCCCACTTCAGCGGAAGGAAATAACTTTAAGCACATTTAAAAACACAAAAAGAGAGCACATTAGAAGAAATTGTGAGACACCTGCATATCTACAGGGACGCAAAAGCACCATGTATAGATGCATGTGAAGATTTTGAAAACTTTCCGATCCTCTAACCTACAGCATGCCAGGCTTGCAGAAAGACTCCACCTTGTGGTTGTTTCCTTTTGCCTTTTTTGTTTGCGTCTTTATTACATTATTTCGTCCTTTCTTTTCAGTTCCATAGAAGACGAAGGAACAAAAATAAAAACACACGTTCAAGCGGATTTGAACTTCTCGTGATCGTTGTTTTTTAACTAGACTTCGTAGATGCGTTAATGTTGTTATTTCTCCATCACATGTGAGGTATTTACAGCTGACGGGTTATACAGCAACATATAACACGGCCCCTGGGTCTTTGACTCAAAGTCTTTTGGTTTTGTGAGTTAATGATTTGTCTTTGTTTTTAAGGGATTTATGTTCTAAACATTTATAGATTTGTGTTATTGGTTTGATAACCCCCCCCCCCCATACACCTTTCATTTGCATAGCATTTGTTATGTATAGTTTTGTTAGTTCCCAGTCATCATCTGTCTGGTCTTTCTGTGCCACGTCTCCTCAGTCAATCATGTCTTCATGTTTGTTGACCTTTTTGTCTGTGCCAAGTTTAAATGTCTCTGTGTTAGTCTAAATGTTATTTGGTTTTTGCATTATGTTCAGTTTGACCTTCTCTGACTCGTTATCCCTGATTTGTTTCTACTGTTTCCCACCTGTTTTATTTTACCCTCATTGTCTGCAGTGTATTTATTGTCTGAGTCATCCTCAAAAATGTGTTCCCTGCAGCTCTGTTCCTTCCTTGGTTAGTTAATTCCTGCCTCATTCTTTACTCGTGTTTTTGTGTTATAGGGTTATAGGTATATATAAGGTATAAGGAGACTCTTCGGCATTAAAGCTGCTTTTAAGCTAAGTTTAAGTCTTGTCTCACGACTCCTGTATTTGGGTCCACACTTTGCCTGCCACACAGCCATTATTGAAATAGACTCCTATCCAAACAACATGGTTTTTCAGGGAAGACCTTAGTGGTAAACATGTCTGTGTCGCAACTTTTATTTGAGACATGTTGCTTCCATCAAATTCAGTATGGCCTTCTTTCTCTTCTTTTTTAAATGCTACATTTTCTCAGTTTAAACACCTGTTTTCTGTGTTGTACTGTGTTTGCAAAATAACTGAATCCTGTTTTTATTTAGATTTTTACACAGCAGACCAGCTTTTTGGATTTGGGTTGTAATATTGTGATGTTTGGTAGAATCTGTACTTTTTATTGTTTCTACCTGCTGTATTATGGGGGAGAGCAGAGATGCTGAATAAAAAATTGATGCCGAATAAAAAATTCTCTAGCTATATGGAATTTTAAAGAGTATTATCGAAACTTATTCTTTAATAAACTGAACCTCTAACATCTTTCAGTCCATTTCGATTATAGGGTTCACACTATTTACCGCATCGTCTCGTCAGCAGAGGTCAGTAGAGAACTGATCTGTGCTTATGCAGGCGCTTTGACTCTATTGTGGAGCAGCTGTGGAGGTTCCTCCCTCCTTCCCTCTTTGTCAGAGTAAATGTTGCCCACTGCTGCTGTGATGGAGAGCAGCTAGAAGAGGCGACACAGTCTGAGCATTAATAAGGAAGAACAACTCAGCAGGTCGGACCCGCACACACGCACGTCCTTGCACATGCAGGTCGCACTGTTTGTGTTCAAGGGAAAAACGCCAGTCATTCTTTCTATGTTTCTTTTAGACATAAGATTAAAGAATGCTTCATATTCAGGTTGGTGCTGGCAGTGGCACAGTTTACTTAAAGAGTGAAACAAAGTATGAAGTTGTAATGAGTGTGCTGTCAAGAAGCAATCTTCACGGACACATCGCAGCATGTTGAACTCTCCATCTGAGTCCCACTGTTGGAATAGGCTGCCTGTGTGCTGTGTGCCATTTCCCCAGTCAGTCCCCGGACAGCTTCAGTCGAGTCCTGATAAATAGAGATTTTAATTCCTCCGGACAGGGCCTGTGACTGTCAGGATAGCCTGAGGCGAGCAGGAGAGAGTCTCCTTGCAGGCTTTGCCCGGGTAAAGACAGCAAGCTCTCACCAGTAGCATCACAATGAGGTGTCGGAGTTCAGCTGTAGGACAAGACGCTGATGCTTGCTCGTGGACCCAAATCCCTGCTAATCTCACTTTTCTGTTTCCCCCCTCACCATTTCAGATGCTCCTACACTCACTGTAGCCTCCAGGCCAGAGTTACAATGTTTACTTGAAAATAAAATCCACACTTTTTGATGAGAGTTTATCAGAGTGTGTGTGAGAGAGAGACACACATGCAGGGGCAGAGAAGTTGTGGTGTTGCATTAGTCATGCAGTAAAAAAGGAGCAGGGGTGTGTGGAGGAAGAGGAGCAGACCTCTTGAGATGAGTAAGCACAGCCCTACACTCAATTTACTGCTTGATTTATGAGTTCATTTCCTGCATGAAGTTCTGTGGGGGTGAGGTGGTATATCTTTCCTACTATAGGTAGCAATGGCTCCACTTCCAATTCCCCCATGAGACTCACGTTCACCACTGCAGGCCTTAGTGGGACTATAAATAATGGTTCCTGTAACAAGTGCACATTGAACACAGAAAGGAGAGGATGCCCAAACATCTTTATTCATGAAGGAGATTCTTATCTTCCGCTGCAGAGGACCAGATGGATTTAGACCACTCTGCATACCGAAACACTGCATGCACTTATGCTTACTTTATCTCTGCTCTCAGATAAGCATCTTGATATTCAGAATAATTGGACGATAAAAGGGCACCTTCTGTGTGTTTTTCTGTCTGTATCCAGGTGTGATTGTATGGAATTCATAAATCAGAAAGACAGAGAAACTGTCTAAATACTTAGACTTTTATTCTTGAACAGGAAAGTACTCAAAGGACGAGGTTAGCAAAGAAAAAGCTGAATAGTCAAGGAGAGGAAGAATGTAGACAGGAGTACTGGGAGGCTAACAATACGGCAAAGAGAGAGGTGGGAAAGACAAAAGAAAGGGAGTGAGCCATATGAAAGGCTGGACACTAAGGAAGGAGAAAAGGATCGACTGGCTGGGCAGAGACATTGAGCTGGAATGGATGTGCAACAGGTTAAGGTGATTAAGAATAGTGATGGAAATGCACTAACAAGTAAAGAGTGTGTTGAGAAGATGGAAGAAGTATTCTGAGGAGCTGATGAATGTAGAAAATGAGGAAGAGGAGAATGGATTGAGGACAGTTATTGAAGCCGGAAGTGCAAAGGATTAGTAAGAATGATGTGAGGGCAGCTATGATAAGGATGACATACTTGTAGAAGTATGGGAATGTCTAGAAGAGATGGTGGTGGACTTTCTTTTTTTTTTTAAACGTAATCTTTGCGAGTAAGAGGATGCCTGAAGAATCGGGAAGTGTACTGGCTCTGATTTCCAAGAACAAGAGTGATGTGCCAGTGAGCTCAACTACAGAGGGATCAAATTGATGAGCTATACCATGAAAAACCCAACATAACAAAATGAGTGAAAAGTGGAGAAAGACAACATCTATTAACATGTTTAGGCCTACTTTGAAAGAGAGAGCTTTGTGTTCTACCTGTTTGCAACAGTAAATAGGCAGTTCTTATATAGCGCTTTTCTTCTCTACCTTAGCAATTCAAAGTGCTTCATACAAAATGTCATTCAACCACTTTTTTCTCTGTTTAAGTGCTTTCTGTCTAACATTCATGCTCTAGTAAACCAGCAGCCTTCTGATTAGTGGATGACCTGCTCTACTTCCTGAGCTACAGTCCCCCACTGAGCAAATGAATGAAATTACCGTTTTTAAAAAAAACCAAAAAAAAACAAACATAAAAGCTCTCACAGTACAATAGCTTTAAGACATGTAAACAAACAAACAAAACAACAATGGACCATTTTTTTTTAATTTAATTTTGACTCAAATACTTACAGCAACAATGAATAGAAACTTGAATGTTAACATTCATATTTATCTAACTGTAGTTTTGGAGGACTGATGAGGTTATGGCAGGGCGAGGCATCTGTCAGCTGTCTGTTCATCCACAATTCACAAGAATCGCTCCTCATGTCACGTCTGCTGTGGAGTGGAGAGAGTGTGGACCCAAATGCAGAGAACGGAGATGGAGTGAGGAGATTAATAAAAGCCAGCCTTTATTTGAGGCTGTAGAAAACTAGAAACAAAAGCAGAAAGTGACAAAGACTAAATTAACAAAACCTAAACTGGGAAGCAAGAAACCGGGAACATGGGAGGCAACAAGGGAAGACAATCCAGCAACAGACAAAGGCTGTATCCCAATTCAGGGTCTGCAACCTTAAAGGCCGCATTTTAAGGCTGATTACATCACAGCGACGCGACGAAGGCTGTCCCAATTCGAAGGCTGCTTGAAATGGGGCCCTCAAATGAGTCCTTCATTTCCCTGAATTTTAAGGATGTGGCGGTGTAGACTTCGTGACCCAACATATCCCAGAATGCATAGCGCGGCGGTGGGTGTGGATAATTTTGCTGAAAAAAAACGACGGATGAGGGGCGCCCGAAGAGTAAACTTTAAGTAAGTACGAAGAGTAAACTTTAAGTAAGTACTGAATATTATGTCACTTATTTATGTGCAAATGTTTAATAACGAAGAACATTAAAACATTACTGTTAGTGTATGTGACATTAGTGACGTTTGTACTAACTTGGTTTTAAAGCCTTTACTTTAAAATATACACCGTTCAATAGCTGACCTTAATCTTACAGAGAATGATCAAAGCTCATGTAGAAACAAACAAAGAAATGAACAAACGATTTTCTCCTTCATTTCTGTTAAACAAAGCTGTATGAAACGTTTCCAGCTGTTAGTATCATGGTTGCTAGGAGCACAGGAAAGGCACAGTGACAGAAAATGAAAGACTAGGAACGATAAATACAACACAAGCAGAAAATAATAAAGAGAACCCAAACTATGAAAAACAACAAATCAAATAATATATCTTGAACCACAATTACAGATACTGGTTCACAGACAGACCCAGCTGTGACACCTCATCCTGGGGTATTGGTCAGATTTGAGTGAAATTTACACACAATGATCAGTGTTGGGAAGGTTACTTTTAAAATGTATTCCACTACAGATTACAGAACGCATGCCCCAAAATGTATTTTGTAACGTATTCCATTAAGTTACTCAATGAGAGTAACGTATTCTGAATACTTTGGATTACCTATTATATTATCATGCTTTTTACAACTACACGAATGTACTATTGCTGTGTGAATTATTACTTTTACTGAAGGTTACTCGCCATACCAATAGCAACTAGATTTTTAAATCTTAATATAAATGAGTAACAGTAGGGTGGGCATTAGGTAAGGCTGCACTTTTTACAGCAATCTCGTATAGAAAACTGATTCAGACGTATATAAAACAGGTCCGCGGCTCCGAACCGTAGTAAAGGGACCTCTGGCTAATATGTCGGGTTCGTGTCGGGCTCGTAGCCGAAAACTAGTGGAAAGTGGAAACCAAAAATAGAGAGGGCATACCTGAACATTTGAAACAGGAAAATACCGCCGTGTAATCCCTTCATTTCAGCAAAGTAACTATATTCTGAGTACCACCTTTTTAAATGGTAACTGTAACAGAATACAGTTACTCATATTTTGTATTTTAAATACGTAACGGCGGTACATGTATTCCATTACTCCCCAACACTGACAATGATCACCAAATGGATGTTCACCCAAATTACCAAGGTCAAGGCCTCATGTGGCTCTTGGGTCACAGGTTTCTGCACTAAACAAAGCAAAAGGTGTGTTAAAAGGGTTATCCATGAGATGCCAGGAAGTGTCATATCGTCTGTTTACATACGTGCTACATACACAAAGAACATGCCTAAAGTTTGAGTATTATGCTCATATTGTGACAGTCTTGGTTTTTTGACCCAGCATTTTTGTGTTTTTGGTATCATTCTTTCTGTTGACTCTGCCTCCTGTTTACTTAGTTCGTTTGGTATTTTGATAGACATGTGTTCTTGTGTTTTGAGTTTCCTTCCCCATGTCTCAGTCTCAGATTTAGTTTAGCTGCGTGTAGTTTCCAAGGCGTTTCCGCTCTGCCCTTATCACCTTGTGTGTATTTATACCCTCGTTTTGTTTCAGGTCTTTGTTGCATCATACTGTTGTTTCTGAGCTCCTGGAATTATCCCTAGAGTTTCCTATGTTTATTCATGGACTTTGCTATTTTGCTTTCGGGTTTCAGTTACACCTTCAATAAAAGGTCTATTCTTATTCAGTCCTTGTCTGCTTATGAGTCTCCATTTGAGGTCTTCACTGATCATTAAACCTGGCAATTATATTCAAAAATAAAAAGTACAGACAGGACAGCAGAGCCTGGGAGTCTAAAACAGATACTCACTCTGTATTAACGTGAGGTCACATTAACGTGCTTTAGCTAATACACAGTAGCTGAAGCTGTCCCAGCCGTCATAGGCTGTCATATCAGACAGATCACCGGCAGGCAGTTGCAGAGATTTTGAGCCGGAAAGGTGTCCAAATTATGAAACCAAATTTCAACCACGGATTCCAGCCTGGTGGCAGAAACAAAGAAAAATTTATAGGAAACCCATCTAACTGCTCATGGTATAATTTTAAAGACCTATTACACCAAACAAACACGACAGATTTTACATTAAGAAGCTAAAGCAAAAATATTATCTACTGTGACTGAGAAAACAAATAATACACAAGTTTATATTTTCATTGAATAAAGCAGAAATTAGGAGAAATAAAAACCTGACCTGAGTTGAGAAAAGTACTTGTCAAACATTAATAGTCACGTGCCTTTTAGTCAAACTGCAGCAGATGAGTCTACAGGAGGCAGGGACAGTATATGGTAAATGGACTGGTTTTTATATAGCCTTTTCTACTCCTCTGAGCACTCAAAGCGCAATACTATTTGCTTCATTCAGCCATTCATACAAGCACTTGTTTTCTATGCTTGCCCAATATCCAAGCATATTTGGCATGCAGACTGGAGCAACCAGGGCTCAAACCAACCTTCCAATTAGTAGCTTACCTATGTGACAAAGTGGAGGAGCAGTTGCAATGCTCTCCATTTGTCCCATATGTGTTTACCTTTTTTTTTTTTTTTTTGCACATTGTACACATTATTCTGTTTCTATTAGTGATGTGTCCTGTGTGTTAGATGCCTGCCTGGCATTTCCTCATTTTAAAGTCCTGATGATGTCACATATGACATCAGCAGGTCAAACCAAGTGGAGGGGTTTCTTTTTCCAGAGAGATGCTTCCTTTTGTTTGTGTTAAGGTTTAAAGGGATTTGTTTAATGTCCTTCCTTTCGTTAGTACTGCCATTTAGTTGTGTAAATGTGCATGTTAGAAGTGTGTAGAGGTTTTGTGTTTTTAGATAATCTGTGTAGAGTTTTAGATCCCTCAGTTGAGTGAGTGGTACTGGCTGGGCAATTGGAGGGAAATTGATGGCCCTATTTATAGTCAGTCTCTACCAGATGTGATGGGATGGTTCTGGGACCTTCCTTGATGGTTGAGGCTGACTACTTCACAACCTATGCTACCTCCTGAGCTACAGTCTAAGAAAACTGAATTTACCCCTGAAAAATAGGAATTTCTCTATAGCCCCAAAGCTAAAACTAATGTACAGTATTGCTTCTGTGAGCTCTGGATTATTGGCTTATTGTCTGGCCTTTTGATGTTACCCTGTGTCTCACTTCAAGATCTTTATTTGTTCAAGTAACTATCGTCCCCATAGGAAGTAAATTCCTAAATAAAGCACTTTTCAAGTGAAATACCACAAACTAAGATGTTTGGGGTTCTTTATTAATTCAGCAGACCATTTCTGGTTTGTAAAGATACAAACATGGGTCTCAGCAACAGCCAAGTGCAATAAGAATACTGGTTTTTAGTGGAGAATAGTCTCAGTAGTGCCACACTATGTATTGATTACATTTAAATGATCATAATGATGATAGGTTTGGTAACATAACTGACACACATGTGGTCTCTAGTGAAACATATGCATGTGACTGTATCCAGGAGGCAATACATACCAGAGGAGACCTCGTTTGAATGAAATCTGCAGAACAATCAATGGAAAAACACTGTTACGGTAGTTCTTTTTTGGCCTGCGCTATAGAGCAGCACGGTCCTGCCAATACTGAATGCAATGCCATTCATTTTCATGAAAAGGTGCAGAGGAGCTTTTTTCCTTTTCAGACAATGTAAAACAAGCAACTGGCTATGCATAGCCCAAGGGCTGGAACCATGGGCAGAGCTAGCTTGCAGTGGTTTTCAATTTTTAACTGTCAACATTTAAGTTTTGACCCTTTTTGTTTTGTTTCTTGGAGCCAGAAGTGAACATAATTGAACAACAGGTGGCTAAGTTACCAGCTAATGCTAGCTAGGTGGTTAGCAGCCACATACCGCCTAATTACTGCTAATAAAACACTCAGGTTTTCACTCACCAAGGGTGAAGCACAAACATCTTGAATGTTATTTTCCACCAGCAGGGCTGATAATTTGTCAGATAAATAGATTCTGCTTTCCCTTCCATATTTGTCCAACCCTAACCTCAACTCCACCCTTAACCAGACCTGTATTATGATGCATAGTTAGATTACAGATTTAAAACAAGTTTACAGTTTAAACTGCCTAATCGATTAAATGTGACTCTACAGGATAGATGCATTTTGCAGCTTAAACATTGTCTTGTGTTTTATACTCACAGCTGTGGGTGCATGAAAGTACCAGCCTGCTCCCTTATACAGTGCAAGCTAGACAAATGGATGTGTCAGCTAAGCTCAGGGAGAGAGATCTTGCCACTGCCCAGGCAACTTGAAGCTGAGTGGCAATCTAGCCTGCAACTGCCCACCAGTTTTCATCTCAGACACTTTGTTGTCTATTTTCAACGAGGCAGCCGCAGGGGTCACCAGTGGTGAATCAGCCTTGTAGGAAGGGGAGATGAAAGAGTGCCATGGGGAGGAGAGAGAGAGAAGCATCCCACCGTTTCCTTTTATTGTCCCCTATGAATGTTGCTGGGGTCATAAAAGACCCCAGCACTAAAGAATTATATATAGCAGACAAATGACGAGGTTTGCACTGCTTTTTTTTCTTATCCTCCCACTGAGCGAGGAGGCCTGGACTCTATAGGGCAAATCAGCCACAGCAGCAGGGAATCTTTAGAAGGGAGCACAGGTAATGGAGATCGAATATATATGGAGAGTGTAATGTATGATGAATGTGCTCATGATTGTGCAACAAAACTCAGAATTTATTGTAACACAGTATACACTGCTTGAGCCTGCAGCATTACCGAGCTGGGCACATTTCCTTTTCATCATTGCAAGAATACATATTTATAAATGTTTAGTTTTAAACTTTCCCCCCACATGGCTGCAATCTTGAAAGCTTATGGTGAGGTTGACTGAAATGACAGATTCCTTCAATGTGTCTCCTAATTAACTGCTCTGAACACACACCACTGCTTCTTCTTCCCCTTGCAAGTAGAAGGTTTGAGTGGCTCTGTGTTCCTGGGCTTCCGTTGTCACATACTCATCAGCCACAGTATTGAAGGACCAGCTTTAGCACCTACTCCCCACCAGATTGTTGTCTCCCTCATCGTGCTAATGTGCTTTATGAGTTTTGCTCGTTGTAACTGTTGGTTGCTTCTTCTGTCTTCCCTTAGTGAAACGCATTGCTTAAGAGATGGTTAAAGAAGAAAATGTGTTTTTTTTTGCTTAGTAATTTCTATAAACTGGCTTTTTTTTAAAGTGAATGTCTCTGCTAATTAATTCATGTTTCAGGAAACAAATGCTAGTTTCTTGACACCTAGCACCACAAGCTTAACCCTCTCAAGGCAGGCGTTGCAGATTTGCAACAAGTATAAGCTAACAACCTGATTACCCCACATACATATTTTATGAGTTTTTTTTACTCAGAAGTACCACTGCAGGTATTCTTTTGTGCATTAGCAACAAAACTTAATTTGAGCCTGAGAGGGTTAAAGCCAGGAAAGAACAAGTCTGGCTCTGTCCAAAAAGAAAACAAATTTAAACACAGGCACCTTTTAAAGTTTATATCAATTGAATTCTGTTCAGTGCTGTTTAGACAGGTGCGTTACACTCCCCGATTACTTTACGGTATTGGTCAAATGCTAATCCCAGGTTTGCTTCAATTCTCTGTGGCATAGATTCAGCAGCATGCTGGAAGCATACCTTTTGACATGATAGCATCATGCAGGTGCTTCAGATTTTGAGGCAATTTGAGTGCATGTTCAAGAAACCAGTCTGAGATAATCTGAGCTTTGTAATATTTTGTTAGGGAGCTGGACAATGGTACACTGTGGTCATAAAGAGATGGACATGATCAGAATGGAACTCAGGTAGCTGTTTTTACTCTGCTTGTTGGGTAATAAACCTTACACTTTTAGCATCAGTGGATTCAGAAAGAACCAGACCCATTCTGTAGTCTTGTCTTGTTATATCTAAAACAGTTTAAATCCATATTTCTCCCTATCTATTTAAAAGGTTGCCTTTTTTTTAATCACCGGATTAGGGGTGCAACTAAAAATCAGCTATAAAATAAACAGAAATATACTTTTTCTGTTTTTTTAATCAAATTTTAGCAGTTTAATCAAAAACTGAATTATCACATTAGCAAGACATTTAAATTGAGCTAGGCTACGTATTTGAGGCCTTATGTTTTTCATTTCCATTAGCCTATTGTGTTTAAATGCAGTATGTAAATGAACTAACTGGACCTGACTCAACTTTACCCTGACCAGAAGTATCCCTATAGCATGCCACCATCATGCTTCATCATTATTATTTCATTATTTCACAGGCAACAGGTGGTGGACGCTTTCCTCCAGAAGTCATTCAGAGGACTGAATCAACCTGGGTTTAGCCAGACCACAGAATCTTGTTTCTCACAATTTTATAGGTCATTTTTCAAAAACTCCAAGTGGACAATTATGTCTTTTGTGCCTCGTATATCTGTCTCTGTAGTCGCTCTGCTGTGGAGCTCAGGTAGAGCTACATCTTGTTATTTCAAACTTCTTCCATTTAAGAATTATGGAGGTAGCAGTAATCTTCAACTGAGCTAATATTTTTATTTATTTTTTGTGGCCTTCCCTTGATTTTTTGCTCTGATTTGTATTGCCACCTGTGAAACTTTAAACAGGTAGGACCGTCTGAAAAGATAGCCTTAATTTAGGTCAACTAGTGATTTATTCAAAGATCACATTTTTCTACATGTGATGTTTCAGTTTTTTGTTTTTAATACACTTTAATACACTTTATTATACAGAAATGTATATGAGGATAAGGATGCAATATACAAATGTGGAAAATGAGAGTTCTCTGCATACTTGCTGAATACACGCTTCAAAAAGAACAGCTGTGCAAGTCTTTTTGAGGACAACACACTTTTGATTGCTGATTTTCAAGGTGTGTTTTTCCACCTTGTCCTCAGGTTTGCCATTGTGAGTCATGAATGATGAGAAAAGCAGCAAAATGAAAGCTGCTATTAACAAGAAGGTAAATGGGAGACATTGTGTTTCTGTCTCAAAGTTGCTCAGGTGCAGCTTCAGACAGCTAAAATAACATCGTGTTATAACATTAGCAGTTAAAGAGTCATCGCTTCCTCAACATTGTCCTCTTGATATCTTCCCTGGGGAATCTAATTATATCTTCCTCTTAGTATTAAGTTACAGAGCGATTAGTAGACAGCTTGTGCTCATGCTGTTTTTAGATATATCTGTACGATGGCGAGGACTGCTTTAATTTGAGTTACACTGACTAGAATTTTAATCCTGCTCTTTCGAGCAGCCATGACTTCTGCTATACGAAAGAAATCTAGCACTCAAATTTAGTTAGGACCAAAAGTGGAAGACTTAGTCGTCCGTTGGGTAGCCCTATTAGAGACTAAATGTTACTTCTGACAGTTTGAACAAATGAAGGAGAGAGCAGGAAAGAGGAAAGCAGATAACTGTCGCTCCCTTTGAGCTATGGCAGCCATCCAGTATGGGCCTTCTTTGTATTCAGAGAGCACCTCGTTTTCGTGTCAGTGCGGGACAAGAGAAGCACTTAACGTGACATTTAGAGATGCTCAGAGATTCTCTCTGGAGACCAGAGGGAGGGAGAAAAGAACCAATGATGTTATCGCAGACATGTGTTTTAAATGCCAGGAGGGCTGCTTTGCCAAAGAGCTTTGGCCACAAAGATAAGAGAATAACCCGGCCTCTGGTCTTGCACCTCTTGCACCCATTCTAGGGCTCACGTTAAGCTTTGTCTGAAATGGTTTCATCTCTTTTTTATCAAATATGCTCTTGTAAAGCTTACAGAACAATCTCCTTAGATTGTACATTAGGGCTGTGGTTATCCTTAGAAGAAATCCTTGCATGCATGGTGCATTTTAAACAGTCGGCCACAGGATAGGACACACTTAGCTTTATGCGTGGGTGACTAGTGCTTTCTGGGATTCTGGATCTTAACCAGATGGCTGTAATACACATCTTAACTGTGGATCATAGCCATTTTTAAAGACTCATGAATAATGTTGAAAATCTCCCTTCCATTAATACTGCACTAAATATCTTATTGATGCGGGTTTATCCTGAAGGGACAACAAGACAGCATGAATATTTAACAGGTAAGGAAAGGTCAGTCTTTGGCATGGCATACTAAGATTGAACTAATCAATCATCGTTTGTGTGAAATCAAATTCATTTAAAGCACAACTGCTGCATTCTGTGGAGATTTGTAATTCCATGAAACAACCGTTTGAATGTTTTGAAATTCAAATGCGCAGCCCTCATCCATCTTACAAATATATCTTTCCTGGTGCAGTCTATGTAAGCATTTGTACTTGTGCACAAAACGCCTCGGTGTTTGATGCAAGGTCTGGCGACTGTGCCCTACCCTCCAATAAATCAGGCTCGGAGTTAGATGTATGAAGATAGAGCTGCATAGTGATGAAGCTGCTGCACAGGAGCAGCGTTTAGGAAACAAGGTTAGCCATTCATCATGGAAACATCACACACATACATCTTGAGAACTTTTCCACAGGCTCATTTTTCCCCATACGTGTCTGATATGGCAAATCGTTCTTGTTAGTTTTATGCTTCACCACAGCTTCACAATATTTAACAATTTTCTTAGAAATGGCGACTAATGTTACAATCAAGCAGTGTTATAACACCAGCTTTGTCTTGGAAATCTATTCTTCTTTTATTAATCTCATCACCTCCCGTCATATTGAACCAAGTGGTTCAATCTGCCAAATGCTCTCTTGCATGCAGTTTTTTTCTCCTCACTGTGCCACATGGTTCTATTCAGTGTGTGTTTACTCATGGAGAAATCATCCATTTGTACATTACTTGCCATCTCAGGGCTCCTTGAAAATTTAAGGCTTTGATGTTTGGTTGCCTAATGCAGTTACCTAAGCAGCTTGTCATAACCGGCCTCCCGGAGATTTTCCCTGCACGCCTCTCTCCTATTTTGTGTCTGGATTGTGACAATAAAGTATCCGTTTGAAGCCCCTTCTTGCTGCATCTTGGGGAAGGTGTTTTCTGTAGATAATGACTTATTCCAATTCACACCTCAACCAAAGACTGCAGCACACATCTTTTCCTTTTTTCTTTTTTATGTTCATTCTTGGTAAAGGATTGAGAACCTGCAAATGTTGTGACAAGAATTCAATGACACACTGGTAGGAGCACACAGAGTAGATTTGGCCAAACATTAATTATCCCTTCCTAATGGTTAATATAACAAAGAACAGGTACTGGCAAGGATGCAATATGGAAAAAGAAGCATAAACATGCCTGAAGATCTGGACAGTTTCCAGTGGATGTGTGCCTGGAATGTGTGATGAGTGAATTCATGCACCCTGCAGTCTTGAACAACGATCCTGTAAATTGGCTGTAAAGTAGTGAGCTGTTGACTGCCACAGTTTTCGGGCTCATGGCCCAGACAGTCACTGACTCAGCTCAAAGGCACAGTTAACTTGGCACAGACACACAAACCAGCTAGATAGACTGTTAACTTCCATAATCAGCCTGAACCTCATTAGAATTTTTATGCTAATATGATCTTTTGTTGGAATACAAATTCTCCCTTAGAAGGAATAAAATGCCTAATTAATCTCAACTAAAATAAAACTTATAAAGAAAACGGTGCCATGATTTTCTAATAATAAAGTAATAAATTATAAGGTAATTGATATTTTTGTACTAAAGTATGAATATTTTTATGAATATAAGTAACATGTTTTTTCCCCATTTACTATAAAATGTGAGAAAACAGTGTTTACTTTGGCAAGTTACAGAATTTCAAAGAAATCTAAACAAACTCATCTCTTTTTTTAAAAATCCCTCTTCTTCTTCTTTTTTTTTTTTTTGCTTAAGATCGGAAAAAATACCACTCGTGTGTGTGTGTGTGATGACCAGTTAGTTTGTAAGTGGGTTTTGCTGTTACCATCTTAGTTTTTTGAAAGGGAGTGCAGAGTTCGGGATCTGACTGAGGGACACTGAATGCTCGTACTATACACTATATTGCCAAAGGTATTCGCTCATCTGCCTTCCCACTTGAGTGAGATTCTAATCTTAATCCATAGGCCCACTTGCTGTATCTATAACAGCTTCAACTTTTCTGGGAAGGCTTTCCATGAGGTTTAGCAGTGTGTTTATAAGAATTTTTGACCACTCTTCCTGAAGCGCACTTCTGAAGTCAGACACTGAAGTTGGATGAGAAGGCCTGGCTCACAGATTCTGCTCTAATTCATCTCCAAGGCGTTCTGTCAGGTAGACATCACAGCTCTGTGTAGGCCAGTCAAGTTCTTCCACTCCAAATTCGTCATCCATGTCTTTACGGCTAGGGTGATCGTGGCTCAAGAGTTAGGCGTTCGCCTTGTAATCGGAAGGCTGCCGGTTCGAGCCCCGGCTCGGACAGTCTCGGTCGTTGTGTCCTTGGGCAAGACACTTCACCCGTTACCTACTGGTGGTGGTCAGAGGGCCCGGTGGCGCCAGTGTCCGGCAGCCTCGCCTCTGTCAGTGCGCCCCAGGGTGGCTGTGGCTACAATGTAGCTTGCCATCACCAGTGTGTGTGAATGGGTGGATGATTGTGTATAGTGTAAAGCGCTTTGGGGTCCTTAGTAAAGCGCTATATAAGTACAGGCCATTTACCATTTTTGGACCTTGCTTTGTACACTGGTGCGCAGTCATGTTGGATCAGGAAGGGGCCATCCCCAAACTGTTCCCACAAAGTTGAGAGCATAAAATTGTCCAAATTGTCTTTGTATGCTGAAGTATTATGAGTCCTTTTTACTGGAATTAAGGGGCTGAGCTCAACTTCTGAAAAACATTCCCACACCATAGTCCCCCCTTCAACAAACTTTACATTTGGCACAATGCAGGCATACAAATACCGTCCTCCTGGTGATTACCAAGCCCAGACTCATCCATTGGATTACCAGATGGACTGTGAGTCCAGTGGCAGTGTGCATTACACTACTGCATCCAACACTTTGCATTGTGCTTGGTGACTTAAAACTAGGGGTGGGTTTTGATTATTGATTTATCGATTAAAACGATTCTCGCTTGGATAACGTGATATCGATTCATTAAAATCCTGAATCGATTTTTTTTAATATAAATTTATTTTGGCCAAAACGCCAGAATCTCAGGTTAAACCTCCCAAAATTTCAACCACCACCAAACAGCTAAAACAGTAAATGAGAGCACAAAGATGTAAACACAAAGCGCGGACCCGCCGACGCATCAGAATCAGTGAGATGTGACTTTCTCACCTGACTGCACGGACACGAGCCGAAAGCCGACAGCTCGCTAATTCTGATGTTTCGGCGGGTCCACGCTTTGTGTTTACGCCCTTTTTGCGCTGATTCTGAAGCTGCAGGTTTTATCTCTCTCCAAACAATATTGAGTAAACCAGCAGCAAAAGAAGATCCAAACTACACTTCACATAAACATCGTCATGAATTCCCTCTGATTGTTTTGCTGCCACCACGAAAAAAATCACACTTCATGCACAGCTCTCACTCTCTCTCTCTCTGTACTTCAAGAACATTTTTGCTTGCTTGTTATGCACAAGTCTACCGTTCTTACAGCGCTGTCGGCCGCTGTTTTTTTTTTCTTTTACTTACTTCCGAAAAGAAAGCCTCATTTCTGCTGTTCAATACTGAACAAATTTAAACTTTTTAAAATTATGCAAAATTGCAAAATGCTCTGCTGTGTCTGTAATAAAACCTCTGTAACTTTGCTCTGCTTCACGTCAGCAGCATCAGGTAATGTTCATATGTTCATTAATGGTTTTCTTTCGTCTTTGATCTACTGCAGAATATTTTTTATAAAATCCCAGGCCAGAAAAACCTTCATGTTTTTCTGTGTTTTATCCTCAGCTACTTTAACACAAAGGCATCTGCTGTGATGCTCACACCTTTGATAAAGTCTCGCAAGTGTCAGATTTCTTTTTACAGATATAAAAATATAGAAATGTACTGATGCATGACCTGAATTATAATATTTCTGACTGTCTGAGGCAAAATTTCCCCGATTCAAATTGAATCAAATTGAATCGAATCGTGCAAGGGTGTAGATTTGGTGTTGGAATTGGTGGGGATTGATTCAACCACTGAACCCTGGCCTGTTTGCTTCTTGATTAAAAGAAAGGAGAAATATACTTGCCTACATATGCTATTCAACATGCTTTTTTAAAATTACAATTCATAGTTTTATATGTGAATTATATAATGTTAAATTACTATTAAACAAATGACTAAGTATTTTAGACTTTAGTTTACTTCACCCATATTCCATATAAAAAGTGAGACATGTCAATTCAGATTCTTTGTCAAATATACACTAATGAATCAATTTACATCAGCAGCCTAACAATTGTCATGATAATAAATACTAGTTAATCTAGTCAGTCACCTGTGACCTCACCTCTTCACCTCTGTCCGAGCTACAACATGGCAGAGCTGCCTCTGTCACCTGATGAATAACAGTGAGACATTCCAAATACATGCAGTCACACATGTGCTTCAAATACAGTCATGAACCACCAGGTCATCATCCAATTTCACCTGTGATCTTGTGTCACCATTACTCTCTGAGCTTTGTGTTGGTTCTTCTGTCACCTGACAAATAGGACATACATGACAATAAGAATAAAATGTGGAGCTGCTTCAGTGTTCCTGTCAATTTGTGCAGATCTTGACTCAT
Source organism: Diplotaxodon limnothrissa (assembly GCF_057381915.1). Taxonomy (NCBI): domain Eukaryota; kingdom Metazoa; phylum Chordata; class Actinopteri; order Cichliformes; family Cichlidae; genus Diplotaxodon; species Diplotaxodon limnothrissa. Next base: position 33,503,578 of record NC_140617.1, on the reverse strand, counting down.
CAGTAATGTTTGTAGGGTGAGTGCATTTTTAAAACAATTTGTGCAAACTGCACTACAAGGTGGAATATTTGCACAATCATGACTATTCATTACTATGACCTATGAATACATCAGTGCCATTAGGATGAAATTTCTGTGTCACCAACATTTAACATTAGACATATAATTCTAACAGCCTCTGTAAACTAATATCCTGGCTTGCTCGAGGCTGCCGTTTTCTCTGACAGTTTCAATCAAAATTAGAAATGCTACTCTGAGACTGAGAGAACTAATAGTGCTGCCTGTTGTGCAGTTAGTTTCCAAAACATGTTATTCATGGTTACATACAATTTTAGACTGATGTGGGCCAAAGCCTAGCATAGCCTGTAACGTTATTATGACGGACACATTTTATGAGTGAACTTGACTTTAAGTGACTTACAGGTTTCTTTGAGAAATACTTTCTTATATCCAGGTTCTTCCTTTTTGCTGCCATCCTCCTCTCCTCCTTGCAGGTCCTCGCAGCGCAGGCTTGCCGCTGCTAAAACTAAGCAGAGCTCCCTGAAAGGCACAGCCAATCAGTGTTGCCAACTCCTCAGTAAGGAAAATCGCTATTGGCTGTCCTAAAAGTCGCTAGAAGTCGCTAAATGACATCACCGCCTAATTTGCATAATTGGTAATGCTAATAACTTGATGGATTAAACCTGAAAAACCAACTGTAGAAGAAATATCTGAGCAGATAATTCTAGCGCAGTTTTTGAGAATGGTTAACCCAGAGCTGGAGATTTGGATACGTGAGCATGACACGAAGACGGCAAAGGAAGCAGCTAGCCTCGCAGAGGTTTTCACTTCAGCCAGAAAAGGCAGCAAGAGCACCTACTTCAGCCGGCAGACCCACTACGCCCAACCAAGTAAGTCCATTGGGGGTGAACAGGGTTCTGGTCAAGTTCAGGCTAGAAATCTTTCTAGTTCGAGGCATCTCCCTTCCCATAGACCTCACAATGTGAAGAAATCCTTTAACTCTTTAGTTCAGGATATTAAATGTTATCACTGTCATAACTTTGGCCATACACAACAATTTTGCCCTGCCTTTAAGTCAAAACCATCTCTTTTGTGTGCAGTTCCAAGACCAGCCACAGAGCCGGTAGGAAAGAAAGCTTGTACTGTCCCTGTTTTAATTAATGGGTGTAAAGAGGAAGCTTTGCTTGACTCTGGGTGCTTCCAAACTCTTGTACATTCTAGCATAATTTCAGGAGAAAAGCTAAGTGGGGTTGGGGCTACAATAAGTTGTGTGCATGGAGACGAACACAGCTACCCCACTGCTCGGGTTTAAATGACAGTGGGAGGTTAAACCTACTTGTTAGTGGTAGCTGTGGTTCCCAGTTTGCCATATTCAGTGATACTTGGTAATGACATCCCCACTCTTTTTGATCTAATACATCAGTCAGATTATGACCCTCAAGTGAGTGCTGAGAAAGACATTTAAGGCTTAGGTGATGAATCTGGAAGCTCACTTCCTCTAGATATGACAGTTGAACCATTTAAACCCTGTCATGTAGTCACAAGAGCACAAAGTGCAAAGGAAATGATGCAAGAGCTACCCTTTTTTGAGGAGTCTCTGGAAACAGTCAGGGAAGATTAGGAAGTCTAGGGCTCAGAAAAGAAGAGAAAAGTTCAAAGGCTCAGGGGGGAAAAGGTACAGCATTGTTTCCTAAGCCAAATAGCCAGCTTGAGTTTGATGTTCCCTCAAATTAAGGTGCACTCCAAAGAAGCGACCCTACTCTAAAACCCTGGTTTGAGAAGGTAACAGAGGTAGAGGGGGCTAGTCAAGGTCAGGTAAGCTGTCTTGAAGACGCTGCTTACTTGATTAAAGGAGGCATTTTGTACCAGAGAAAGGGGAAGTGCGAAGCTGGAGCACTCCCACAACAGTTCAGAAACAAAGGGCAGGTCATATGGCTTTTCACAAAATGCTGAATAGGATCAGCAGCAGTTTTGTTTGGCCAGGGATGTATGTCCAGGTTTCTGAGTTTTGCCGTTCCTGTGAAAAATATCAGTTGACCTCAGGCAAAGGAGTAGCGCGAGCCCAGTTGCAACCACTGCCAATTATTGAAACGCCGTTTGAGAGGCTAGGCATGGATATCGTGGGCCACAGGTCATCGCTACTGAGGCCTTCCCACTCAGATCAATTAAAGCCCGTCACATTGCTAATTGTCTTCTGCAGCTTTTCTCTAGGGTAGGCATATCAAGAGAAATTCTGACAGATTGTGGAACGAACTTTCTATCCAAGTTGTTGCAGCAGGTTTATAAGCTGTTAGAGATAAAGGGACTTAAGACCACCCTGTATCACCCCCAAACGGACGGGCTAGTGGAGAGATACAACCAGACTCTCAAAAGTATGCTGCGTAAGTTTGTCTCTGACACAGGCGCTGACTGGGATCAGTGGCTGCCATACCTTCTGTTCGCCTACCGGGAGGTCCTGCAGGTTTCCACTGGCTTCTCGCCTTTTGAACTTTTGTATGGTCGCCAAGTGAGAGGCCCCCTGGACCTGCTTAAGGACTGCTGGGAGGACCCCAAAGCAGAGGGTGAAAACATCGCAGCCTACGTTATAAACATGAGAGAGGGGTTGGAGAAAATGGCATCATTGGTGCAAGACAACATGAACGCTGCACAAAAACATCAGGCCAGGGATAGGGTCTTCCTTCCAGGTCAAAAAGTACTGTTATTGCTTCCCACCAGTGATAACAAGCTGCTGACAAAATGGCAGGGACCATACGAGATCGTCAGACAAGTGAGTAAAGTCACTTGTGAACTGAATATGCCAGAAAAAGTTAAAAAAACATCAGATATTTCACGTGAACTTGTTTTTTTTTTGTTTTGTTTTTTTGCCTGTCCCATTTGGTTCTTTAGCCATCAGAATTGTTGTCTGAAGACCAACAAGGATACCCAATGGATTTACTTTGCCAAATGGATCATCATGGCATTGCCGTATTGGTCCATTTGGTCGATCTTTGTTTTTATTATTTATTATATTTTATTTTCAGATGTTACAGACGGGACAGACATGAGTGAGGGATAGGAAAGGGAGAAAGAAGGAGGAAGGAAAGGAAAAACAGAAGGGGAGAGGGACAGTGAGAAAGGGGGGGAGAAAAAAAATCTCCTGGATCACCTGTTGAGAGAAGAATAGAAAACAAGCAAAAAAAAAAACAAAGCAACATACTAAACACAACACCATCGCATTAATCTAGCTAAGTGTAAACAGCAGTAAATACTAAATATTCAATGTTGTTGTGCAGCACGCAGGACAGATGTGCTTCGAAGTAGCAGCCAAGAAAGGTGTAATTTGGGTCTACGAGCAGTGAACACCCGTGTGCATACCTGTGTGGATCAGCGCGCTTGTATTCCAAAGGTTTCTCCATGTAACGATCTGCTAGGGAGTCACGTGAACTTGTTGAAGGAATTCTACAGCCGACAAGAGCCAGTCTATCAGTTACTGGTGCGTTCAGTTAGGGATGAGGAGGTGACTGAGAAGTTCTTTCCAACTAACATTCTAGTTTGTGCTTCAGTTGACCTTTCTCATTTGTCTCCTACTGAGCAGGCTGATATAGAACCACTCGTGGACCCACAGCTATTTCGAGAAACACCAGGCTTCACATCACTGGTTCAACACAATATACAGGTGAAAGAAGATGCACCCGTTCGTCAAAAGGGCTACAGAATTCCAGAACGGTTGGGGCCAGTGCTGCAGAAAGAAATAAAACTGATGTTACACCCTGTGTTTGTTTGACTTTGGGACCTGAAGCAGAGTTTGGCCCCCGAAATGGCTAATGGCATATATACACCTAGGACCTTCTTTTCTCTATGTACTTTTTGAAGTGTAGGAAGTCATGTATAGCTCTGATTATAAAGCTGATACTTTCTTCCATTTCCCAGAGATCCGTCCAGGTGAACAGTGTTCCAGGTTTTCCCATTTTGTCTGCTCGGCCTACTTGGATTGTGAGAATCTCTTTGTGTCTTTCTTGTCTTGGCAAGAAAACCTGTCAATTATCAGCTTTCCTCTCTGGATCGACTTGTCAACTAGTCGTTGTGCCAACCAAAGTCCTTAGTTAGTCAAAGTCCTGCCCTTCCTTGCTGAATCTGCCCAACTATATCTCCATGCCAGAGAGAAGATTTTGCTTGCTGCATGGCCTGTGATGGAGTCAATTTCCTTCCTGTGGTCAATGTGGGAGCAGCATATTGCTGCATCTTGAGACTTAGTTATTGGTCATGTTTAACTTAAATTTGGTGCACTTTTCAGTGAGGCTGGAGATAGGCAGTTCTAAAGCACCCTGTTCATGCAAGCTGATACTGCTGAAGCGACACAGGAGTCCATCCCACGCATGTAGGAACTGACTGTCCGCTCCAGTTTCCTGATCTTCTGAATTGGAATCTGATAGATCAATAGAGGTCACAATAAACCCTGGCCTGAGACGTAAAGGTTTTCATTATGCCACCATCCTAAGCTCTTGATCGGCTGCTCTGATACCCACAGACCTTGCATATAGATATATATAAAAAGAACATTTACCCCCATTCTTTAGGGGGAAAAAATCATTTTAATATCTTGTTCTTTCATTCTCCTAAATCTGACTATTTTAAAATTTACTACAGTGCAGTACTCTCTGTCCTTTGGAGTGTCTGCATTAAAGCCTTCTTTTGAATCAGCAGGTATTGCGTGAATATGAGTAACAAATCTCTTTGAATTAATCTCCCTGTGGAGCGTGAAGGTGTTTGAAATTGTATGTACTTTCCTTTAAAATGTGTCAGGGCCAATAAGTGACTGCCAACAAAAGATACACTGATTCTCCCCCCCCCCCCCCCCCCCCCCCAGGTTTCACAAGAACACCACTCTCTATCAGGTTTTAATAGACCTTACCAAACAAGGTCATTTTTAGGAAGTTTAGAAAGTTATTATGTGAAGCTTTCATTATAAGATTACTGAAGATCCTAAACCATTTTTATGTTGCTCTGATATAAAGGTTAATGATAAAGTTAAGGGGACCTGAGCTGCATGTTTGCACTTGTGAGAAGGTGGTAGACATTCTAGTACAGGCTGTAAGCCACATTTAGATCTGTGAAAACCTGCGTTTCATGAATCAAAGTCAAAAATAGGCCAATTTCATACTCTTTTGCTGAAACCACTCAACTGTGGACTGGAACAAAAGTACTTCCAGAATCTGTTTTCTATTTGTAGATACAAAAAAGTGTGATTCCCACATTTCTTTTTTCCTGCTACCAAATGACATCAGACCAGGTCTAGCTCAGACCTTTCGAAATTCTTCAGAATGTTCTCAGTAGGTCTCAGTAGGTACAATGGAACATGCGATGAAGATAGAAACTAAGTAAGATTCATGCTAAATAATTCATACTATAAATACTTTAAAACAAATTACTGTTCCAGTATTGCTCAGCTATAGATGAATGACCAATAGCTGTGCATCCTTACAGGATGCTATAATCTTTATTTAATTTTGTTTTAAAATGCAACATTTTTGCAATATTCACAGCATTCAAACTTCTGGCACTGAAGACGCATTAAACAGTTCCTACATGTTCTTCCCTGATTCTTCATGCAACTACCTCATGACTTCTATAGATCGATCCTGACTACCAGATCATGATTCAGTATCAATAACAAATTACAGGAAGCAGTTGTGTATGCCATATAACTGTAGAAGTAGTATTCAGGAAAGGTCAGCTGACCTTATTTCCATAATAGTTTGAATGTACATCAAAGAGGACGCATATGACATGTGATGAATGTGCAGAAAGTTCTGGAAAATGAAAAAATAAATCTTGAAGTGTTAGTTTACAAACATAAAGAAATTATATATATAAACTAATGCAGTAGATTAAAAAATTGGGACTTAAAGATTCATCAGAATGCAGGAAATTAAATTCAATATTCATGATTCTTTATCATCATTGTTCAGTCACATAATAAAATTCTGCATGGTAATTCTTAGCTTAACAAGACAGCATGTAGGATAGACTAATGCGCAATAATTATAAAACAACAGGGAAATAGTATATATGATGGTCAAACAATTAAATAAATAAAATTACATAAAATGCATGAAATTTCCTAGAGTAGCTTTTTTAGACCCCCACATAATGTGCATCTTTTTTCCTTATAAGTGTACCAAAGGCGGACTTTCAAAGGTTAAATTGGCTATTTTAACAATACAACTACCGTGATTTTTTTCAACATACATTTACGCTTCTCTGAAGATGGTTTAGTATGCTGAAATTGGATTTGTGAAGGACTTAAAATAAAATGTTTAAAATGCTTTTGGTCTGCTGTGTTGTTTAGGTCCTAGCCCTACAACTTCAGCAGCCACGGACGCATTGTAAAAGAGACAGAGAGAGAGAAACGACAGTGAACAAATTCTCAATCTCTGAAATCTGTGGAAATATTCTACAACACTAAGCTGGTTAGAAAATATGCTCTTTAAAACCCTTATTCTAAACCCTTTCAGTCAGATTTGATTAGCGATTCTATACGTGCAGTCCTTGTGTCCAGTTTAAATTATGGTTCAAAATAAGTGGCTATCTAAATAAAAGGGAAATATTTTTATTTATAATACTCACTTTTCACACTTTCATACAATGCTTTCCAAGATCTTGTGCACAGACTTGATTAATATGATTAAGATGGCTATGTTTCCTGTTTTACCTTCCAGTTGGCGTTTTGAGGGACAACAATCATTTCTAATATTTCAGAAATCTCCCGTAGATTTTGCTATATCTCCTAGGACCTGGCGTCCACGTATGTGGACATCACATTTTGGGTTATTTAGACCAAAATACTCAATTTTGCTCTACAAGTGCCTGATATCCACTTACGAGGACATTATACTGCTACTGTTCCATCTAAACTTAAAACGAATGTCCTCATATGTGGCTCTCAGTTTTCTTAGAAACAAAAATCAGATAAAAAAAAACCTCATAATTCTTTGTTTTTACATTCATCGGGTCCCAATCAGCCCAAATATCAAAGAGAAATTAAAAATGCATGCCGTGGAAGAGTTCGGGTCTTAGGAGGTTAAGGAAACCCCATCTCTGACTTTCTGTCTTTCTGAGCACCCCACCCTTAATTCCCTTTTGTTTCGCTACGTCCCCATTGACTACAACTGGTAATGAAATATTTATGGAACCTCAATAAGTTCCTCACATTCTGCCTCTATTTCTCTTCATGATATGGGCTGCTGTCTTCTTTGCCACTTCTGTTTTCCCAGACTTTCAAATTCACCTTATTTAAAATTTCAGCAGTGCCTGACCAGTGATCTATGACCTATGTTTGTTTGTTTTTAATGGTGATTTATAATTAAGACTTAGGACCAGACTTACTTAGACTTCAGGAGGTACAGCTTGTAGATGAAAGGTCTGCGGGTCAACGCTCGTCTCCTCCAACGTGTCCTTGGGCAACGTTAGTGCAACTTGTTGTATAAATAGAGCTTTTAGCCTAGAAACACACAATATAGAATTTTACAGTAATGCCTGTTTATTCTATTTTTAAAATGATTTCTCCTTATTAAAATCATATGTGTTTGTGGTGGGGTGTGGTCTGCGGTGCCGTGCAGGGAGGGCCCACGCACCTGCGCGGCATCCGCCCGGCAACCTACATAAGGGGAACTGGGCTGTTGTGTGTTAGTTTTTTGTTGTGTGATGTGCGGTTGACAGCCAAGAGCTGCAGCCAGAATAAATAAAATGGCTCTAACACTGTGGTTCCACCATGTCTCAGTCACGCCACAGTGTTATTATGTTAACCTTGTTGCGAAAGTCTACTAGTGTTACCAGTGCAGTTTTAATAAGACTAGTATTTGACTAGTATTTGACTAGTATTCACCTTGAGGCGACTTTTGTTGTGATTTGGCGCAATATAAATAAAATTGAATTGAATTGAATTTTGAATGTGTCCCTTAGCCCATGCTCCCTTTGCACTGTGATCTGAAGTAAGAAATGCAAATTGGGTTTCTGTGCAGGACAACAAAAAAGTTCTTTTTTTTGGCCTGGAAATTCAAAGGGAAAAAAATTGACTCTGTATTTCTCAAGGTATCAAATTGGTACAAATGTTTGGAGCAGAAACCTGGAAAGAACAGAAACAAAGATTTAAAAATGTAAGAAACTGCACATGTAAAAATCAAAGAGTCACAAACACGGTGCTTCTTTGGAATGAAATCGCATGAAACTATCTAAATTAATCAGTGTAGCAAGAAAAGATGACCTTAATATTGGGGTATATTAAAGCTTGACGAGTGAAATTACAGCAATTTTCCCTATGACATTCATTCAGTGACTTGAATCAACTGCTACGGGAAGTGACATGCAGGCACCGTTTGAGGAGATGATAAGCATCCATCAGTGCTGATAGTAAGGACAGGAAGGCTGATTAGACCGTGGAAGGCGACATCACCATCAACTGTCCCAAATGTCCCAAATTCAATCACATGCTAGAAAATGCAGATTTTATCACAGGCCTCTCCTATATCCTCGTCGTGCTATGGGTAGTAAACCAATCTGGGCTCTTCTCTGTCAGGCTGCCAAGGTGCACAGCATGGGCCAACAGCTACCTTTTCATGCAACACCAAGTAGAGAGAGTGTCCCTTTTGATTAAGCGCCTTGTGGTTGGAGGCTGGCACAGGTTGGCGTGGTGCTGTCGCTGCACCACAGGTCTGCAGGCCTGCTGGTGGAATCCTGCGGTGGAGAGTTGACACATCTTCGGTTGCCTACACCACATGCAGCCAAGGCAAATGGCCAGCTATAAATTTACTGAAACCAAAGATGCTGTTTGGCATCAAGTAGCATGAACAATTAAAATGTTTAATTTTACAAATAAAGATAGTAAACTCTTGGCAGCCAAGGTGCTGTGGTTTAATATGTTCAGTTATCAGATGAAAGTCAAAAAGGGATTGCAGCTCACCTGTAAACCACTTTCTGCATTTCAGATAGGAAAGAGCAAAGAAGCATGAAGGACAACTTACAGAATCTGTTTGTTCAGTGATGTCAATATCTTAATTTGTCCATTAGTTTGGCTTATGTTCAGATGACTGAAAAACTAATAATATGCCTCAGCTGCTGCTCACTGCTTCTTTCAAAGCACGTTACCATCATATTGTTAAATTGCTAGGAGTTGATTTGGAAAAGGTGCCATTTGACAAGGTTGTTTGGTACTTTTAAACTTTTAAAGCTACAATACCTCCCATTATAGCTATAATCAGCTAATTTATAACACCTTACTGTTTATAGGGCATATAGAAAAGTTTTCTTAGTTTCAGTCTCTTCTTGATATCCAAAACATTCTGTTTCAAAAAATTCTAACAAAAGAAACACTATCTAACACAATATGTGTACTAAATAGATGGCATTTTCTTGGCCTACTGTGAGGAGCCTTGGAGCCTTTAACTCACGCATTAAACAGATGTCTAGACTGCTGAATATAGTCAAAATTAGGACTTAATATCCACACTGCAATGAGAACATTGACAGAGATTAGAAAGAGAGATTGGATTTCTTCCATATTAGCTTTTTTTCTTTGGTTCCCAGTGAATGATCAAGCCCCATCATATATTAAAGATCTCACAGTACCACTTTTCTCTCAGAGTGCAGAGAGGGGGCAGAGCCTTTCACTTTCAGGCTCCACTACTGTGAAATAGTGATGTGCGATACCACTGATTTCCTTTCCGATCCGATACCAAGTAATATTCAGGGTGGTATCGACGATACTGATCCGATACCGATACTTTGTACAAAACGGATTTTATTTATTGTATCTCAAATTATAGCGTCATAATGATTACAGGACATCAGAATACCTTCTTCTTATCACTTAATAATGCAGAGTTCATCATATAGAAATAAAAAAACTAAAGTTGTGTGCTATTTGAACACCTTGCCTGCCTGGAGGACTAAAGGACTCCGTGAGAGACTCTCACCCTAGCAGCACCTGTCCCTCTCCTCCTCTTCAGTTCGCCTCAACATACGCTCGTCATATTTTGTGATATGATTTACTCTGAGGTGTTTGACAAGGTTAGTGATGTTGCCACAACCATACATGCCAACCCTCCCGATTTTTCCGGGAGAATCCCACCTTTCTCCAGATTTTCCACCCGGACAACAAAGTTGAAAAACCATATCGCAGAATTCATAGCGCGGCCCAGCCAATTCCAGTTTCCAACAATGACGGCAGCGACTTAGTTTTAATATCACTCTTATTTCTCTTTCTGGGTCGCAAAAAAACTTTTAACATATTTTCAGGTGAGAATGTAGCTGTGTAAACTTCAAATATCTGAGCCGACCGACACATCGTCTTCAAACCCCCGCGGTCTTTCACCACTCGGGTTAAACATGATGTACAAGTCACTTTGATAACTTAAAAATGTTCTTGTTTGGCTTTTTCAGTGTTTTATTTGTTCGTGAGTAAATCGGTTTGGCTGAGATTAAAGTTATTAGATTAGATTAAATTAAATTAAACTTTATTATTCCCTCGGGAGGGTTCCTCCGGGGTTTTCACACAGCTGAATAAACGTCAAACAGAAAACTGATTAAACAGAAGAGTTTACGTCAGTGTCCGGTTATATTTTAGACAGCAAGGAGCAGACGGCAGAGTTTCACTCCACCGAGGGAGCTCGTGACGTACTACCCGGCTTTCTTTAGACCGCGAAGGCCGGTCCTCAGGTGGAAGCAGCCTCTGAATTTGGACACCCCCGCTGTTTCCGGGCCGGCCAATAATAACGGTGACATTTAACGTATTTTATCCGATAAATAAACCCTGTAAAATATATTTATCCGCCCAAACAGCCCTTTTGAATGTCTCCCTAATTCTGAGGTCTCAAGGTTGGCAAGTATGGCCACAACACCTCACTTTTTTTGCCACATTTATGCAAACCACGGCTCAGCTGTTTGTGGAGGTAAAATACATCCGCACAATTACGCTCAGCCATTGTTGTGAGTGCGCACGCCAAGGGGCTGCGAGACATTTATACAGCCGTATTTCGCACATGACTATGAAAGGCGGAAGAGGAAGTAGTTCCTTTGAATGTAGGCAATCCGAATGTTATAGTTTCTTTCCACTGTGTTCCTGTTAATGATAAACTACAAATTTACTCTAAATTACTAAAATATCGATATTTTAATGTGAGAATCGATTCTAGAACATAAATGATTGGTATCGGAGGAATCGATATTTCAGGATCGATCCGCACATCACTACTGTGAAACCTACCCCTGTTTGAGTTCAGAAATGGACAAACTCTGCCCCTCCCTGAGCCTGGTTATATTACAGGTCTATTCCAGTTAAAAGAGAGTTTGTCCTCTGTTGCTAAGTGCTTGCTCATAGGGGACTGTCTAGGTTCTCTCTCTGGTATTGTATGGTTTTTTCCTTAAAACGTATAATGCTATGCAGTGGCCTCACCAACGCCGACTCTGCATTCACCAATGAGCTGAATCAGTTCTACGCCCGTTTCGAGGTTAGCCAGGCGGCTAATGCTATCTACCGCCTGACTACCGAGGACAGTGACGTCATCAGCGAGAGACCGGTGACCAGCATCGCGGAGCATGACGTCCGAGCGGCATTGAGGAGAGTGAACACAAGGAAAGCGGCGGGGCCAGACGGCATCACCGGCCGTCTGCTGCGCTGCTGTGCTGACCAGCTAGCAGGTGTGTTCACTTACATCTTCAACGAGTCCCTGGCGAAGTCTGTGGTCCCCACATGCTTCAAAAGATCCACCATCATCCCTGTGCCCACGAACAGCAAACCCTCATCCCTGAACGATTACCGACTAGTTGCACTGACCTCGGTAGTAATGAAGGTGTTTGAGAGGCTGCTGAAGAACATCATCTCCTCCTCCATCCCAGACACCACAGATCCGCTGCAGTTCGCCTACAGATCCAACAGATCCACAGAGGATGCCATCGCCCACGTCCTACACACCACTCTCAGCCACGTGGACAAGAAACAGGGTAACTATGTGCGAATGCTGTTTGTTGATTACAGTTCAGCGTTTAACACAATAGTGCCCTGCAGACTGTTCACAAAGCTGAGGGATCTGGGACTTAACAGCCGTCTGTGTGCATGGGTGTTGGACTTCCTCACTGGCAGAACTCAGGTGGTGAGGGTGGGCAGGTGCTTCTCCAACAGCATCACCATCAACACAGGAGCACCTCAGGGATGTGTCCTCTCGCCACTGCTCTACTCCCTCTACACTTCAGACTGTGTGGCCACCCATGGCTCCAACACCATTGTGAAGTTTGCTGACGACACAGTGGTGTTGGGTGCCATCTCCAACAACGATGAGACGGCCTACATGGATGAAGTGAAGAATCTGGCATCGTGGTGCCAGGACAACCACCTCCAGCTGAACGTCGGCAAGACCAAGGAGCTGGTGGTGGACTTCAGAAGGAGTCAGCACAGAGACTACAAGCCCATTATCATCAATGGAGCTCCAGTGGAGAGGGTGCAGTCCTTCAAGTATCTTGGTGTTCACATCTCCTCAGACCTGACATGGGCTGCCCACATTCAGGTCCAGACCAAAAAGGCTAGGCAGCGCCTGTATCACCTACGACAACTGAAGAAGTTCAGGGTCTCTCCAAAGATCCTCAGGATTTTCTATACAGGCGCTGTGGAGAGCATCCTCACACAGAACATGACATCGTGGTTTGGGAACAGCTGTGTGAAGGACCAAAAGGCTCTCCAGAGAGTGATCCGTACAGCAGAACGCTGCTGCAGGATTGCTCTCCCCCCGCTTCAGGACACCTACACCAGGAGATGCCGGACTAGAGCAGCGCAGATACTGAAGGACCCGTCCCATCCTGGCAACAAACTGTTCCAACTTCTGCAATCTGGTAGAAGGTTCCGCATCTTCCGGGCAAGGACAGAGAGACTCAAGAGGAGCTTCTATCCCCAAGCCATCCGTGCCCTAAACACACACACCTGCCCGCTCACATCATCTCACATCATCTATAATTGACTGAGACAGGACTCTTCCAGACACTAAACCAAGGAACAATGTACATTTCAAATTCCTTTAATTTTAAATATGTTTATATTGTCTATCCTGTAAAATAGTCAGATGTCTATTCATATTAATGTACAGAATTCACGTGCTTGCTGCTACTACTGCACATTCACCCAATGTACATACTATGTATATATATATATATATATATATATATATATATATATATATATATATATATATATATATATATATATGTATATGTATATATATATATATATATATGTATATGTGTATATATATATATATATATATATGTATATGTATATATATATATATATATATGTATATGTATATATATATATATATATATATGTATATGTATATATATATATGTATATATATATATATATATATATATATATATATATATATATATGTGTATATATATATATATATATATATGTATATGTATATATATATATATATATATATATATATATGTATATATAATGTTCTTCCTCTACAGCCCCCCCAATTTTTGCACATGTCGAGGAGCGTGTCAGGCTACATTTCACTGTGTGTTATACTTGTATAACTATGCATGTGACAAATAAAGAACCTTGAACCTTGAACCTTGAACCACATTGCTAAACTGCTTATAAATGACTTAATGAGCAGAACGAAAAGCCCAAAGTTACTGAACTGCTTGACTGAAAACTTTTAAATTGAGATGAGTTTTGGATGTTTTTTTGTTTTTTGTTTTTTTTTTGTCATAAAACCTGTTTAGTGCCAGGGTTTTTTTAAAGGACAAACATTTTCAGTTGGTTTGAAATATGTTGTTACTTTTTTTCTGTGTTCTTAGCATCTGTAACAACTCATGGAAGAAGTGGGATAAGTCAGTCGATCATTGGCTTGTAATCAGCAGCTGCTTAGTGAGCAGCATCCTAACCTATGTTCTTTACAACTAAATTTTATTTTTGGTTGTGATAAGAGATTTTTTATTTTCAAAAAACAACAACAACAACAACAAACATGCAATTAGTTTGAGTAGTATGATGGTGAAAGAATTAGTTATTTCACGTAGTAAGATGTCTTTTCTTTCTTTTAACTTTTCATTTTTACCATGATTCATACTGCTTGGTGAAATGATCATGTCTTGAATTAAAATAGATAAGCCACATTAGAAACTTCTCTCTATATTTTGTATTACCATGACGGGGCGCCACCTTGTATATGAATGGCTGCCTGAAAAGGAGCAACAGCAGGAAAATAAGAAAATAAATGACAAGTATATTCTGATTGCTGAGGCATTTGTGACATGTCAGGAACAAATATAATCTGGAATAAAATAAATTCAGCCTGACATGCTATTGAAAATGGACCGGTTGTATAGGAATGTATTTTTACAGAACAGATCTGGGTATCCGGTACAGGTAACAGGTAGCTAATTAGGTGAAGATGGCATGGCAGCTGCCAGCCTGACAGAACCACCATCAGTATGTTTTTCCAGGTGACATGCTTGATGCTTTCCCCCCTATAACCACAACATGTAGATTAAAAAAAAAGGTGATATGAATAGATTTGTCACATTTTAGTTAAACTGGCCCCAGAAAGCCACATTACACCACCTCATATTTTTAAACTAAGAAGAATATTAACCATGACTAGTTGTATGTCTTCCACCATATTGCTCAGTCTAGTGGAATTAATCTCCAGTTTTATTAGCTGTATGTTGTCATAGTGAGCTCAGTAGAACAAGTTTGTTTTATCACTGCTTAATCATTATTTTTTTCTCTGTAGTTAATACAGAAAACCTTGTATGAACTAGCAATCATCCCTCATAAGACTGCTGTAAAAGTGCAACCAACAATTATTTATGTTTTCCAAAATCTGGTAATTATTCTCCATTACAGTACTGCATAAATAATTTGAGTCACCCATATTTTATTTATATTATGAAATGGGAAATAGGTGCAACAACTGAAAAATGTTCAAACATAACGTTAACATTTCATATGACCAACTTTATTCTTCAACACTACCTGAACTCTCTTAGGGGTGCTATCTTGTCATTTCTGTAAGTAAAGCTTATTAAGGGTCATTCCAAAGCACTCGGGCTGTTGGCTGGCTTTCATCCCATTCTCTGTCAAGATGATCCCACAGTTCTTGAATAACACTTTGGTCCAGTCTCTGGGGGGGCCAGTCCACGCTGGCTAGTGTTCCATTGTGTGTGTGCTTTTACTGAGCTGGCAGTGTGTATGGAATTATCACTTCATCATCATGATCACTTTCCACATGGTTATTGGATCAAAATCTAATGCTACTTTTTTGTGTTCATGACTCCATCAGTTTTGACACTGGCTGATATGTAGATCCAAACCACGACAGAGCCTTCACAGTGTTGTACAGCTGTCTGCAGACACTGTTGTCCTTCTCTCCTGAACATCAATATGTATAAATTATCATATATATTGATGATGAACCAAAAGTTTCAAATTTGATTCCATAACTTTATAATACCTGTTGCAACTGATTTTCAGTCCAGTTCTTGCATAATGTGACATATTTTTCATCCTATTTCTCTTTGATAAGAACCATTTCTACTAAATAAATGGGAGCAATTTATGTGTTTTTTTAACAGGATGCTTGTGACAAGATAATCGAAGAAAGAATTTAAAACTGTGCCTTTCCTGAGTTGTCTGTTATGGACAGTGGTTCATCCCTTGAGTTTGGGATCTTAAACAAAAAAACAAACAAGAAAACATTCCTCTGAAATGGTCAGCTAGAAGGACTGGAAATGAGACAAAAAGCAACCAGTGTCCAAGAATGAAAAGAAAAACTTGCAGCTTGAACAACAAAGAAAAACTGTTCCTGAACCACAAAAGAGGAGATTATCATAATGTCACGTATTTGACATTTTGTTAATCGTCAGAATTTCCGATTGAATTCTCTGTCAGCTCTTTTCAGTTCAGTTGTGCTAAATTGTTCATAGATGTCTGCATGGGGGATATGATGAATTTGACATGTACGGGGCCAGTGAGAACCAAACAACAGGTGCTTGCCCCAAAGCCCAACAGAATGTTAGTGCACTCCAATTGAGTTTAGCGACATTGATTTTATATTTGCACCCAGTGTAATAGTAAATAGTTTTATGCATTTGTTAACATCCTTTTAATTCTCCTTACTTATTCTCATTTTTTCCCATTGTATAACCCTGAGAACTTGCAGTAAGAGGCAACTATGCCCTCGTGGTACAAGGCTGTTGAGTTTGGAAACATTTTTCATACTCTACACAATGAATCAGCAGCTGAACACACCTCTTTAAAACCCCACAGTGTTTTTTTCCCTTTACATTTTCTCAATCTTTCTTGTGCAGCAGTTTTACATTCCATTTGCTTTCCTTAATAGCATCTCAAGCTGCTCATTTACTACAAATGCCCCAAAAACTCTCAGCTCACCAGAGGTCCCGCTGCAAGAATATTCTCGTATATTATTCTCAGTATTCAAATCAATACTAATTCTAATAAACATAAAATGCTCACACGCATGCGGGCAAACAACAAGGCCACGCTGAAAATGAAAAAGACGAAGACAGATAAACAGAAATCCCAATCCAATCATAATTTCCAGGAAGCTTTAGTTCCATTACTGGGAGCTCCGTACTTTGCTGCAGTCAGCTGAATCAGCACTTCCCAAGGGTTATTTCTCATAAGGCTTGTGTAGTGAGCGTCAGGGACCTCGTAAATATCCCACATGCACAGGCAGAACAACACAAGTCTTGCCTCACTGCACAAAATATTAATGGAGGCCCTTTCTAATCAGGACTTTTTAATCCATTGGTAGAAAATATTTCTTTTTACAAAATGAATCCTGCTGCATCATGTGTGAAAGAGGCCTCGCTATTAAAGAGCAGGCTGACACACAACGTTACCATCACTGAGACGGAAGCAAACCTTAGGTCCAGCAGTTCACTCCTGCGTGACCTTTAGAAAATGAGATATTTCTTGTTCTGACACTTTCCATAACAGATTCCTTTCATGCCCCCTACCTTCTCCTAGGGTGAGGGATGTTGACTCTTCTCAGAGACAAAGACAGGGGAACCGGAGACTTAGCGCCCATACAGATTAAGTCAGTGCCAGAGCAAGAGGGCAGAGGGCACTCAGTGCTGAAAGAGGATTGAATAGAATATATACCAAAGTAAGCCCTGGTTAAATCCTTTGATTGATTTCATCTTGGGGAAAAATAACAAAGGCTTCTGATCAGTGCAGGCTTAAAGGAAATCCATTATGGAGGGCTTGACTTAGTTAGAGCATGTAGTGTGCATACAGCGCTGTGCAACTGTAAAACCTTTATTGGAATCACGTGTTCAGCTCAGTTGATATCCAGGGAGACCTGTGTCAGACCGTGTGTTTCCCCTCAGACATGTTGCCAATTATTGACTGCTGGAATCTGTCCATGGTGCTGAAATGACTGACCTGAGGACTTTATTCTTTCCTGTTGCCTGCATGGAGCTCAGTTCATATTTTCAAAGTCACACTGCACACTGCAAAATAAAGGCCCACCTGTAACACGTGTCTTGAGGCTCAACAGAGCAAATCTCAAGCCTTTCATGAACATAATAGAATTATTAAAAATACTAAAAAACAAACCAGGTGGAATAAACATACAGTTACTATTTAATTTTGTCACCGTGTAATCTGGACGGACATTTGTCCCTTATAACAAATGGGAAAAATACAATTATTATCCTGCGTGCATACATCATTTCCGCTTCAAGACTCAATGTAATTCCATTTTTAATTTAATTCTTGTGACTTTCCGCCAGCAGCTGTTTCCAGGGCACTCAAATAGCGCGCTCGTGTGTGTGTGTGTGTGTGTGCGTGTGTGTGTGTGTGTGTGTGTGTGTGTGTGTGTGTGTGTGTGTGTGATTAGAGATGCGGTTGCGTCACCGACACGGCAGCCGGGACAGACGACTGGCGCAGATGTTGAAACAAGGCAGCGACAATAAAACAAGAAATTGTACTATTTGTACTTCAAGATAAAAGCATGAACTCCATGTGATTTCACTCATTGGCACTCCCTGTGTGATTTAAGTACATCAGTACCTATAACAGGCAAGGCGAAACTGGGTTATTGAAGAATAGGGATGGATGATCTGGGCTGATCAACAGCTTATAACAGGCCCAAGGTCTAAAATGCGTTAGCTAGTCTGTCTGGACTGAGTAATGAGTAATTTGTAGTTTGAGTGTAGTTTTGATGGACTGTTGCTGGGACAGTGTGAATAACCCTCAAATCAAAATGATACAGTGAAAAGTTTTATTTATTTAGAAAAGCAATATTCAGAGTTCAAACAAGCTGAAAGAAACAAAATTATACAAGAAATCATTAATAAAGAATATGCAAAATATATTGCCTTGATATTTCTTTTATTTTTTAACTGCATATAGTCAAGCAATGTAGTTTAATTGGACCTTACCTCAATTGTTTCATGTTAGTTTAATATGGTAAAGCAATGTATTTTGAAAGTCTTGAGCGGAAGTTTATCTCTTAATTGTCTGTCTCTTGCTCCTGGCTCTACTCTTGGCTAAGATACCGATCAGCAGTTGGCAGGTCCGCGAGCGTGGATGCGTGGTTCCGCTCTGAGTGCTTGGGAGCTGTTACTGCACCAGAGTTATGGCAGCACTTAAGCTGAAATATGTTTAAACCTCTGAGGAAGCAGCTGGACTCAAAGTGACAGCCTTAAGTTTGAGAAGTGGTGCTGTCCTGGTGCAGGACGAGGCCGGTCAAAGCTTCCCTGCAGGAAGAGTTCTCACCTGCCGTCGGGACTTAGACTCCGGGCGATCACCCTGAGCTCAAAGTGCAGGATGAGACGGGGGGAGGAAGAGGACCCACTCGGACGTCACGCTACCGTTTGTGCCGACGGCGTGATTTAGGAGTTTTCCACCATGGAGGAGAAGTTCAATAGACTCATCTTCATCCCCATTGCGGCGGTGCTCTTCCTCATGATCGGCTATCAGTATGTGTGCCCGGCGGACAGCAACACCTGCTACTTCAGAAGTGACGAGAAGGGGCTCTTCCAGCGCTACTCTGCGGGGCTGGAGCTGGTTTATACGGAGCCGGAGGCGGACGAGGATCTCCCCTCCAAAATCACATCCAGATTCAACTTCACGGAACGGGACCTGGACCGGCGCGTCGACTTCAACATCCGCGGGGACGATGTAATGGTGTTCCTGCACATACAGAAGACCGGCGGGACCACGTTTGGGCGGCACCTGGTCAAAAACATCCAGCTGGAGCAGCCCTGCGACTGCTTGGCCGGCCAGAGGAAATGCACCTGTCACCGGCCCGGGAAAGCCGAATCGTGGCTCTTCTCGCGGTTCTCCACGGGCTGGAGCTGCGGGTTGCATGCAGACTGGACCGAGCTCACGAGCTGCGTGCCTGTAGTGATGAACAAGAGGGACAAGAAGAACACCCCAAATGGCAAAAGGTGAGGGGTGACCTGCTGGACAGGTGTGATCTCGTGTTTGTGAACGTGATTTGATTAACTTATTATTTCATCAGTGGATCCGTTTGCTCAGCTGATATGGTCACGGTTATGGTTATTTCATTCATTCATTCATTCATTCATGTTTTAACTGCTTCTTAAACAGACAAATTCACTCAACCAGCTACCTCTTACTTTTATGTCAACCCACTGTATGTGCTACACATAAGTGAGGCACACTATCACTCTTGAATCACTTATTCATTGTGTTAATAAGCCAAACAATGAAATAGAAATAAAGTCTGCTTATTCCTCTATTCAAGTTAGCCATAGTCTCTCCGACATATGTATGCAACAGGGCACTGATTGAGTGATTGATTCCTAATTTATTCAACCTCAGTTATTCAGATTGATTCACTCATTTATTCACTTTAAGCATTTGGCTCTCTTATCAGCTTAAGAATGAATAAATCAATGAAATAAATGAATTAATTTGAAAATGAAACTTAAAGACATCTCTAACCTCTCGTTCACACTCACTCACTCAATCAGTCAGTAAAAGAATGAGTGCATGCATTAAAAAGCCAATCAGTCAACTGTATTCTAATTCAATCATTCATTAAGTAGGTAAACAAAAGGGCAAACGGATAAGTGACTAATCAGGCTAAACTAATGAGTGAGTGACTCAACAAGCAAGTGTTAATAAGGTGGCTCTCACAGTTTGTTCATGTTTTAAGCAATTCATCGTCAAAACCTGACGATCCTTTATGTATTCACCTTGCATATTTTTCCTACACATTTTTTGGCACGTTTTTTGCTAAATACTGAACTGAGTGAACGTGTGAGCTACAGTCTTGAAATCTGTGCAACCCTCTCAAATGGAAATACATCATATTTAACCCTCTACCTAAATAATCAAGACAATGGGCTTCCTTGGAAATGGTGTGGCAGGCAGTTAGGTGCACCTCCCCAATAAAACAAATTCTGGCTTTTGAACTGAGTGCAGTGATTGCACGTAGACAATCGTTCTTTAGCTCCGGGGGCATTCATGAGATTTGAAAAGAATTTCAAATTCTGATTAGTCCACTAGACAGTTTTCCACTTTGCCTCAGTTCATCTTGAATTAGTTTTAGCCCGGGGAATTTTGCACGAGTCAGGGGTGAATTACATTGAGAGAAAATGCTTTTCAGATGTGTTCCAGAGCCCATGCAGTGATTTCCATTTCAAATCACTGTATTCTTTTGTGTGTTTTTAAATGTGTTTGTAATTTTATAGTTAATAGGCTAAGATATGCATTGGGACAAATAATTATTAGATTCCTTGTTGAATTTGTAAGTTTGCTCACTTACAAAGAAATACACTCTCTTCGTGTTTATGGAGAGAGGCAGAAATGCAGGAAAAAAAACACATAAAATTGATATCATTGCATATCATTCAATAAAATAAGTGTTTGATTCCAAAGCAAAACATGACTTAGCACTTGGTGAAGAAATCCTTGTTGCCAAGGACAGCGGTAAAATGTGTCTTATAGTTGATCACCAGGTTAGCAGACATTTCAGGAAGGATTTTGGACAACTTCAAAAAGTCTTTTAGTTTTTTGGCTGCTGTTTGGCAGCTTGAAGCTTCAGCTCAGCTGAAGGAGTAAGGTTCTTGTCAAAGATTTTACTTGGCCATGCCCATTGGTCCATCAATCTGTTGAAGTCATTCTGCACCCTTAGCAGAAAAAGAATTCAATTCAAATTGTATTTATACAGGGCCATATTACATCAACAGTTGCTTCAAGGTGCTTTATATTGTAAAGTAGACCCTACAATTATACATACAAAGAAAAGCCCAACAATCATATGACCCCCTATGAGTAAGTACTCTGGCGATAGTGGGAAGGAAAAACTCCCTTTTAACAGGAAGTGATAGTATATGGTATCACAATGAGATAGATGGTAAGGTGATATGTTAAATCACCAATCATCAATATGTTAAATCTAATCCAAACATGGCAGATCAATTTGATGCCAGAGAGCTCCGTTTTCTCTGGTGGGGAGGTTGGAATGGAAGAAATCGATTCTGTGGCAGATGTGCTTAATACACATAAGAAGCAGCCATCAGGAGTATTGATTAACTGATTGACTCTTTTTTTTTTGTTTTTGAACATGTAATGATCTGTAATTGATTGATACTAATGTAATGTGGCCTTGAGGGTCCTTAAAGGCACCTATAAATAAAATGTATTATTATTATTTTTATTTTTTGTAAGTTGCAAACTTAGAAATTCAGAAGGGGATCAAATAATTATTTTCTCCCACTGTATATCTGCTTTGCTTATCTTGAAGTGCCAAATCAACATTGTAGGTCATGACACCAATTCTCCTTATTGGCATGTAATGCAGGGTATAGGGCTGATAAAGCTGCAGTGTCAACATGAGCACCGCATTGCATGTCCACTCCAGCACACTGGCAAACAGCTGAGCAGACAAGTCGCTTCCTCATCCGCAGGTTTGTTTCAATTTGCTGTAATTACAGGAGCAGCACAGCTAAGCTTAAGGTAGTAAATCACTTAAGAAGGGCACGGTCCTCTGAGGTTTTCCGGCTGCGTGTTGAAGCCAATTTGCTCTGCAATTGGTTGAGAGAGCAAATCTCCATATGTTACTGTGAGTGTTAAAGGGGCTAGACGAGGACGAGGAGTGCCTTCAAGAATCCTCCAAATCCATTAACTGCTCTCAGTGGCAGCCATCAGACTTAATTTAAGGCTTTGGAATAGTTTTGAGGTGTCACCTCAGAGCCAAATCAGCGCTATGAGTGAATCAACAACACTTCAGTCAACACTTGTCAACTCAATATAATGGCTAGAGAATAATCAGCACTCATTAGCGTTGACATTCAGCTGGCTGGCGAGGTGACTTCATGTTTAAAGATGGAAACAAATCTGGTTTATGCAGCCCTTTCTATTTAAAATAGTCATTTTATATTGTGTTGTGAGTAAAAGAAAACAGGAAGTGGTAGATGGGAGATCATGCTTCCACTCATGGAGATAATGACTGTAAAATGAACACTTGTGGGTGTCAATTATTCTGTGGCTCATATGCACCAGACAATCGCTGATATAGGACACCAAAGTACCTCGGGGGACGAGCTCACTGGTAATGTGACATTGATCCATGGAGAGAACCACTCATTCTGCCATTCCACAGCAAGGTCAGAGGTCACTGCTGCTCCTGAGTGGCTTTTAGAAATCTGGCATCTTAATAAGGATCGAATCAGCGTCTGCTGTCTAATGGCATTCAGTGTGCTGCTGCAATTTGCTGTGTGTATGTTCTAGAAGAAGGTATCAAATCGGAGCCAAATGCACCATGAGTCACAACTCAGCTTATACCCGTGAATTTGTTGGAAGAGCTGTGAGTCATAACTCACTTAACAGCCACAAATCTGTCACCCGAAGTTTTCATTTCCCGCAGCATAATGCTTGCTTGATTTTCTGTCCGCCACCTTTAGGAAGAAATATTGGGGAACCATTACGCAGCGCAGAGCGCCGTGGAAGGAAAGGAACAATTAAGGGAAGGCTTTCTGTCGTTTTAGATTAAAGCTGCTGAATCGCAGAGTCATCTGTATTGCCACCAGGTTTCATGCAGCTTTATCAGAACTGAAAGACTCTTGTCTTGTCACTTCAGGCGATGCAGACCATTCACGATGGACTGTGACGCACACAGCGAAGGGAGCAGGAGAAATAGAACTGAGTCCGTGTGTGTTTGCGTTTTTATAGAGACGTGTTACGACTCATCTTAATACGATATGTAATGCTACTCTGATCCGTTCTGTAAGATCATCCTGCCTCGCTAGATTTATTTGTATTTCAGCCTTGATCCCTGTGTTCTAAAGAGAGGTTAAATAGTGTTAGAGCTGTTTTCCCAAATATCTATAATCCTCGCTGCTTTATACTATACCGAAGTTAGGGCATAATCATAAGTAGCAAAGCACTCAAAACGTTTTCCCTCGTCTGACTGCAAAAGAAAATCCAACTTAGTCAAAGCATGTTGATATTAAAGTCACAGATAGCGACGAGAGTGCAGACAGTCAGTGATCAAACCTGGGAATAGATGAAGCCTACTTTTATCTCAAGGCTACATTAAGCAGGATGTGATGTAGTTTGCAGACAGAGACAGACAAAAACACAGAACATGGGTAAAAAGTTTATATTTTATCATTTTCTGCTACTTTATATGTTTCAGAGACCTTTATTAGCTTGATTTTTTTCATCAAGGTTAAGCTTGTGCTTTTGTACCTTTTTGGCTTGTGCACCTGCCGTGTATAGTTGGAGGGTCCGTGCATAAGTATCATTTATCTGGAGCTGATCTCATCATATCCCAGATGAGCGGGCATATCCTGCTTCCATTGTTTAACTCCTGCTATTGCAAATGTAGATTAACCCACATCAGCTTGTTCTTCAATACCGATGCCGCTTGAGTGGTCATAACTCTTTTCTTGAGTTGTTGTCACATTAAGTGAAGACATGTAATTCAAAGTCGTAAAGCATCAGCTTGCTCTGTTATCAAAGTTTGTCAATGAAAGCTTTAAAAGGATGTTAGAAAAAGGCTTAAAAGGAAAAAGGAAGGGCCAATGTAGAAAATCCAGGAACTGCCATTCTTCTAACAGCTGCTTCAGGCTAGTCAGTCCCCACAGACTCGCAAATAAGGTTTTGTATCTAGTTTGTTGCCTCTTTCCTGTGTTGCGCCTTTAAATTTCATTGAATTAAATTTTCCAGCATTTAATGGATTTAATTAAATTTAGACTTAAGCAAAGTCCTTGTAGAAGCAAGTCTTGCAACTTGGCAGCCATATGGAAATAGCTCTGGTTAAGCTTATAAGACTTGATGTTTACATCCCTAAGAATAATCAGTGTTGTAAAGGTGGGAGGGGTAAAAAAATTCACCAGGGTCATCAGAAGGGCACTGTCCTTCATGGGTTTCTCCTTAATAAGCCTACGAAACTTCAAGAGAGCATTACATTAATACTTGGCATCCTGGGCGTGCCCTCCTCTGATTTTACCCCTCACGTTGGATATCTATGGCCTAGTTAAGAATTTTTTCCTCTTCTTCCAAAGGTACTGCTGCTTCTTCACTCAGCAGGGTGTAACAGTGACTTGATAGTACAGTAAGTTGAAAAGCCCATCTTTGAACCCCCATGTTCTCCAGGAGTCTGGTTGTTGACGTGGCCACACACAAATGTGCTGCATCCCACCTCTATAGGGAACACTTGAGTACACCAGCTGCGTTGTTCTGCCTCTGCTGCTGTGTCTCTATATTTTAGCCTTTTGCATTTATGTGCTGCCCACTGCAGTCTCCTTTAGCTCTGTGTGCAGGGACCGCTACAAGATTCACCACAAGATCTGTGAGTAGTTGTAGCGATCTCTGGTGGAAAAGAGTTTCTGCTCCGGATCTGCTCCTTTGTCTTTCAGCATCCAGTAGGGCAGCTTCCACTCTTGCAGATTGTTTTGATATAACACTTCTTGGTCTTACAAACAGAGTGAACTTTATAGGACTAGGCTTAGGTGAGGGCATTGTGGGTACTTGTCCTTCCTACCAGGATGACCATCAGTTGACCTAGGACCTCATTTTGCCTCCAGGTGTGTCACCCTTGACAACGGCAATTCTATTTCTATGGCACATTTCATTATATATAAACTCAATGTGCTTAACACATAAGATAAAAACTAAAGAACCTGTGTAGGTTTACAATGGCCTAAGACTGTGAGAATGGCAAAAAGAAAACATGGAGAGAAAACACAGCTGTTAAGTGTAAGTCTGTGCGGGGAAAAAAGGTTTTTAGTCTGTTTTTGAATGTGTGCACAGATGTAATTGATCTCAGGTCAACAGGAAGCTTGTTCCAAAGTACAGGAAGACAGTAACTGAAAACACCTTCATCATGCTTGGATCTGATTCGAGGAAGATTTAAAAGATCTCCACCTGATGACTTGAGAGACACCGTGGTTTTTTAGCCAATTAATGTAGTGAACACTAGGTGGATCTTCTTCAGTTTGCTGGTTTAGGTTCTTGGATATGGAGAAAATAAGATAAGGCATGGATAAGCTAACTTGGATAAGGCAGCTTGGATGATGAAGCTCATTTGACTTCCATCTCTCTCTATGTGAACCGATGGTGTTTCCCATTTTCCCATTTCGTCCATTGGGCATTATTCTGGTTAAAAATGTTTTTCTTAAAAATCACACAGAAAGCAGTTTCCTTATAGACTGCCATTATAAATAAGACATCAGTGAAGCTGCTGAGAGGACTCCTCCAGTTGCTACCAAGGTCGATTGTCTTTTTCAGTCCATCAGCATTTCATAGACTAAAGGTTTGCATAATCTTTCCACCGCCTGTGAAATATTTCTATGATTTTGTCCCAGTGTAAACACAAGGGAGGCTCCAGCAGGTGAGTTCCTTTAATAATCATTGTTTTTAATCATTTTGATTATAGAATTGCTTTTGACTATGGTGGGAAAACTTTCATATTAATAAAAAATAAAATGGAATGTGGCAACTGTATGAATGTGGCCCCTAAGGTAAAAAACAATGCACTTGATAACTTAACTACAGTTTTTTTTTGTTTGTTTGTTTTTTTTAATCAGGTCATGTCATGCAAAGCGACTGGTTACTAGGCAAGAATGTATATGTCCATTGAAGCTTCCCAGCTTTCTCTAGCTGACTGCATAATGAAACATATTTTGGTCTCAGGGGATTTTGAAATGAGGTGAAGTGTGTCTAAAAATTCTTTGCTGTACCCTGAATGTGGAGAATATTTCAGGGCATGTTCACAATCTACACCTTGGCTGTGTTGAAATCGGTCTCTTTTCATGGTCACACAATTCAGTGATGAAATATCTTCTCTACCTGGATTCTTCTTATTAATGTACTTCGGGAATATTTTGCACATTTGCTGTGTGTTGTTGGTCCTGCTGGTATGTTCTGGATACAGAAGCACCATCTGTCTGCTTTCGAGCAGCACTTCATAGTCACCTTGAAGTCACCTCTCTCCCACACACACTGCCAGTGTGGAAACTAATAACACAAGCAAATACATAAACTACAGCAGGGTATTAGAGAAACTTGACCATACCTGCACTGTAATAGGTGGAAATGTTTCATATCTGTAATTATCATTTTATTCTCTTTATGCTGCTGTCATTGTAGGTTGTTGACATATTGAAAGATTTTTCAGTGAGTGAGTAAAAAAAACAACTAAAATTAGAGACTGATCACTAATCAGCTCCTCATTTTTAGGTGAGTTGGCATAAAACAGGTTCAGTGTTCAGCTATAGGGATGCATCATGCAAACAGTTTTTCTTGCTTGTAAGACCAGCAGCAAGCTGGTGACAGTGAATTTGATAACACACAACACAACACAAACACTCCTTTCACAAAAGTAGAATATAATGAGAACTGTGATTGCCATTTCCCGTTTTTTTCCCCCCATCCACCCCTGACTTAATCTAAGCAGCATATCCAGCTATCCTTATGTCTCGTAATTTCCCTCTTAACACGTAAAACTTACATGGCCACTTCAAGTAGTTTTTGATAGGCACACCACTGCCAAAGCCTCCTTCAGGGCTGTGCTCACAGCACGGGGCTATAGCATTCAGATCGCAGCGGGGTATGAAATTGCTGTAAGGCCACATGTCAGCCCTGCTTGAATTGCCAGGCAGTCTTGCTCGTCCTCGACTGCTGGCCTCACACTGAGCAGTCAGAGAGTGTAGCCTTACTACTGACCTCATTATTTCAGATTTAAACAAAGAATGGCCAGAACACAGATGAGCCAGGGTTTTAATTAGGATTCCTTACACATATAATGTGGTCTTAGCTATTAATCTGGCAATGGCACCCTATTACTGATGGCCATAATGGCTTTAAAGGCTTTAAAATATGGAAAGACAAGAAACAGGAAGCTGACATGGTTTAGTAACCAAGAAGGAAAAAAGGTAAGAAAGTTTTGATCAACATACTGAAATACTTTATTATTTATGGAAATAATAGTCTATTGGGAGAAAAACGTCTCTTGACATTAATCTTCCCTCACAGTGGCAATGAGTCAGATGTGTCAGATGAGTCAGATTATGTGGAGATTTCAGAGAGGGGTGTGTATTATTGAGGTTTTCTTTCATTCTGAAGGGGGAGACCTTAAATGTCTGTGGGCATAATGCTGTCTTTTTACTGTCAACCTTGCCTTTGACTGTAATTCAGTGTCTATGCTTTCGCATGAGGTCATTTCAGGCTGCTGACAACAACACAGCTGTTAAAAATCGGTGTGACAAATGCAAAAATAAAAGAAAATGAGAACTCCAGGAACCAGAAATCATAAAAACACTCCAAGTGGGTGTGGGATTCCTTTAAATGACAATTTGTAACTTTTTAAAGACAACTTTAATTACACCAGTTCATAGTCAGTAAAATCTACTTCTGCGTTTAATTTCATACATACAGTTTACATCTTCTGGTATGACAGTAGCTTATAGTGGCTAGTTTTTATGAGAAATATTCCTGTGCATGTTATCTGCTTAACTTATTGCATTTACCATTTATTAACTTAGGGTTATTAATCTGAAGCCAAAAAAAGCTAGCACTGGCTGGTGTGACAATGCTAGTTTGTGCTACTGTTATAGTACAATTTAAAACAATGGGGAAGATAACTGTTAGGAATGCAAAGTTGGCAGGCAGCATACCCGACAAGCGACTGAAGAGACAAACAATGAAAGTAAAGGATACTGTTGATTTAGTGTTTTTTAAACATCAGTGGGTAGTCTAGGCAAGCCGACCCTGGAAAGTTCAGGCCTGACAATTCTATGATTTAATTTTAGACAATAAACGTCTATGGCGTTATTTTTGTGCCACTATTCTGTCAGTTCAGCCTTATATATTATGTTTAACCCAAGTGTGCACCCAGGCAGGTCGTGGGTAACAGGCATCTCTGAAAAAGTTAGAGCACTTTTGCAAATATGTGATGTCTTGATAAATCGAGCAGATATTTGAAGTTTACACAGCACCATTCTCGCATGAAAATATCTTAAAAGTTTATTTTGTGACCCAGAAAGAGTAATATTTCAAACTCTGTGTTCCTCTGCCACTGCCTCGTTTGAGTTTTGGACGAAATGGATTCTGGGATATTGCATTTCGTCATTTTGAGCTGATTGGAGACCAAAACAGCCAATCAGATTTTTTTGCATCCAAGTCTGTGATTGGCTGGTTTTGTGGCACAAATATAACTGTGTACAGAAAGAGTTGAGCGCGCACGGGCAGAAATGTTGAGAGCGCAAGCAACACATTGCGAGCGAGCACAAATGCAAAAACTGAGCGAGCGGGGCTCCTATTGTGTGTGTGTGTGGATAATAGCAAACACTGAAATACATTTTTTGCACGCAGCAATGAATTTTGTTCACTCAAATTTAGCTTTTCTTCGCTCAAAAATAAATTTCTCCTCAAAATGCAACACTTGCACCTGGAATTTTTTTTTTTTTTACGTGTGCTCAAATTCTTTTTATGTGCGCTCAGAATAGTGGCACAAAAATAACGCCATAGACGTCTGATGTATGTTTCTGATATTCGTGTAAAGTTTGATGCCCCTAAGACTATCATGTCTACTATCTTTGTTGTCTTTTTTTTTGTAATTCTGTGCGACTAATTTTAAAAAATTAAGAGATTTTAAGTTAGCCACTTACGAGATAAGTGGCATTATCTCATACGAAACTATAATCTGCCTAAATGTTACACTGTATCCTTGAAAGAACAGAAAGATACCAGTCTGAAATGTAGAGTGTAGATTTTTGCACACCTCTGTATAGGAGACATTTCACAACTTCTAATTTGTCACTTGCTGTGGGTGGAAAAGTAGATGTACAGTACCTTACACCAGAGTTTTATTTTTAGGAAAGGGTAAACGTACAGGCCTTTTGGGAGATCCTATGCAGCAGCCTGATATTGTGATGTAGGCTGACAAGGGATAAAATCTCCACGTGTTTAGCATTGAGGGCTTTTTTTTCCTTTGCAAATTCTTCCTATCCTTATACAGCTCTGACTAGCCTTTGGTGGCGCCAGACGAGGTATATGACACAAAGTGTTTGATGATGAGGTGTAGACGCTTGATGCGCTCAATCCGAGGTATGTGTTAGCGTATGTCTTTTCACACTTTTCACACTCGTGACACAACATATCCTCACCAGATTCTTAGTGACGTCTGTCTGCATTCAAAATAGCCTTCAATACTAGCTTGTTATGCCAGTATCATTGTAAAGGGTGACCTCAATCACATGCTTTATGATTCAGGTCACATTTACAATATATATTTTTTTATTATTTTCTTTTCTTTTTTCTTTTTACCAAACTGTTGACCTATTGATATTTACTCTGATTACTTATTATGCTTTATTATTTATACTTTATGTATGATTTATTTTTATTTATTGTTTTAAGTCTTTAACAGATCACTGATGCATTTGACATCTGATGAAAATCATGTATAACTGCCTTGAAAAACTGCAACCTTACGGCCCCAGTATACATGTAACATTGATTGCTTTGCTTGAGGAAAGTTACTACAGCTATGTAGCATTTACACCAGTGCTTAGGGTGTGGGTAACTGCAGCAGTATTCTCCTGAATGACAGGTGTCACTTCTCAGACAGCACCTTATCTCAGAGAAGTAATTCTTGCTTCTCCATTTTCAACTGGAAAAAAAAAATGACATAAGTGCCAATCTTCCCTCCCTGAGCCTGGTTCTGCCAGAGCTTTCTTCCTGTAAAAAGGGAGTTTTTCCTTCCCACTGTCACCAACTGCTTGTTTAGTAGTCTGGTTGTTGATTGATATCTAACCATAATAAGAGAGACACAGAGTTACACAAACAAGTATCTTTTATCTAGACATTTCTTTTGTGTGTAAATGTCTGGTTTAAATCCTTCTCCTAAAAAGTAAAGAAATAGTGTTAAAGTAGAAGGAAAAAAAGTAAAATTGCCCGAATTCTGAAAAAAATCAAAGCTTTCACTGCACTCTTTAAGGCAGTGAGCAGTGTTCTGTATTTTAGTGAGAAATAAGAGATATTTCAGAGGATCTTGGTAATCTTCATACTCCTTCGGGGGATTAGGGACAGTCGAAGACAGACTTTATTGTGGGGGAGGGGGGTGGGGATGGGTGGGGACTGGCTGTGTTTTGGTGTGTGTTTAGATTTTGTTCAAACAAGGGGAAAAAAATCAAAAGCAGGAAGTTTTTGTTAAAAAGGATTAAAATCGGTTAGATCTTTTGGTATAAGACAGACGAGCCAACATGAAACTGCTAAATTGTTTAGGGACTACACTTCAGATTTAGTCCTTTTTACTTCATTTTAGTATCCTTTTCAAGTGCAGTCTTCCTTTTATCCCTACTCTATGTACATGGACCGAGAGGAAAAGCTGACACCTGACAAAGCTGCAAAGATTAAGATGTCAAAGTAAGGTTGAGGCTAAGACACTGTAATGACTAAGTCTGCACATGCCAGGTAAGTGTGCTGATGTCCCTGGTGCTATTCTTGACATGGTTGTGTCTAAAAAAAGGAAAAAAAAGAACCTTATGGAGAATTACATCTGAAAGGCAGACATTTTTATTTTTTTCATAAATGGAGATTTCTGTTGCAAATATAAATTTATATTGAACTGTTGATTACTCAATTCAAATATAAGTGGCCTCCAGCTCTTCAGGTAGTCTATCACCCAGTTTTTAGCAAAACCACACCTTCACACCCGGCTTGCCTGGACACCGCGTCTTTCTCCGTCCCCTTGTCTCCACACCACCATCCCTGAGGCTTTTTTTATTGCTGAAAATAGCTTTTGATATCTCTGACCAATGAAGATCACAGTGCAGCCCTTGCCCATCTCTTCTCTCCTCAAGCTCTCCCTCTAAATCTATGTTCTGTATCAGTTATCAAGCAGTGGTACCTGCAGATACTCTCCACAACTGGGTAATGTTTCGGAGGGGAGAGTGCACTTCTGAGAGACCATTTACTACTCAAAGAGAAAGTACTGTGTTGTAGTTTCTGTGTGTGCTGTGCTTGGTGGACGGTGAACCCGCTGTGCTGCAGATGGGGACAGGGATCATTTTGCTTGTAATTGGGACACAAAGATTAAATTAGTACAGAAGAGTGAAAATGGATCCCGCTTGACCTCTTGGTCCAGAGCCTGATGAGATGAGATTTCTGTGGTCTCAGTTCATCTGAGCAGCTTCACTCGATCATCCTGATAACGTGCCCTTTACCTCTGCCCTCTGACATTCCTCTTCTAGTTGTCTAACTTGTTCCTGGATTTGCAGATATCCGCTGTCTGTAGTGGGGGTTTTTTCAAACTCAAACTAACTTTTTCCTTCTGCTCTTCTGTAGCCTTCCATTCACCAAGAGGCAATTTGAGAAAGAATGATAGCTAAATGCAGCGTTAGCTGCTGTAGACATTTATATACAGGCTTATTCTAGCCTCATAAAAAAAATCTAAGGATTTTTTTTCCATGGGTGGGACTGGGGAATTTATTTATACAGTTTAACACTCAGATTATCTTCTTCATTGGGGTTGTTTAGGTTTGTTTTGACAAGATTTTCATTATTTGATGAATTAATGAAAGAAAAATATTTTCCACAACCTCTATTTGATGTTATTCTGACTGAACTACAAATACAAATTTACATTAATATATTTGTATTAATAAATCCTAAACTTGGATAGACGGCTGGGTGATCTTCTATGTAGCTGGATTGTGCTATCATACCAGTCTGTGATAGCTAGTAACTGATACCATACGTCAGGGACAGGGTGGTGGATGGAAATAATGTGCACTGATTCATACAGCTGCTATGTCATCCACATAGAAAAAGTAAATGCACAAAGAGGAGTTTATTTCCAACAAGAAAGGAAGTGGATAATGCAATAATGAACTTACTTAAATTACTTACTGACTAGTAACCACAAGTTACTATAAACACTAATAACTAGTTGTTTCTTCTCTATTTACTCAAATCATAATATTGTTGGCAAATCAGTCAATTTTAGCATTTAAAAATGACTTCTGGAAAGATGAAACTGAAATGTGGAGACAGCAGGAGCGTGTGACTAAGGATGGCGGTGGCTGAGGAAATTTGTAATTCCATGTTAGATCCCTTGGGGGCAAAGAAACACCTTTAAAATTGATCTGCTCCAACTGCGTAAGTTATCAACCCCCGGGCTTCAGGAGCGAAATTGTCCTGCCCTGTGCTTGTTTTAAGAGTCACTTCTTCTCCCATCTTGGCTGATAGAAATACCTCAGAAAGCGATACTTCATTCACAGCGTGTATTGGAACAGTACAAAGCTGAGCCATAGCAAATACGAGGGTCTCAAATACAACATAATCCATTTTCAGGTTTTAAAAGAGAAAATAAACAAGATTGCTGTGGATCCACAAAGCTTCTCTATTGGCTGGTTTTTCTGTGGCATAAAAAGCTTCCATCAAGGCTTTTATCATGAGTCTGATAGCGTCCTTGATGGTAGTGAGTGAATTAACAAGGCACATATCGATCTTTTGCTGTGAGTTTCCTCTGTAGCTTTTTGATGATGATTTAGAGAGTAAGAGAGAGACAATCAGGAAGAGAGATGGAAAGAGGGCGATCAATAGTGTTTGCAGGTTTGCTGTGTGGGGTAAGGTGACAGGCAGCAACGAGGACATTGACAAGGTGTCAGATTGATCGCCAGCAAAATACGACAAGCCGATTTAATTTTGCCTTCAGGACCAACATGCATGATCTCACACCCACTGTTGTGTGTTGGCAATGACTGAGCTATTATTTGACCGTAGCTTCAGGTAGCTTTGTTCAAACTTTTCTGAGGTTTGAATGAGCATCAGGCTTTGGCTCGATCGAGAACCTGAAAACATTGAAAATGTTCAGGCCTGAAAGATTTGACACATGTGGAATTAACTAGGACTGAAGGCAGACGATATCTGATATAAATGGTTGATAAAGAAGAGATCATGCTGGATAGAACTAACATGCAAAAGCAATGAGCATCACAGGAAAAGGTTGGAAAGCTAGAGTTTCTCAGCTCTGTATTGCAGATTATAGAATGTCAATTACTTGGAAAAAATAATCATTGGCAAGACTATGTCAAGTTTAGCTAATGTTAATGTTAAGTAATTGGTGCACCTAATGCTAAATGTTAGGGGGTCGTCGTGGGCCAGTTGAACGGCCCCCAAGGTCTCCCAATCTGACCCCCTTAGACTTTTATCTTTGGGGTCATCTGAAGGCAATTGTCTATGGTGTGAAAATACGAGATGTGCAGCACCTGAAACTACGGATACTGGATGCCTGTGCTGGCATTTCTCCTGCGGTGTTGCTATCAGTGTGTGAAGAGTGGGAGAAGAGGGTTGCATTGACAATCCAACACAATGGGCAGCACATTGAACACATTTTATAAGTGATCAGAAACTTGTAAATAACTCATGAAAGAATAAAGTTACGTTGAAACCAAGCACACCATTGTTTTTCTTGTGACATTACCAATAGGTTTGATGTGTCACATGGCCCTCTTCCTATTGAAAAAACAAAAGTTTTATCCAAGATGGCCGACTTCTAAATGGCCACCATGGTCACCACCCATCTCGAGGAGTTTGCCCCCTCACATATACTAATGTGCCACGAACAGGACTTTAATATCACCAACCATTCCCATGTTATTACGGTGTATCCATATAAATGGCCCACCCTGTATATGGTATCACAATGTTAAAATGACCAAATTAATACTATCCTTAAATGACTGTGAATTGCTAGTCTTGGTAGCCAGGGATCGGCCCACCAGGAGCTCACAAAGCACCCGACCCCTATGGTGCCTCCTGCAGGTGGGGGGCCCATGTCCCTTTTTCGGGCTGTGCCTGGCCGGGCCCCAGTAACCCTATCCCTGGCAGGATGAATTGTTCCCTTGATGGTCTTCTGATAGGGGTCTTCTGAATCGCTCTCTGTCTGGTCCCTCACCCACAACCAATTTACCATGAGAGACCCTACCAGGGGGCAAAAGCCCCCAGACAATATAGCCCCTGGGATTCCTGGGAGACACAAACCCCTCAGGTAGTGATTTGCGGAGGGGCTACTCTGCAGTTCATTTCACATTTTCTTTTATGTGAAAAGAAAATGATCCCTTCACTCTGCAGGACTCCGAACCTCTGCTATTGTTTTCGCCCTTTTTAGCTAATTATGCTTGTCCTCTTTCCTGTTCGCTCTCTGCCCTGTCACAACTAGTGGACAGAAAACGTTAGCTCATGAATGCAGGGAAACATTTATTCTAACAAATGAGTTAATATTCTCAAGTAGCCAAAACAAATTTACTTTACTTCAGCTTTCAACAAATGCTCTCTAACAAGACCTTCCGTTTTAGAGTGAAATGTTTCTACTGAAAGCACTTTAGCCACTTCAGATTCAAAAGAACACTTCCTATGGTTGAGGTCATGGTTATTTTCTGCTTTCATAAACGCCATAAAATTCTCGATCAAAGTGAGAGTTTATGTTTGCTGCATGAGAAGACTCCAACTACACACCCAGTGAGGAATCATTCTTGACCTTCTTCGCGTGACCCGCGCCTCTGTCCCTGACACGAGTAAGCAGAGAGCTTTGACATTTACTGCTCTTTGTC
Organism: Diplotaxodon limnothrissa; assembly: GCF_057381915.1. Taxonomy (NCBI): domain Eukaryota; kingdom Metazoa; phylum Chordata; class Actinopteri; order Cichliformes; family Cichlidae; genus Diplotaxodon; species Diplotaxodon limnothrissa. Next base: position 33,468,472 of record NC_140617.1, on the reverse strand, counting down.
AATAGGTCATGATGAAAGCACAGACACACAAAGGCTGCTTTGCATGGACATTTATTGATCTGACTGTCTTGTGGTTAGCTGTACAGATAGATGATAGGCGCAGGAGGAGGAAAAGGCTGAGCTGTTTTCCAGGAAGTACAACAAAGGCTGTTTTTGTGAGGCGCTCTTGTGTGCCCATCCATCTACTGCTGTCTGTTCAACTCGGTAAAGACGGCAGAGTAATTCACTTAGCTTGCACTGTGCATGGCTATTATCTCTGGATGGTGTGTCTGTCTGCGGGTGTTCTGCTGTGATATCATTACACCACTCACTTAAGTATATATCACAACTGATTGATATTGCTGTCTGGCAATAATTGCTAAATTGCTGACCTTTTAGGGCTGTTTGGCTGTGCAGTCTTTACTCTGTAGCACAAATGCTCTCTCAATTAATCACATTTTATTCAGTTTAGCATTGAAGTTTAAGCTATTACAGCTGTACAGATGCTCTTTTTACATCCGGTATACATTATCCAACAGTCCAGCATTCTGCTAATACCACATCCTGGGACTCATGTGGATGTTACATTGGCAAGAGATTCAGACGTCAGATTATTCCAATCAAAAGAATTCACTACCACCTTTCTGGCGAGATAAACTACAAGATGTCACCATCTTGTAGTTGGAGACCGGTTCTGCCGGAGGTTTCTTCCTGTTAAAAGGGAGTTTTTTCCTTCCAACTGTCACCAAAGTTCTCGCTCATAAGGGGTCATATGACTGTTTGGTTTTTCTCTGTATGTATTACTGTAGGGTCTACCTTACAATATAAAGCACCTTGAGGCAACTGTTGTTGTGATTTGGCGCTGTATAAATGAAATTGAATTGAATTGAATCCAGAGGCCCTTTGTCCATACCTCGACGATTCAAAACTGTTTTCACAGCATTCGAGGAACCTAAACGATATTTGGCATCTGGTTTTAATGTTGTGTTGCATCACCCAAAGAAGTATTTAATGCTACAGTCAAACACTTCTGCTTTTCTTCCACTAGCAAAATGAGATGAAATTCATCTCCTTTTTATTAATTTCTTTTATAACATCACTGCAGTCAGCTCTCCTTTCATGATAGGTGTCCTTTTTTGATTTTCATTTTGTCCTTTGTAAAAATGTAATCAAAAGTATTTTTCTTAAAGGACGATGACTAAAAATTAAAACAATATGAAAGAAAAAATTTACAAAAGCTCAGTAAAACAGGAATCAAATGTATAATGTCTTGAAAAACAGGTCAAACAAAGGCAAAATTAAGCAGAAAGCTTAGAGCGAGAGGGCTTGAACAGTATAGAAAGCATAGAAGATATTAAGGGCTGTGTAAAATAACAACACAAATAAAAGAAATTTGAGTTGCTAATGATAGAACAGCCACATGAATGATTACACTTTGCTACCCTTCCTAGATGGCAGCAAAAATCCGAGTTCGTTAGGATAATTTTTACCATTGCAGTATACACTCAGTACTGCAATGGTTTCGTGTCTGTACACTAGTTTCATGTCTGCACGGGGCTCTCTCCACGTACTCTAGGTTCCCCCCAGAGTCCAAAGACACAACTCTTTTATTTATTTAAAGAGTTTATTATTAATTTTTTATTATTAAGAGTTTATTAATTCTAATTAATTGGCCTTAGGTTTGAATCATCTCTTCCTCTGTGTTAGCCATCTGTGACTTTTAGATCTCAGAAATTGTCGGCTGTCGCTCAGGGCAATTTACAGTGTTTTGTTTTATAAAGAGGCTTTACAATAACTGTGAAGCATTTCATGCCTGACTGATAAAAACTGTAACTCAAATTAAAGCACCATGTGAAATGTGTGTGTTCCAGCACTGCTTTTATTAGCACCAGCATACTAAACCCACCTTCAGCTAATCACGCAGTCGCACACATGCACACTCATGTGCTACACTATAAAAAGAAACACACAAACCATAAGGGATTGTTACACCTGCAGGGTAACAGTTGGTTCAAGAAAGGTACATCAACAAGTCATAAGACCAGTAGATGAGGAAATTTCTTTTTGCGTTATGTGCTGAAACCATTCCTGCAAATAGGTTTAAAAGAGAATTTTCCAGTGCAGCATTGCTGGTAAGTGTCCTTGGAGCTGAAACCTCCCAGAAAGTAAAATTCAGCTTTGCGGAATGAAAGAAAGAAAATGTTCCGCTTTTTATTTTATTTAGGCCTTATGTCAGGCTTCTGCATGACATGGTAAGGTCATGGTGATCTGTGCACACAAGACGAACATTTTCAATTTCTCCTTTATCTATGCTGTTTTCGTTTAGAAGAAGGAATAAAAAAACTTTTTGAAAATGGCTGAATTTCTCCTGCCGATGACTCCCTCAGTCACCTTGTTGTTATGCTGGTCATCACTGAAATCAATAGATAAGAGCAGAAAGCTGTGTTTGTTCGCTGAAAGGCTTCCGTGCAGCTAGGTTACAGCAATTTTTGAAACGCTGTTAGAGGCAGATCAGAGACAGGAAAGGTGCTGGAGATGAAAAAACTCATTACTAGAGGCAGGAAGGAGCAAATTGGTGTGACAAAAACAAAAATAATTCCACATTTGCAGGATATTAAATGCTATGCGTGCTTGGTTTGTGTTTCTTTCAATGTCATTATTCTCTAACACCCTCAGACATACTCAGTGATGTTTTTCATTTAAACCCTAATCAGACTTTCAGTGCACTCCATATACTTCCAACGCTGTGTTATCTTTTTTCCGCTCATATTTCTTTTTTTAACTGTGGCAGGATATGAGAAATTTGATGTATAGTTTCATCCTCCTTTGCTGTGTTGAAAATGTGACTCGCTGACACGTTTCTTCGACTTTAGTATCTTTCTCTGAGTACTGCCTGTACTCAATACCACGTGCTGTTGCAACTCAGTTGAAGTTTGAGGTTTTAAAAGAGAATGATAAAGAAAATATATCTATGCAGTGGTTGAAAAAACATCATAAACTGTGAGCGGATCAGCTGAAATATGAATTTTTGCCTTTGTAAGTGAAATTATGTCAGTATGCAAATATTGAGTTACAGGCAGCAGGTGTTTAGTTTAGCATGGCATTAAAACAACAAACAAAAAGCCTGATTTGTGGTATTAGGGGAAGTCATGTTTATGATTTATGAATTTTTTGCTGGTAAACCTTCATTATTATTTTTCAGCTATGCTAATGTAAATATTGGCTTACTTTTACTCTTCTTTTTTTGTGCCAGTTAGGCTACGCCCACACATACACGGTCATTTTTGCCTGTAGTTTGCGTGAAAGACACCAACTCGTTTGCTAACACTCGATGCCGACTGGAAATGGAGACCTTTGAGACCTTCAAAGTAAAACCTGGACCTTTTTAAACATGTTTGCTCAATGTTCACTTAGTGAACTTTATGTTTATACAGAAATGAGTGTGGGTTCAGATTTTTTATCTACCTCTTGGAAAAAAGGAGCCTGGTTCTGAATGCTGTTGGGTACCTCCTCCTGTCATGTCCAATATTGTTGGGTCTTTACTAGTGATGTGCGGATCGATCCTGAAATATCGATTCCTCCGATACCAATCATTTATGTTCTAGAATCGATTCTCACATTAAAATATCGATATTTTAGTAATTTAGAGTAAATTTGTAGTTTATCATTAACAGGAACACAGTGGAAAGAAACTATAACATTCGGATTGCCTACATTCAAAGGAACTACTTCCTCTTCCGCCTTTCATAGTCATGTGCGAAATACGGCTGTATAAATGTCTCGCAGCCCCTTGGCGTGCGCACTCACAACAATGGCTGAGCGTAATTGTGCGGACTTATTTTATCTCCACAAACAGCTGAGCCGTGGTTTGCAATAAATGTGGCAAAAAAAGTGAGGTGTTGTGGCCATACTTGCCAACCTTGAGACCTCAGAATTAGGGAGACATTCAAAAGGGCTGTTTGGGCGGATAAATATATTTTACAGGGTTTATTTATCGGATAAAATACGTTAAATGTCACCGTTATTATTGGCCGGCCCGGAAACAGCGGGGGTGTCCAAATTCAGAGGCTGCTTCCACCTGAGGACCCGGCCTTCGCGGTCTAAAGAAAGCCGGGTAGTATGTCACAGGCTCCCTCGGTGGAGTGAAACTCTGCCGTCTGCTCCTTGCTGTCTAAAATATAACCGGACACTGACGTAAACTCTTCTGTTTAATCAGTTTTCTGTTTGACGTTTATTCAGCTGTGTAAAAACCCCGGAGGAACCCTCCCGAGGGAATAATAAAGTTTAATTTAATTTAATCTAATCTAATAACTTTAATCTCAGCCAAACCGATTTACTCACGAACAAATAAAACACTGAAAAAGCCAAACAAGAACATTTTTAAGTTATCAAAGTGACTTGTACATCATGTTTAACCCGAGTGGTGAAAGACCGCGGGGGTTTGAAGACGATGTGTCGGTCGGCTCAGATATTTGAAGTTTACACAGCTACATTCTCACCTGAAAATATGTTAAAAGTTTTTTTGCGACCCAGAAAGAGAAATAAGAGTGATATTAAAACTAAGTCGCTGCCGTCATTGTTGGAAACTGGAATTGGCTGGGCCGCGCTATGAATTCTGCGATATGGTTTTTCAACTTTGTTGTCCGGGTGGAAAATCTGGAGAAAGGTGGGATTCTCCCGGAAAAATCGGGAGGGTTGGCATGTATGGTTGTGGCAACATCACTAACCTTGTCAAACACCTCAGAGTAAATCATATCACAAAATATGACGAGCGTATGTTGAGGCGAACTGAAGAGGAGGAGAGGGACAGGTGCTGCTAGGGTGAGAGTCTCTCACGGAGTCCTTTAGTCCTCCAGGCAGGCAAGGTGTTCAAATAGCACACAACTTTAGTTTTTTTATTTCTATATGATGAACTCTGCATTATTAAGTGATAAGAAGAAGGTATTCTGATGTCCTGTAATCATTATGACGCTATAATTTGAGATACAATAAATAAAATCCGTTTTGTACAAAGTATCGGTATCGGATCAGTATCGTCGATACCACCCTGAATATTACTTGGTATCGGATCGGAAAGGAAATCAGTGGTATCGCACATCACTAGTCTTTACCTTGGAATTAATTTTTAAGCTAGTGCGATGTGCATGCCAAGCACCTCGTCTAACGCGTCTCTTAATCTGTCTCTGCAGGAATTTCTACTACATCACTATGCTACGTGACCCTGTGTCACGCTACCTCAGTGAGTGGAAGCACGTGCAGCGTGGGGCTACCTGGAAAACTGCCCTCCACATGTGTGATGGTCGCCCTCCCACTCAGGATGAGCTTCCTGCCTGTTACAGCGGTGAAGACTGGACAGGGGTGCCCCTTCCTGACTTCATGAACTGCCCTTCGAACCTTGCTAACAACCGGCAAGTCCGCATGCTGGCAGACCTGAGCCTGGTGGGATGCTACAACATGTCGTCCATGAGCGAGCTGGAGAGAGGCCGCGTGCTGCTCGCAAGCGCCAAGTCCAACCTACGCAACATGGCCTTCTTTGGCCTGACGGAGTTTCAGCGCAAGACGCAGTATCTGTTTGAACGGACGTTTGGCCTGCGTTTCATCCGGCCCTTCATGCAGATCAACAGCACGCGAGCTGCTAGCGTGGGAATCAGCGAGAAGGTGCGGTGGCGCATCGAAGGGCTCAACGCCCTCGACATGGAGCTTTACGAGTATGCCAAGGAGCTGTTCCTGCGGCGCTACCAGTATAACCGCCAGAGGCAACACCAGGAGGAGCGGCTCAGGAGACGGCAGGAGAGGCAGCAGAGACAGCGGCTGCACAGGACCTATTTGGCTGAACTCTGGAGACTGGGAATAGGAGGAGGAGGAGCAGAGGAGGTGGAAGAGGAGGAGGTGGAGGTGAAGGTGCTAGAGGAGGTAGCCACCACAGAGGACTATGGCAGCCAGGTCGTGCGGTGGTGAGGAGAACACGGGAACTGCAAACACTTCATCGGTGACTGACGGCTGGTTGATTCATTGTGCTTTACTCCCCTCCCTCTGTCTTCCTCCATCTCGCCTCTGCTGTGAATCTGCCAAAACCTCCTGCCCTCCCAGCCTCATAGCGCTTTGTCAGACTGCCGAATGGTGTCTTAATATTTATGATGGATGTATTTCTCATGGCGACATTTTGTATTTACATTTTTTTCTTATGGCTATTTTTGGCACTGCGGTTGCGAAATTGATTGATTGATTTATTAGCAAGTGCTCTGAGTGTTCTCAAAGCAGCAAAAATGTTTCTTAAACCATCGTTAGAAGAACTAAGTGAAAAACAAGTGTCATTAAGGAGGCCCATTTTAGTAAATTTCAAACTGGTGACTGTCTTGTGGTGAAGGATCCTCAGTGTCATGTGTGTGATCTTGCGCTGTGTTGAACAGTGAAATCTTGTAGTTAATCTGTGGTGTTTGGCTTCGTAGGAATATCAAAGCACAAACCTGGCAATAGTCTGCAGTGTGTTTTCTTCTTTCCGACTGATTAAGCTGCAATATAAGAGAAACAGTCGAAGCAATTTCTCGCAGGAAATGTGTTCAATAAAAATATGCAGCAGCCAGTGATGTTAATTTGTACCTGATGGACTCTCTGTTATGCATGTGTACATGCAAGTGTTCTTGCCTTGCTCCTTTTTTTCACAGCATGTTCTCACCATAAAAATCTGAAATCTTCCCTCAGTGTGCCGACTTCTTCCACCACCATGCACGCACAAATACAGTGACGCACACTGATGAAGCTTTTTCTCAAGGAGAGGAGGAGAGCTGTTGGCCTGACAGACAGGCTGTCAGAGCCAATTTCAGAACTCTTACATCACAGAGACAGACCATTGGTATTTCCACCATTAGGCCATTGATTATGGGGCTTTTTGCTTCCAGATTGATCATTTAAAGTTCAATTGACCATGACTCCGGCTTAGCACAAAGTAACAAAAACCCAGCAGCTTGCTGAACACATTTTCCTCCCTAATTTGACAAACATGTTGCTCTGCTGAAGTTCCATTTACACTGCAGTAGCCCACATAGCAAAATTGGTATGGCCCGGATCTGGCCCACACAATTTGCTTACACATGGCCACATACCGCAAAGAATGACGCCCCTTTGGTGGCCCAGATCTGGCTTTGCCAGATGTGGCCCACACATAGGCCAGCACAAGGCCATTTGCAGACACGCTGGTGGTCCTGTGCTGGCCCATGTGTGGATTACCTCTGGCAAAGCCAGATCTGGGATACCAAAGGGCCGTCATTCTTTGTGGTATGTGGGCAATATGTAAGTTGTGTGCAGCCACGGGTCAGTTGCAGACACATTGCTGACCCTGTGCTGGCCCAGAACAGTTTCAGCTCTGACCCCAGATGTCAGCCTAATGTGTAACTTAATCAAGCCATGTAATAACAACATGTGCCGGAACATAATAGTGCAAAAGTAACATGACGAAACTCTGTTCAGACAGTGAATGGACTGATTCTTAGATAACGCTTTTCTACTCTCCCATATTACTCAAAGTGCTCTATACAACATGCCACATTCACCCAATCACACACTTTCTCTAAACTGAGTGCTTCCTAACTACATTCATACACATTCACACTCTTGACATGCAGACTGGAGGAGCCAGGGGTCTAACCACTAACCCTCCGATCAGTAGGTGACCTGAGCTACAGCCACCCACTGGCAAAGATGAGTAAACCGTCACTAGGTTTTGGATAAAGTGTACCCTCACAAACCTGTCAAACCTGCATTTGAAATGTTGGCTACCATAGCAGTATAGTATTGCAACATGGCATTTGGGTTTTCTAACTAAAATAGGAACATAAATAGTGCCATCATTGCCAGACCTGGCCCACATCTGGTTGACTTACACCCCGCCATAACATCAGTCAGTCAGAGGTGCCAGCTTGATGCCGGTTGCAGGGAAGACCTGTTTTCTATGAGCCTGGGCCACATAACCCAAACCACAATCAAGACAGATATGGCATGCCATGACATAGACAGCGCCATCTATGCCAGGCCTGGTCCATATCTGGATGACATACGTCTTATCGTTCCAGAAGTCAGCAAGCAGTGCCAGGTTGATCCTAGATCTGGGCCAGACCTGTCTACTATGTGGGAGACTGCTCCATGCAGGTGTTTTGTCTATGAGAAGGCAAATGAGGATGAGGAGAAGATCAGTCAGGAGGCAGAAAAGGAAATGCCATAGACAAAAATAGCCTCTTTATTCCCAGCTGTAGCTTCAATTCTACTTGCACAGCTTGTATGAGAGCAAAACAAAACAAAAAACATGTTAGTGATGCAGGATTTTTTCCCCCCTCGTACAAAACCAGAGGACTGATGGCTTCCTTAACATTTACAACAAATAATATCACGAATTTTAGGCTTTCTTTGTAAATGTAATCTCAGATATAAATCAGGAAAGGGAACAACAGCAGAACAATACGCTGTATCCAGGAAGAAGCAGCAATAGACAAATGATATAAAAGCTTCTGTTGAGGATGTCTTTGGGTTGACAGTATGACTTTGTTCCAGGACTTCTGGGTGATTGTTTGTGTGTTCTCACAAATTTTGTGCTTTGGTTTGACTTAGTAATATCGGCCTCTTTGAAGGTCCCAAGTCCTTGGCTCTTGCTCTTAGAGCATCTAGGCTTGAGAAATGAGAAAATTGCACAGCCTGTCTTGCTAGCACATGGGAAAGGTGAACGCATCTGCACGGAGAACTCTGAAAGACTCTGGGATATGTGAGCACTTAGCACAGATCATGACTGGAGGAGGTGTTGTCGGGCTATATAATCGTTTTATAGCACTGTTGGGGAAATGCAACAAAGCAGGATGACTAATGCAGTGTTTTTAGGGCCAGCAATTAAAACGTTTCTGACCATTTCCAATGTGACGCAAAGAGAAACCTCAAAGAAAAAAGTGCTAGAGATAGATGGTGGAGGTGAATTAAAACGAGTCAATTTGCTGATTCTAAATTATATTTGATGACTCCTGTTAGAAAAAGTTCACACACTGAATACATTTATTTATTTTGGTTATTGTTTTATTTAAATGTTGCTTATCTTGTCAAAAAGCATTATTGCTCACACTATTCATACTGAGACCTTCAACAGCCACATCAAGCACTGTACATGAAATTTATATTTCCTGTTACTTTCACCAGATTTGGATATAAAGATTGCTGTCTTTTAATGTGCTTTAAATAACAAAGTAGCATGTTGTGAAGCAGGTTTAACAAAATGGTAATCCATCCAACTTTAAATAGGTTTGTTCCTTTATCAAATTTAGTCAAATGAGCCAAAGCCTTTGGTGCTTATAGGGAAAAAATCAGATTCAGCATTCCAGTAGAGGTGTAACTCAATAAAATAAAATATGCTTAATGCAATATGATACGTTTGACAGCATAATATTTTAAGATTATTTAACCAGACAATGATAGGCTAAAATGACTCAGCTAGCTACAACTCCTTTTTGAATTTTAGCGTGTTGTTATAGTAGATGTTTTAAAATGTATAAAATAGCTGTAACAGCAATAATGCCTGTAAAAGTTTCACATATCTATCTATCACGTTGCCCATCAATTTTTGATATACTCTGAAACTTTAAGGTGAGATCTAGCAGTTCTCTATATTCAGGCACCACTGTGGCATCTCGTTGGGGAGAGCAAAGCAGGCAGTGCTTGCCTTATGAAATCTAAAAATAGACACAAATGGAAAACAATGTGAGCAAGTCTCCTAGTATCTCAATGTTCTGTCCTAGAAGCTGCCCTCATTGTATCTTGTGGCTTTATTTTTCAACCTGATTGCTCATAGGGGGTTGTCTTACTAGCTGAAAGAATCTGAATAAAATTAGCATGTCAGAGGCTCAGGCATTCTGTTAGGAAATCTGAATCACAAACAAAAGAGTTTAGAAATACAAACTCTCTTCCAAGGTCCATAGCTACACAGTAAATATTTTTGGGGCTTCAAACAAAGGAATCCATTGTAAGTCAGGTAAATATGCTCAGGGGACTTCCAGTCAGAGAAAGAAAAACTGTAGACAAAGGTCTTAACTATTGAGTCATTAATACATTGAGTCCTTATTATTTTCACTTCTGGGTTGCTGCAAAGTTTCCCAAGACGAACCTACGGTAAAGACGACACAATGAGTGCATATTATTACAGCATGTCTACAGTATGAGTCACAGAGCTACTGAAGAAAGAAAGTTAGGTGTTGTCAGTCATGTAGCAGACTTGTCCCTGCTTGCCTTGCTAATGACGGCCAGGTGGACCAGTGACCTTGTTTTGGTCAGGCAGCGTTCCCAGTGGAAAGCGTTGAGAAAGGCCCTCCTAAATGTATCACCTGAAAGAGTGTAGAGCACCAGGTTGAAAAATGTGTTAAATCCAGCCAGAGGCCGGGAGATGATATACGCTGCATGCACGATGTTCTCTGCCGGACAAGTCGCGTTATGATATCTTGATTCTATCCGCAACACACGCAGGACGTGATATGGCATAAAACATACAACAAACACCACCAGGATCAGTACAGTCACACGCCGTGCTCGCATCCGACAGAAACTTGTTGTGCGTGGTCCGTTTGCCAGCTGTTTTACTATCCCAGTGTAACACATAAACACCACCACAAGGGGAAGTAGAAATCCAAACGCAGTAAGTAGCCAGCCGTACAACCGCACAGTAGCGACGGGTTCAGTACTTGCAAAGTCTATGCACTTCTTGTTATCATTCACTGATATCATGCTCAACATGGGGGTTATTTCAGCGGCAGAGATGATCCAAACAGCTGAGCAGGCAATTATACCCCAGCGCTTCTGCTGTACCTGTGCTGCACTCAGTGGTTTAATCACCACTACATAACGAAAAACTGCCAGACATGTTAGAAAGAGGATGCTCCCATAAAGGTTCAAATGAAACCCAACGCGCACGACACGGCACATGAATCCGCAGAGAGACCACTTATCCCATCTGCTGTAGTAGTAGACCAGGAACGGCAGGCTGAGGACGTAGAGAAGATCGGTCACCGCCAGGTTGACCAAGATGATGCTGCTGCTCTTCCAGGGACGCAGCTTTGTCAAGTAAATGCTGATAGATGTTACATTTCCAACCAAGCCCACAATGAAGATGAGACTATAAGCCACAGGCAGGTAGTAGTGTTTCATCAGTTCATCCAAATCGGTACAGTTGGAATTGTTGGAATGGTTGATGGCCATAGTTCAGTCCTATTGAGAATGAGAAATGAGTTTAATAACCACACTGAAAACTAAAAAAAACCCCGCAAAATAGAATGTCCCCTGCATTTATGAAAATGTAACTGAAGCAATTTAAAAGTAATTGGGGAGACACAATGTAGCAAAATTAGCAATCCTATAAATTAATTAATTTTTAATTATTCAAAATTATTAATATTACAAGAAGGGCTGGTTAGAGTTTTCAAACAGACTTCAAATATTCACATTTAATGTTAGTGATGTTTTTGGTATAGCTGCTATTTCTGATCACTAAAATTTGGAAATCACACCGTGAGAAACATGGGAATGAACACAACATGAGTAGTGCAGGCCTTAACATAAAAACAAACAGAAATATTAATATATTAAATATAATTGGCACGCATTGAACAAATGCCTTTTCTTTAACAACACCTCTATTCTTGTGTACTGTATTCATGACATATATGTTTTCTGAGCAATACAATAGGCAACACGCAAATCATTTCATTTCCCCCCAGCTGTCAGATCACAGCAGGCAGCAATTACTGCTCATGGAAGGAAGGCGAGAGCAGGACAAGCAAAGAAACAAACAATCAGGGAAACTCGGTGGGAAAGAAGCAAGCAAAATCATTCTTTTTCAACAGTCTGATTTCTGAAAGCCTCTCAGTATATGACAGTGCCTATGGCATCCTGTAATACTGTCAGTACGATCTGTTCTCATTATGGATGTCAGGGGATGTGTGAGGTGTCACTTACACATCATAAACACTTGGTTTTCATGAGGCAGGAACTTGCACTCATTAAAATGATTACATTTTGCAAAAAACTACAAACTGTAAATTATTATTTCAGTGTTACATCTCAGCATAAAGGTAACATTCGATTATATAAAAGGTTTTTTACTCACTTCTACTGCCAGTATCCTCACCAGTATGCACTTCAGTCCTTTAGCATCTCGTCTCTATTTTCACTTCCATCCCACAGTCACACCCTCTTTTATTCTTTCCTTTTACTGTTACACACCACAAGTGGGAAAGTCCAGAATACTTTTACTTGAAGTCCTGTGTTGTGTGCTTCAGCTTCAGCTATGTGAAGTGCATACTTCCTGGTATCACGCTTAAGCTGACAAAGCTCAAGGGTCAATTTGTCTATGTAGCTTAGGTTTCAGGTGGTGAGGTGAGGGAATGGAATGTCGGGGATCTAGCAACACAGGAAACAGTCCAGTGTTCATTTACAAGAATGAACTCAAGACTTTCTAATGAGGTCTTTATTATTTCTTGAAACGAGCATGTGAATACCTCAGCATGGCACTACCGAGCTAAATTTAGCACACGGTTTCTGATTAAAGGAACAAGAAGGTTTAGAAGCAGGGAATGAACACTTAATTATAATAGTGTGTTACCATTTTACTTTAACTTTCTACAAATTCGACCGTAAGTTTCAATCAAAAGTGTCACACTAAAACTTATATGTTGTGAACTGTGCTTCAGTTGTGCACATCTGTAATCAACAAACTGCTGCTCACAGTAAAATGCAGCATTTTCTAGAAGTCAGATATCAGTAACTAGTAATATAATTAGTTCTGTCCAGCAAATGTAATGTCCAGCAAAAAATGAATATTATATTTTACAGTGGTTCTGAGACTATTTTACTTTTCTAACATGTGTTTTTATTTTTTTGACTACTTGGCTTCTTGTGTTCCTTCTTCCTGATGTTGCTACCACTACTTACCTGAGGATAAAAACAGGAGAAAGGAGCAGCAAAGTGTGAATAAGGACAATTTCCAAAAGCACAACGGCTGAGTTTTCTGCACTTCTATCCTGAGGCAATTAAAGCATTTTGTTCCTAGTCATCTCAAAGAGCTCACAAGTGCTGCTAGAAATAGACAAGATTTAAAACCAAGTGCATTTGACCTATGCAGCTTCTTCTCTGCCTCACGACAGGACCTGGACACGTTCCATCTGTCCATCCATCCATTTTTTTCCACTTATAAAATTCATGGACTCTACTTCACTAGAAAATCCTGAAGGAGAATGTCTGGCCTTCAATTCATACCCAGAAGCTCAATCACACTTGTGTTATGCAGTAGTAAGACAACCTCTGAATGGCTCAAAAAAGGAACTAAATTTAAGCGTTCAGAGTGGCCTAGTCAAATTCAGGGTCAGATCCATTTAAGGTACTTTGGCATGATCTTAAATAGGCTGATAATGCATGAAAACCCTCCAATGTGGTTGAATTAAAACAATTGTGGATAAAGGAATGGGCCAAAATTCCTCTACAGCAACGTGAAAGACTCATTGGCAGTCATTACAAATACTTGGGTGCAGTTTTCGTTGCTAAAGGTAGTACCAAACCAGCAATTACTTTTTCACATATGATTAGGTAGGTCTGGCTACCTGTTTTCTTTTTAATAAATAAAATGTCTATTTAAAAACTGGATTTTGCATTTACTCAGGTTGTGTGTGTGATCTCAAACATGTAAGTCTGAAAAACAAGCAAAAATTTAAAAAAGGAGAGAAATCAGGTAGTGGGAGGGGGGTACTTTTTCATAGCGTTGTAGTTCGGTACTTATAAATAGGTTGCTTGTCTTTGTTAATGATTCACTTCAAGCATTAATGATTGCAGCCGCCTTAACACATCTTCCCACCTCATGTAGTCATCAGCTACAGACCACACTGAAATATTGATTTAAACCTTGTGCAATTTCCTCTTCCTTTTGTGTCAGTCTTTATAATGTAAACATAAAAACATGCACGCTGTTATTTTTCAGTGTGAATATATTTCACTCATTGTCGGGGTAAGCTGCAAAAATACGCCTACAATTCTCACATTATGTTTGACTGCTGCTATCGCTAGAGCATGCAGTGTTGACCGCAGTCATGCTTAATATTTGTCCTGTGTTTAAAGGTTATTACGCTGAGTGTCAAGTCTACACCTGACATTACCTCAAAGCATAACACATCTGCATCTACAAATATATGTCTTTTTTCCCTTGGCTGCCCTGGACATGCTGATGTTCTCTGTAATGTCCCTCACGCACGCACTTAAAAGCAGTAAAAGAAGCTGAAGTTTACAAATGTTTATTTTACAAAAGGGAAGCTAGAAAAGTGAATAGAAATCACTCTAAATTGTGATTCCTATTCACTGTCGGGATGGTGCAGTCCAGAAGCAAGTGTTTTATTGTAGAGATAAAAATCATCTTAGTTCAGAAAAAAATGAATGTCAAAGATCAACTCGACGCACAGAAATCTGAGTAGAGAGGATTAGGAGGCCAGGGGGTAGCTCGCCTAAGGAGGAGAGGGTGACAGAAGGTGTTGATGGTGGGGATGTGTAAGAAAAAGAAACTGCTTCTGTCTACAGTTTAGGCATCTTTGCAGCATTGAGGCGCATAGAAACACAGGAGGATCCAGCAGCATAGCGCATCTCCCTCAGCATGCCGCTCCACTGCTTCTTGTCTTCCTCATACCTAACAAGAGCGAGAATTGGGTCATTTTTCCCAAACGAGCAAAGTAGCAATATAAAAAATAAAAGCCTGTAAATCTGGGTCCCTCAACTTAATAAGACTTACTGCCAGACATCAGTGACCTCTGTGGGAGTCACCTCCTTGTTCTCCATCTGAATCATAGCAAAGCCACCCACAGCGTAAAGCGAGCCACCATTGCTTACTAGGTTGACAGAGCTTCTCTCCTGAGGAAACTCTGTGAAGGGCTCCCACCTGAGGAGACACAACATTAGGAGAAGGTAGGAAATAAGTCTAAGCTATCCCTGTTGTTGTAGTTTGTACCGCAGTCATTTTTTCCAGTTTCAGTATTTCTCTTTTCTTTTGGCAGATAACTGAACTGTAGTTTATCAAAGCCAAATGAGTGCAACATTTTTTTTTAAATGAAAAAATTCTGTTGGTTATAAACAAGTAAATTAACCAGTCCTGTAACTTAAATGTATTTATATTTTGCACTTAATTGCAGAAATTTTAATGTCAGAGTTTAAACTAGCTAGCTTAAATACTGTTAATCTGAGCCAATAGGCTCCAGTTAGTTATAGCAACTACATCGCTAAAGCAAATCTAAATCAACCTGATAGAGGTTCCTGCTGCAAATAAATAAACCACACTAAGATAAATCTATGTTTTATTAGTATTGAGGCTCCTTTTAATCCTATCCAGATGCTGCACTAGCTAGGGCAGATAAATCGCACTGAGAAGCCAGCTAGCTAAAATTATTAGAGAAAGGTTTGACTCAATGAGCATGAAGAACCAGTGAGCGCTGTGATTGTTCTAACCATCTTGGGGGATGTGGGATGATTTTAAATGTGACATGTAATAAAACATCCTGTTCTACCACATCCCAAAGGTGCTCTACTGGCAAAGCTGGACTGGTCATCTGGCATTTTGGGCCAATGGATTGAAAGGCCGCTGCCGTGCAAGCACTGATGGGGGCCCATTGGTTCATTTTTATTACTGACACTGTATTGCCCAATTAAATCTCTTAAATGCGATCAGCCCCTCCCCTCCCCTCTCCTCCCTTCTCTATTCACTGGTGCAGCTTGTGGAAGAAGTTTAGTGTAGAAGAAGTGAGTAAAAGGTGGAGCTGAAAAGCTAAGAGAAAATAATAAAAAGAAACTTAAAAATAGATGCAGCAAAATGGGTCAAATTAACAACATATTTGTTGTTGGCGCTGCTGCACCGTGAACAGCAACTAGTAACCAGACCTCACAGTTACAGGAGGCTGCTGCTGAACCAGCTGTGTAGAAGTGAGTAAGAGATGGAGGAAGATGAAACTCACATGATAAGAAGATAGATGGAGGGACATACACTCAACAAAAATATAAATGCAACACCTTTGTTACTGCTCCCATTCCCCATGGGATGGACGTAGAGACCTAAAATTCATTCCAGATACACAATATAACCATCCCTCCCAAACAGTGGTCACAAATCAGTCCAAATGTGTGGTAGTGGGCACATCTGCTATATTGAGATAATCCATCCCACCTCACAGGTGTGCCACATCAGGATGCTGATCTGACATCATGAGTAGTGCACAGGTGTACCTCAGACTGCCCACAACAAAAGGCCACCCTGGAATGTGCAGTTTTGTCTCACAGCAAAATGCCACAGATGCCACAAGCAATGAGGGAGCGTGCAATTGGCATGCTGACAGCAGGAATGTCAACCAGATCTGTCGCCCGTGCATTGAATGTTCATTTCTCAACCATAAGCCGTCTCCACAGGCGTTTCAGAGAATATGGCAGCACATCCAACCGGCCTCACAATCGCAGACCTCGTGTAACCACACCAGCCCAGGACCTCCACATCCAGCAGGTTCACCTCCAAGATCGTCTGAGACCAGCCACCCAGACAGCTGCTGGAACAATTGGTTTGCACAACCAAACAATTTCTGCACAAACTGTCAGAAACCGTCTCAGGGACGCTCAACTGGATGCCCGTCGTCCTCATCGGGGTCTTGACCTGACTCCAGCTCGTCGCCGTAACAGACTTGTGTGGGCAAATGCTCACATTCGATGGCGTCTGGCACGTTGGAGAGGTGTGCGCTTCACGGATGAATCATGGTTCACATTGTTCAGGGCAGACGGCAGCTGAGAATGTCCCAGTTCTTGCATGGCCAGCATACTCACCGGACATGTCACCCATTGAGCATGTTCGGGATGTGCTTGACCGGCGTATACGACAGCGTGTACCAGTTCCCACGAATATCCAACAACCTCGCACAGCCATTGAAGTGGAGTGGACCAACATTTCACAGGCCACAATTGACAATCTGATAGACTCCATGCGACGATGTGTTGCACTGCATGAGGCAAATGGTGGTCACACCAGATACTGACCGGTTCTGGGTCCCCAGACCCCCAATAGCGCAAAAAACTGCACATTCCAGGGTGGCCTTTTGTTGTGGGCAGTCTGAGGTACACCTGTGCACTACTCATAATGTCAGATCAGCATCCTGATGTGGCACACCTGTGAGGTGGGATGGATTATCTCAATATAGCAGATGTGCCCACTACCACACATTTGGACTGATTTGTGACCACTGTTTGGGAGGGATGGTTATATTGTGTATCTGGAATGAATTTTAGGTCTCTACGTCCATCCCATGGGGAATGGGAGCAGTAACAAAAGTGTTGCGTTTATATTTTTGTTGAGTGTAATTAGGAAAGGAGCAAATGGCTACTTTCATCATGAGCCACTGCTTATATCTAAAATGTAGCAACTAAGAAATAACCCAAAAACAACTGTACCTGATGAGAACCTGTTTCAATATCTATAATCAAACAAAAACATAAAAAATGCATAATATGTGTATGCCTGACAGATATACATATTCTTAAAAAAAATAATAATAAGAAGAAAATGATGGTTGGCCGCCTGGACCAAAAATGCCAGGGCTGATTTTTTTGTCCCAGTCCAACCCTGTCCACTGGAGTAAGACCTTGGGACTGGTGACTTGAGCAGTCTGTCTATCTCTGACCTCTAACATGAACAAGAGGGCTGCTGCTTACTGGATACTTTTTCAGAACATTCCCGGGAAACCCTAGAGATGATAGTGTGGGAAAACTTCAGTAGAAAATTTCAGTCGTTTCTAAAACCCTTAGACCATGACTTGCTCCCTTAAATGACCCTTCTTACCCATTCCGATGCTCAGTTTGAGCTTGAGCAGACTTCCTTGACCAGGCCTACATGATGCACTGAGTTGCTGCCATGCGATTGGCTCAAAAGATATATGCATTAACAAACTGCTGAATAGGTGTACCTAATAAAGTGACCAGTGAGTGTTCTCATTTAACAGGAAAGTTGCAAACATATTCATACTTGTTCGTTGCAAAGTCATAGGCTTCACACGAGGCAGTGAGGCCTTCCTCGTTGACTCCACCAACCACTATGATCTTGCCATTGTGGACAACTGCTCCAAACATGGCTCTGGGTGTCTTCATGGCGGCCTGCTCCCTCCACTCTGACTGTTTGTGGTTATACACAAACATCTTGTTAAGGGCTTTGCTGTGAAGATGAAGGAAAGATGTGGGACTTTCAGCATCAAAAGCTGTCAAACTTTTTTGTTCATTTTTGGTGTTGATTTGGTGATGTCACCTACACAAATAGATGCAATTAATGGGTGCTTTAAGCATCTATAATTAAAGCTCTAAAATTAAAATGATGATAATTTAAATCAATTGCTTTTAAATAAGGAAAGATACATGTTTGTTTACCGACAAAGAAATTTAATCTTAAAGCCAATGTTTAAATGATTGATTATAAAAATGTATCCTCATGTCTTCATTATTATTATTATTTTTACTAATTGGACTAATGGACTCACAGTGTGTTTCAACATGAAGCCTTCATTAAAAAAATCATGATTTCTCTATTTGAAAGGGCACAGCCTCTAAACACCAATCAACAGGAACACATTTGAAGAAAGAAAAGCTTCATGTGGATAAAGAGCAGAACAGGAGTGAGTAAATGGACTAAAAACAGTTCTACAAGAAAAGAAAAGAGAAATGACACAAAAAGCAAGTTAGTAAACGTAATCTATATAACAAACAAAGGTGTCCTGAGAAGGAGCGCTTAAAGACATAGGGACAAAATTAGTAAAGGTTCACAAACCTTTACTAATTGCAGTCAATGTTAGGTTGACATTCATTGTTACTTAATCCAAAGACTGAAAGTCTGAACAGTGATTCCATTTTCCTCATAATTAAACATTTGCTGTGTCCGTTTTGGAAACAGTTAAATGTTGTTAAATGGGCAAACGGAGCAGCTAGACCAAAAAGTATTCTTATGTGGTTACAAAACTAACCGATCTTTTTTTAAAGATCTGAATTTAAAGTTTAAAGTTGTAACTTAAAACTGTAACTTTAGTTACGACAAGCTGTTGGGTGTAGAGAAAAGTGCTGGAGTGAATGGGCTACTGTAGTATGCTGTAGAAAAGTGCCATTTACCCTTACCTCTTGCTCTTATTTTCCTCTTGGTTGAGACCTTCTGGTGATAGTCCCAGCTATATTAAGCCAGGTCGAGCACACCTGTTTACATTTGATAATTAGCAGCCTGTTTTACTGACAGCTGAACTCAAGAGCTGACTGCATGTCTTATTACAGTTTTAAAGCCTAAGGTTCATTTTGTTGTAAAAAGTGTGTCCCTTCCCAACTCTGGCTTCTATCGCAGGCATAGAGAGAGAGGAAAAATAGCATATGCTGGCTGTAACAAGAGATGCACAGGGCTGGTATTTTCCATGATTGCAGCATATATTAGATTACACACTCACATTTATTCAGCTATCTCTGTGGGGACACCCATCTCACATTCTTCACCCAACATTTCAATGGCTCCCCTCTGGGCGACGCCTCCACTGCATTTCCTGCAGGACTGAGAGGAGGAGAGCCACCTTTGTCCCCAAAGCCACTCTGCTTTTTAACTCCAGCCGGTAAGACCATTTCCCACACCGATAAACATAAACTACACTCTTCTTATACTACCGACACTTTATTAATTTTTAGTCACTTACAGTTATTTATTCACCTTTCAGTCACTTTAATTTCAAAACCGTATATATTGTATATTCTGTGTATTTATTATTTCACTCTTATTGCCCGTTCTTATTGTCCTTATCTTCAACGTTATGCTCCTCTGTTGTTTGTTAATTGCTCCTTGGGGATAAATAAAGTCTCCTGATTCTGATTCTCACAATAAACACCCTTGTCTTAAATATCACGACAGAATACAAAACCCATACTAATCTTTACCCTAAGACTATAGGATAATCAGTGAGTGTGGTGGAGGTGTGATCCCTGGCCCAGCTACAGGGGAGAGGTGGTGCCAGGGAGGTTGGAGGGACAGGTGGATGTCATTGATGTCAAGGATTTCCCTTTTTCAGTGATGTTGGAGACCAGAGGGGGAGGGGTGTGCAGCTGACTGGAAGTTGGCTGCCATGTGTGCCGAGCGGAAAAGTATTACTGTGTGCTTGATAAAAAGCTCAAACCGAATGGTGTGTTGGGTCGGAATTCTTTGCAGTGAGCATTCAGATTAAAGTTTCCACTCTAAAGTATAAGAACAAGAAACATACAAACATACAGAAGGTCCTTTTGTCACGATCCTGGGTCTTATGACCCAGTGTTTTGAGTTTTAGTTCATTTTGATGTTTTAGTTTATGTAAGCCCTTCAGGTTCCTAAGTTCATTTGTTATCATGCTTAAGTGTTTCTAGTTCTTATTATTTCCCCCTCGTGTTTCCAACTATGGTAAATCTCCCCTGCTCTTCATGTGTTTCATGTCTGTGTCTTACATTGTGAAGTTTGGGTTGTCATGTCTACGTCTCATTCTGTTTCCTGTTTTATTGTGAAGAGGTCTGGTGTTTCTGTGTTCATCGTGTTCAGTTTTACTCTTCCCCTGTGGCGTTGTTATGTTCATGTTGATCTACTGTGCCTTTCTGTTCCATGTTTCAGATCCCTATGTTCTGTCTCCCCCAGTCTGTTAAGTTCACATGTCTAGAGTTCCGTCAGTGTGTTTCCTGTTTTACTTTCACAGTCTGTTCTATGTTAATGTTTCTAGTTTTGCTTCCCTTGCCTCGTCCTGCTTAATTAATCTCAGCTGTGCTCTCCTCCTGTGGCTCATTCCCCCTCGTTATCCCTCAGTGTATTTAAGCCCCATGTTTCTCTTTGTCAGTGTTGCGTCCTCCCTCATAGCTGTGTGATTTTTTCCCTGTGGCTCCTTGTGCTTTAGTTTTCCCAGTTTAGTTTAGTTTGTATTGTTTTTCGTGTCCCACTCCACGCCAGCAATAAAGCTGTGTTTTTTGAGTTTACCTTTTGACTCTGTGAGTTTGCGTTTGGGTCCTACTCTTGCCTGCACACAGCTGTATTGTGACACCTTTACTCACTTGTCATCCGTCTTTCCTCCAATGCTATAGACCAGCCCTTTGTGGGAGACAACTGCATGGCCGTGGATCTTCAGGGGAAGCTTTTTGGTCTCGCTCCACCTCATCTTCCTGAAGAATGTGACAATTGTAAGCAACTGAACTCATTAAGTGTTATTCTCTTCCCTTGAATTCATTGCTTCTAATTTCTTTGGGATTTAAAAAAAAAAGTTATATATATGAGTAATGTCAATAACTTAAATGGCCCACAAATGAATGCAAGAATGAAAAAAATAATAATAATAAAAATAAAAACAGCCAGAGCCGATCAACAACTTCAGATTTACCATAATTAATTAATTAAATTCAATACCAGAAAATCCTTAGTTAAAACAAAGAAATGCAATTAAATCTACTTGGTTAATTATCACCTAAAAATGATCAAATGTGAGATGTTTAATGAGAAATGGGGGAAGTAGGGATCAAAACAAAGAAATACCACTGACTCAGTATCATAGCACATCACACTATCCAATGATTCATTGGACTGGAGGTCTTTTCCAGCCACAGCAAACAGCAGGTTCTCGCTCTCTCCGATGTTAAAGAGACATCTTGGAGAAGGCATTGGGGGCAGCGCGATCCAGTCTGAGCTGAACGGATCCAACTGTGGAGGAGGAAAAAAAACAAAACTATAACTCACAAGAGTGGAGAAAGCCTACTTTTAGCACCCATTAGCTCTTTGTCTTTTTCACCTCATGAATCTGCTTGTTATGCTCCATGATATCCGCATATTGATTATGCTGTAAGATACAGCAGTTCAAGGCCTCTATCACATTCTTAATTGTGTATATTGCTTAGACCTGATGGATAATGTAATTCATCTTTTATTGGAAAGAGAATTCAGATAGAACTATGTTGCAGCCTTTTTGTTATCACATGCTAAAAAAATAACTTTCACTTATATTTTCCTTCTAGTTTATTTATAGTTTGAATAAGGAATTAAAATAAAATCCCACAAGATGGTTTAGGTTAACTGATACTACTGCTTCTTTTATCCACTACACTTGAAAACTAGTGCTAGACCAGCTATCATTTAACTTTTAAAAGTTTCACAACCACCATAACATCTAAAGCTAACTATGTAACACAATATAACCCAGTGATACTGAATCAGATTTATACTGTATTTCTGTACTGTTGATATAAACATTTAATATAAAAAAACGGACTTTTTCCCTGCCTTTAAGCTTCTTGCTTCTTGCAAAAAATGAGACTGTTTGCTGTTTTCAAAGTGTCTTAGTTTCAGGATGAGGAACACATTTTACTTCAAATAAGGAATATCCTCAGTTTCTGGTTCATGTGACATTTTTTCAAGTTTCTCTACCACTTAGTAATTAGCTAGCTTTGGTGCAATACCGTCTTTTTGAGTGATTTCACCCAGCAGCAGCCAGCGACCTCCTGCAACGACTCATGACCAGTCAGGAAATATACATTTTTCCTTACCAAATAGGAGATCGCCTACTACAGAGAAAAGATAATGTCAAATGAAAAGAAAACCTCCTCACCAAATATGCATAACATTGCAGAGGAACATCCTTGTTTTCCTCGTCGACAAAGAGTCCTCCAATGATGTATAGCTGGTTCTTCTTTGTCACCAGGCTAACGTGGTTACGTGGCACCTGCTCGGACATGGCTGCCAGGAAGCACTCGTTCTCACTGACGTCATATCCCACTGCTGCCGTGTCATTGATCATCAGGATGAAGTCACGAGCATACATGCCTTGTCTGCGATTATCATTCAGGAATCCAGGGAATGGACTGTCCTCCTCTTCACCTCCTTCCTTGCTGGCCCCCTCCTCTCCCTCATTCTTCTTGGGTTTCTCTGGCAGTTTGCCCTTGAAAGCATCCCTGATGACCTGAATCATCTTCTGAAGCTCTGGGTCAGCTTTGATAATCTCTTCAGTCTCCACTCTCTCTTTGAAGTATTTCTCAGGCAGGAGGCGGAATCGGATACAGTTGAAAGCATCCTTCAGGACCTTGAGGCGTTTCTCCCTGTCATGGCGGACCCAGGCCATGACGGCTTCGAAAACCAGTTCCTCTCTCTCAACATTCAACGAGTCTCCACCAATAATGGCAAACAGTTCATGGGCTGCGAGTTTTAGGAATTCCTCTTCCTTATAAAGGAGTTCAAAGCGGTCAGCAATGTAGTTGCGTGCTGCGATGGCCAGCCTGGGACAGCTGAGCACCAGGCCCATCCTAAAGATGGCCAAGCAGTTACCCAAGGACAGCTTCTTCTGAAGGTAGTTGACACACACTGTGAAGACAGAAGGGATCTGGAACCTGTTTGCCACAGCAATTATATCCTGAACGTTGTCATCGGTGAGATCAATTTCAGCTGAGTAGAGGTACTGAATAATCATGTCCAGGATGGAAGGGTTAACATCCTCAAGGACCACCTCTTTGGTGTTCTCCACCTCCTTCCCATCTTCAGTAAAGAAAATTTCCCTGAAGTAAGGGCTGCAGGCAGCCATGATCAGCCGATGGCAGGGAAAGCTACGATCGCCTACCTTCAGGTGACAGTCCACAAACTTGTTCTCATTCAAAAGCTCTTTCAGGCCGTCCTGGAGCAGGGTGCTCTGAAACAGGCGCAGCTCCTCCTTGATGGCGTTGGGGTCCATGGTGTCAGGAGGTAAACAGTAGGAGAACAAAGGAGTTGGTGGAGAGAGGAAAGAGACAGTGGCCACAGGTCCTCTTGGCAGTCAGTGCTGGCTGGAAAAGGCAGAGCAAAGAAAAGGTTCCCTGTGTGAAGACCCTGCAATTTAATCCTGTCCCACTCTAAATATAGTTCCCTCTGGCCCCCTGAATGGTTCAGCTTCTATGGAATTTAACTGGGCCAAATCACAGTGCACCACAGGCCAGGGTTGAGCAGCTGCTGCCATAGACTGAAAGAAGCAACTGGCTGGGGATATGCCACCATGATTCAGCTCCCAGAGTGTCACAGGGTAGGTAACAGTGGAGACAATGTGGTCACATCCTACAAATAGCTTTCCTTAAGCTGGAGTCTTAAGAGACATTTACAGCAATCGCTGTCATATTCAAAATAAGTGCACCCTCTTAAAGTTGGACATATTGTTCACTGGCTCATTGAGTTTTTTTGCATTTACATTTTCAGATAATTATAGCCACTGATGTGCTTTTGTACTGAAACATACTCCAATTTCCATTGCTTCGCATTATATTATTGATATCAGATTTTGCAGATAATATAAAGTCAGTTTTAAATTGTGGCACATCTGAACCTAGGACCAAAAGATTCCCCCAACGTTATGATACCATCCTTCTTAAGTTCTTGTTTTATCATAGTAAAAAAGTAGCCTAAATAAGTAAACCTATGATAATAAAAGAAAAGTGCTATCAGTGCTTTTTTTAGGCTTATGAAATGAGATAGTATGATACTCACACAAGAACTTTCAGGTGAACTTCGTTCCAAATGAAAACCACCTGTGTTTAACTGTGAGTAGGTTTTTCTGTTTGATGTATTTTAACATTATAGTATTGCATCAAGTCTTGGTAGCTGGGGATTGGACCGCCAGGGCCTCCACTCCTGGCCACCGCTCACAATGCACCCGACCCCTACAGTGCCTCCTGCGGTGGGCCTGCAGGAAGATGGGCCCATGTCCAGGGGTGCACATAAGTGGTCTGCAGGTGCGCATGCGCTTTCAAAATAAAAGACGCACACCAGATAAGAAGTTGCAGCGCATGTTTGCATACATTAAATTTTCTGGAGGAGGACAAACATTTGTTTAGAACACTTAAAGATGTCGAAGAAGCAAGCTCCTTTAAGCAATTACTTTGGTGTTCCTCCACCTCCAAACAAATGTCAGAAGCGCTTCTTTTGCGGTTCAGACTCCTTCTGACATTGCAACTTCTTATCTGGTGCGCGTTTTTTATTTTGACAGCGCATGCGCACCTGCGGACCACTTATGCGCACCCCTGCCCATGTCCCTTTTTCGGGCTATGCCTGGCAAGCAGCACAAATGGGCTTCCTCTGAAGAGTGGCTGGGAAGTTCAGCCATCTGGGAGGGGCTCAGAGTAGAGTCACTACTCCTCCACATCAAAAGGAGCCAGTTGAGGTGGTTTGGGCATCTGACGAGGATGCCTCCTGGACACCTCCTGGGTGAGGTGTTATGTCCCACCGGGAAGAAGCCCTGGGGCAGAACCAGGACATGCTGGAGAGATTATATACCTCTTGGTGTTCCCCCAGACAACCTGGAGGAGGTAGCTGGGGAGAGGGAGGTCTGGGCTTCTCTACTTAGGCTGCAGCCCCCGCGACCTGGCCCTGGATAAGCAGAAGAAGATGGATGGATGGAGATAGCATCAACAATTCACTTTAACTGACAATATTAACATTTATATTTATGCTAATATCTGAGCTCGAAGTCAAACAGAAAAATATTGACGAGAAATGAAAAGAAATGAAATTCAAAATCAATTCATGGAAATCAAATGCTAATTGATTACAGCAGACTGATAGTCCACCACAAATGGGTCATTTGTAACGTGCATTTGTGCACTTTACAGAGAACACAAAAAATTCAGGATAATAATAAGCTAATGTGGCAAGTTCTTGTAAATTACTCACATGAGCAGGAGTCTATTGATATGAGTGAATTTTGCATAATGACAGCAAAAATTGTCTCTAGAAGAACTTCTTTCCACCAATCAGCATTATTCAGCACTTTCCTTGTTGGCTGTTGGTATGTGTCAGCATGTGTGTGTGGCACTCTGCTATTGAACCTTTTAAAACACTCTTCCATTCACCAAGATGATTTTAAAATGAAAACATTTATTTGATCTCCTTGGTCTTGAATGGATGGATGGTCACACCGCAGAAGTTACTACAAGATGTTAAAATGCCAATTAAAAAAGGTAATTACTGGTGCGTCTGAATCAATATGAGTCTTATTCCTGTTGCCTGATAAAGTGAGGAGTGTGTAGAGTTAGGTAACATTTCTCCCGTGGGCAGCGCTAAAGATAGATCACACTATGCCACTTGTCGAGGAGTGTCTAATGTAATTTAAGGAGAAGGATAGAGCTGACTCTGCCACTTCCCTAAAGCCACAGGAGGTTAATTATGCACACTTACACCATATTGAAATCACATTTAAGTAGCCATTTGTCCAGGGTATTAAGGGACTGTATAAAAATTACTGTTGGGGAAAGTGGATCAAAATTAAATTATATTTTACTCTGACTGGCCCCTTATTCTCGTTGGGTGCTTACTTGTTTTATAAAAGATGGAGTTGTTTCGGTCGGTCACCCACCAGGGCCTTTGTAACCTGGCACACAAAGCATGCCCAGGTTGAAGACATGTACAGGCATTTCAATATATAACCGATTACAGAGAGGAGAATGTTGCAACAGAAAGATGTAAAAACCCTTAGCGATCACTTAGAAGAAGTTTAAACAGGAAGCTATTTATATTCTGTACCAGCGCCAATGCAGAGGTTTTTTTTCCCCTATGATCGCGTATCGTCAGAAGAACATTGCCCAGATTCTGGTGTTTTTCAACACAAATATAAATGGTTACAGGGCTGCGGTAATAATAAAGCCAGCAGTGATCACAAACAAAGTTTTACCCTTTTCAAATGGGGCATCCCAACTGTGGAGATGATTTGACTGTGAAACCAATGGACACCACCCACTCTTGGTACATTACCTGATTTACTCTCCTTTCTTACCAATGCTGACCAACATTTACAAAAATAATTTCATGTTGTATTTAATGTGACTTAACATAATTGATGGAGCTCATGAAGTCATCATGAAAATAGTCACAGAGCATTCCATCTTTTATATTCAGTCTATGAAAGCCTATGTTAATGTTCATATCTGAACCATTAACCATCAAGAACCATGAACTGCTACGCTAAAAGCAATTTGGTTTTATTATGAGCCTTGATGAACCGTTGAATCGACGCACTGATAACATGAAACATGTTCCAAACTTTAAACATCCTCAGTCAAAATGTTTCTCCTAATAATATTAATAAATACTACAAATGCCGATGTTAGGACACTTTTTATATGATCAATTTTGGGATTTTTAGGAAGGCTTAAATAAAATATAGACATTGGAAAAGAATAAAAGTCAGCTTTATTTTAGAAAAAATACCCCCATACTCCAAATCATGTTTATACAATAACGTTGGTGCATTTTACACATATTACTTTAGAAATGATTAATTAAAAAATGTTTGATATTAAATGATGACCATGTAGCACTTAGTACAGTATGTATGAATGCAGTCAGTATAGCCTTGCAACAAAGATGGGGTGCTCAACAGTAGGTTTTCTGCTCATACAGCAGACGTCAGTTATGACATTAATACTTGTTACCCAGTAGAGGGCAGTGTGTGTGAGTATACATGCATGTATTTCCATTATTGTTACAGCTTGTGAAGTGAAACAGTGTAAACATTTTTCATTCAGTAAATCTAAGAAAAAACACATTCAAATGCTCAAAAAGATTCCATAAAGTTAGGAATCATATATATGAAAAGAAAAAAAAACTATATTTGATCGATACAAGGGATGAGAAGCTTCATCTCTACTGTGTGTTTTTAGTTTTTTGTGAATATGCACTAATAGACCTCAGAGTGATTGAGTAAGGAAATTAAATCTATATGACAAGTCATGAAGCACTGGAGTTATTAGTTATAGTCCATCTTTTCAACACGTTTGCAGCACTCAGGCTTTGTATGAAAAAAATGATCTGTGGGTATGTCAAGTCCTCTGGAACTCCTAACACGCTACGAGCCAGCCCTCATCTGTATTCCTGAGAGAAGACGGATGATCTCCTGCCCTATCTATCCATGCTACGTTCCTTTTTTTCACTGTAATTACAAGAGATCCTGGAGGAGGAGGCAAAAATGTGGAGATGATACAGAACATCAGTGTACATGTATATGCCTGAGAATTATGCTAAAACTTCACATAACCCTGTGAAAAATGGCTGGTCATAGCTGCCCCTCCTCGAAATGTAGGCAGATGTGTGACGGATGCCCTCACTCAGCCACCTGGAAAAAAATATATGAGAAAGTCAATACTCCCAAACATTTGGATCGAAGCGAAGT
Source organism: Diplotaxodon limnothrissa (assembly GCF_057381915.1). Lineage (NCBI taxonomy): Eukaryota > Metazoa > Chordata > Actinopteri > Cichliformes > Cichlidae > Diplotaxodon > Diplotaxodon limnothrissa. The sequence continues at coordinate 33,440,279 of NC_140617.1, read as the reverse complement.
GTCAAAGCCTCAATATTTCAGTCATGAAATAGGCAAATAAAGCAGCAAGGTGTGAAAGACATAAAAGACAAAAATATGGCTGACATAAATCATGAGAGCATACCAGTTGATCTGACTTCCACACATGTCCTCTTGCACTCGTCCTCTGTGTCAAATCGATTTTTGTTGCCATTGCAGCCTCCGTACCAGAACTGGGCGCACGCGTTTGCTTGTTTGTCATAGTACCAGCGGATGCTGTAGTCCCTGCACGTGCCTTGGTCCAGAACCAAGCCACAGCGGGGGTCCAAGGGGACAGTCTCTGCAGGAGAAGATGTCATATGAATGAGAGAACTCGTTTCCACCTAATCTAACCTCAGAGTGGCCCTTTCTGCTCCGTTTCTTCACCATGCTGTCAGAAAAGAGCAGATTGCACAAAATCAGCCACACTGCATCAAAAATAATTGGCTTCCCTGTTCTTCACCTTGCTGCGCACACAGCAGAAAGGCCACATCAACGAAAGCTGCTCCCTTTCTGCTTCCTGTACTCAAAGCACACTGGACTAGAACGCCAAAGGAGCTTCATCTACTCCATCAGGTGTCATCACACCACATTTGCAGCCATCTCAAAACTGAGATTGCT